>NC_061818.1:6054579-6371870 GCF_021462225.1 Girardinichthys multiradiatus
TATCTGGATGTGATTCTGTAGGTACTCATACGCGTAAGCCTCAGTTTAAAAGTTTGACTATCTTATAGCTATTCTGACAATGGGGACTTGGTTTTCATATATTTTACTGAATAAAAATCAAGTGTTTGTATTTAGCCCCCTTTAATCTGTTACGAAACAACGCCTGCTGCAACCAATTGTCACCTAATTTATAAACAGTATCGTGTAATTTTATTTCAGTATTCAGCTATTCTGTAAAGGCCTCAGAGACTTGTTACAGAACAGGTCAGAGAATGTTGAAGAGAAGTTTAAAGCAGAGTTAGTTTCTAAAACAATCCCAATCCCAAGCTATCAACATCTCACAGAGCTCCATTCAGTCCATCATCTTAAAATTGAAAGGATTGCCCAACTACAACCCTACTGTCATAGTTTTTACTGCTGCTTTGACCCACATGCAGAAGCACACTCAGGAGGCAGAAGAAGGTTTAACAGGTTTATTGTGAGGATTTGTTTACTGGAATCTGGAACCAGAAACTCAAAACTGTGCGGGGAAGAGGACAGGAGGGTTAAAATGAGTCTGAGAAATTCTGTGAAGATATTGCTGAATGTTGAGCTTGCAATTGATTGAGAGGATTACCTTCAGGGGGGAAACAATGTGGGTCTGGGAGTGGAAAGTTTGATGGGTTTGATCTTGATCCGAAACTGCCAACTGCTGTGCTGGAGCTGAATGGATTCCAGGAGGGTAACAGAGGAGCACGGGATGGAGGTTGATTTTCACCTCAATTGTCCGGTGCGCCCAAAAGAGCGGGCCCGCCAGTGAGACAGGGGGCGCTGGCGGGTACGAACAAAGGAATTGACCGTCCCCGTTTTCTTCTGCAGACAACTCTGTGTACTAATCAGGAACAGATTCCCTTTATTGCTCTTGTAGATTCAGGTTCTAAACAGAATTTAATTAGCCCTGACTTGTTCAAAAAATACAACCTTCCTTTTTCAGACTTGGAAGCCCCCATAGATGTAGTAGCCCTTGATGGGAGTCCGCTTAATTCTGTCTCCCAGAAAACTCAATCTCTCGAACTGGTAACATCAGGCAATCACCACGAAATTATTTCTTTCATGCTTTTCCCCACTATTGATACTCCCTGGTGCTTGGTCATCCATGGCTTAAGAGACACAACCCCCAAATAAATTGGGCTGAGGTCCGCATTGAAGCTTGGAATTTGGGTTGCCATGCAACCTGTCTCCGTTCTGCTGTTCCTACACCCTCTCCTCTCACCAACATTTCCCTGGCCTCTGATCTATCCAACGTCCCCGCTGAATACCATGATCTTCAAAGACTATTTAGCAAAGATCTAGCTCTCACCTTTCACCTCACCGCCCTTACGATTGCGCTATAGATCTCCTTCCCGGAACACCTTTACCATCAGGTAGACTGTTTCGTTTATCTGGTTCAGAGCAGGAAGCCATGGAAAAGTACATAAATGACTCACTTAAGGCTGGGATAATCCGTCATTCGTCCTCCCCGATGGGGGCAGGGTTCTTCTTCGTCTCTAAAAAGGATGGAACCCCTAGGCCTTGTATTGATTATCGGGCTCTGAATGACATAACTATTAAAAACAAATACTCCCTTCCCCTGCTCCCTTCCGCCTTTGCATCAGTCCAGGGAGCAACCATCTTCTCTTAATTGGATCTGCGCAACGACTATCACCTGGTCAGAATAAGGGAGTGTGACAAGTGGAAGACTGCCTTCAAGACCCCTATCAGACACTTCGAGTACCTGGTCATGCCTTTTGGTTTAACCAATGCTCCTGCTGTTTTTCAGGCCCTCATCAACGACGTCCTCAGAGATTTTATTAACGTGTTTGATTTTGTCTACCTAGATGACATCCTGTTTTTTTCTAAGAACCCACAGGAACATTCCCGATATGTTCGTTTAGTCCTCCAAAGACTTTTGGAGAATCGTCTGTTTGCCAAGGCGGAGAAGTGTGAATTTCACGTTCCATCAGTGGCATTCTTGGGCTTAATTTTCGAGGGTGGATAGGTGAAACCAGACCCAAGGAAGATCTCAGCAGTGGTGGACTGGCCTACTCCTACGGACAGAAAACAACTACAACGTTTCCTGGGGTTTGCAAACTTTATCGTGGTTTCATTCACCATTACAGTAACCTGGCTTCTCCTCTTACTGCTCTCACCTCCCTCAAGCAACCATTTATTTGCCCCCCAGCTGGGTTACTCCAGCCACTGATTGTTCCTAGTCGTCCCTGGAGCCATATAGCTTTAGACTTCGTCACCAGACTACCTCCCTCTAACCATAAGACCGTTATCCTAACCATTGTTGACTGGTTTTCTAAAGCATGTCACCTCCTGGTTCTGACTAAACTCCCCTCGGCTGCTGAGACTGCCAGATTGCTCATTAATCATGTTTTCCACCTTCATAGGATCCTGTCGGAGATTGTTTCTGACAGAGGACCCCAATTTGTTGCCCGAGTGTGGCGGGATTTCTGTATAGCCTTAGGGGCTAAGCCCTGTCTTTCCTCAGGTTTTCACCCCCAAACTAATGGGCAGTGTGAAAGGCTTAACCAGGAACTAGAGAACGTTCTTAGGTGCCTGTGTGACAATAATACCACCTCCTGGAGCAAGCACCTAGCCTGAGTAGAGTTTGGTCACAACATTCACATCTCAGCCACCAGTGGGCTATCCCCTTTTGAAGCCTCTCTGGGTTATCAGCCTACTCTCCTTCCTGTTACTTTCCCCGACCACATCCTCCCGTCTGTCAGAACTCGTCTATTGTTGCAGAAGATTGTGGACTCAGACTAAGTCCGCTCTTCAGCAGTCCTCGCTACATTACAAACATTACGCTGACAAGAGGTGGAACCCGGCTCCCACTTATACCGCTGGTCAGGAGGTCTGGTTGTCGTCACAGCATTTGCCCCTTAGGGCCTATACTAAAAAACTGGCACCCCGGTTCTTGGGACCATTCAAAATAGATGCTGTCATCAGTTCCTCCACTGTCCGTTTAGGCTCCCTTCTCACTATCGGGTCCACCCCACTTTTCATGTGTTGCAAATTAAACCTGTTACTTCCAGTTATATGTCACTGCCTTGTGCATAAAGAGAATCAGTGTGTTCGTTTCCAGATGTTGACCATTGTAATGACTTCTGTTGTTTCCATTGTGCACCTCATTAAAATAGAGGGCTAAACAGCCATCAGGTCAGGGAGCTGGTCATCGACCCGGAGCCAGAGTAAGATCTGATGTACCAAGTTGGGCAAACATGTGTGAACCATAAAGAGATTAAGGGGAACTTGCTGTTGAGCTCAGTGATAACCAGTGGCTCTGTAACCAAACACCTGTCAGAGCTAAACATCAGGCTGCAAGGTTCCAACCAGTTTCTCAGTTCTCTGCTCCCACAAGTGAAGACATTTGAAGGGAACTTAAGGCTTTGGCAAAATCAGCTGAAAAGTAGCAACACTGTTCATTTTTCTTATGTTTAAGAAAAAAAGCCTGCTGTAACAAGTGAAAACGATGGTGTGTGCCAAACTAATCCAGGCCTTTGATGAATGATATCATGATGTGAAAATTAAACAAAAGGAACTCAAATTGTTTGTGATGCCATTTAATGTGGAACCATCTGATGTGCCGCACAACCTTCAAATGGAAATCATCGAGCTTCAAAGCAACAATGAGCTCATAGTCAAAATACAACAACCTTCCTTTGCTGGACTTTTACAAACTGTATATCAGTGTTGGGGATTTTTCAAACCTGAGGAAACATACTCTTAACATTGTATCTTAATTTTGGACAACATACAGCTGTGAGCAGTTTTTCTCTAAACTGGCTCTGGCAAAAAAGTTGCTTCCTCTCAAGTCTTACTGATTCCAGTCTGGAACATCAGCTGCGAGTGGCTTCAACATGTCTGCCAGCAGACATCAGACGCCTGGCTGTGGAGAAAGAGTTCCACTCATCATATTAGGTGAGTGAAAAAAGTTAAACTAAAAACAATAATTTTTTATTATTTACATGCCTCACTGTATTATTTGTGGTATTCTATTAAAGTATTTTATGTTTCAAAACACGGCAAATAAAAATAAAAAAATTCCTCTCGTAATTAATGGTTACTAAAGACTTGAGGCCGTAGTAGAAATTTACCTGCCGCCATATAACAACATGAAGTCAAAGCTACAATGAATTAAAATGGCCCAGTCAAGTCCAGACAAAAACCCAATTGAGAATATGTGACAAGTTTTAAAAAAGCTGATGTTCACAGATGCTTTTCATGCTGTTTTTAAGCTGTTTTGCAAAGACAAATGGGTAAACATTTAAGTCTCTGATTTGGAAAGTTGATAGAAACATGCCCAAAAGGTGTAAATGCAGTGAAAAGTGATTCTACAACATATTGACAAATACATGCTGCACCTCTCAGAATATTTCTTTGAATAAAAAAAAAAGAAAAAGATGCATAATTTTTTTCTTCTTCATAATTATCTACAATTTTGTGTTGGTATATCAAACAAAATCGCAGTAAAATACATTGAGGTTTGTAGTTGTAACATCACAAAATGTGAAAAAGGGTATGAATACTTTTGCAAGGCACTATAAAACACACCATTTGTTACATGACTTGCACAATTATTGTAATCACAGAAAAACCTAAACTCTTGCTAAAATTACCAAACTTTCTTATAGCATTTCTCAATCCTATGAAAAAAAAAATTAAGTTCTTGCACAGTTACACAAATACAAATATTTCATTTTTGTGACTATTCTTATTGTAGCCTGGGATATGGTTTGCCTCACTGGACACAATAACTGGGGCTCTTAATGTATATACTTTTATTTTCAGAGAGGACCAAATAAACAGAAATGTCTTCTTTCTCTTCTCTTAACTTTTGTCCAGCAACCAGAATTGGAGCTTGTACTTTACATTTGTAAATTTCAGTTCTTAGTTTTTTTTTTATGACATTTGCTTTGTTTCAGAACACATAATAGTATAACATAATGCCACCAAAAATAAAATGATTATTTTCAGTTTTACATTTTTATTTGGCACTCAAGATGTAAATCTTTTCCATTCAAATATGAACAGTTGAGGTATTATTAAGGCTATAAAATAAGCATTATGATGTTGCTAACATCATCACACTCACCTAATGTGATGGGTGGAACTGTTTCTCCACAGCCAGATGTCTGATGTCTGCTGGCAGACATGTTGAAGCCACTCGCAGCTGATTTTCCAGACTGGAATCAGTAAGATTTGAGATTTTTTGCCAGAGCCAGAGAAAAACCGCTCACAGCAGTATGTTGTCCAAAATTAAGATACAATGTTAAGGGTATGTTTCATCAGTACTGATGTACAGTTTATAAAAGTCCAGCAAAGGAAGGTTGTTGTATTTTGACTATGAGCTCATAGGATGATTTCCATTTGAAGGTTGTGCGGCACATCAGATGGTTCCACATTAAATGGCATCACAAAAAATTTGAGTTCCTTTTGTTTAATTTTCACATCATGATATCATTCATCAAAGGCCTGGATTAGTTTGGCACACACCATCGTTTTCACTTGTTATAGCAGGCTTTTTTTCTTAAACATAAGAACAATGAACAGTGTTGCTACTTTCCAGCTGATTTTGCCAAAGCCTTAAGTTCCCTTCAAATGTCTTCACTTGTGGGAGCAGAGAACTGAGAAGCTGGTTGGAACCTTGCAGCCTGATGTTTAGCTCTGACAGGTGTTTGGTTACAGAGCCACTGGTTTTCACTGAACTGTAGTTCCTGCAGATTAAGTAATGCAATTCAATTCAATACTTTCTTAACCCCAAAGGCAATTTAATTGTTGTTGTAGCTCATATTATGAAGGTTTCTTCAAAGAGCCGTTGTAGATGCTGATGGCTGTGGGCAGGAAGGATCTCCTGTAGCGCTCCGTCTTACAGCAGATCTGAAGAAGCCTCTGACTGAAGACACTCTGTTGTTGTACAACAGTCCCATTAAGAGGAGGCTCAAGGTTCTCCATTATGTTCCTCATTTTATGAAGAATCCTTCTTTCCACAATGATCTCCAGAGGTTCCAGAAGAGTCCCCAGAATAGAGCCAGCCTTCTTTATCAGCTTGTTGAACTTTTTTAAGTCCCTGGCTCTGATGGTGCTTCCCCAGCAGATGATGGCAGAAGAGATCCCGCTCTCCACAACAGACTTATAGAAGATATGCAGCATCTTGCTGCAAACACTGAACGTCCTAAGCTTCCTCAAGAAGTACAGTGTGCTCTGTCCCTTCTTGTAGACAGCTTCACAGTTGCATCTCCACTCCAGTCTGTTGTTCAGGTGTACACTGAGGTATTTATACTCCTGCGCTACCTCCACTTCTTCTAACATGAAGGAAATAATATTAGACCTATTCTTGTTTCTCTTAAAATCTCGTTCATCTCCTTTGTTTTATTCACGTTAAAGATAAGACAATTGTTTCTGGTCTTTGATAGTCTTTGATCCAGGAGATCTGAACAATATTTACAGGGGAGATGTATACTATATACAGAACCACATGAATAATGGACACTACCTGATTACCACCACATACATAATCCAGAAATGGTGATAATTCGAGTTATTGCACATATATTATTACACAGATAATTTAAAAAGAACTGATCAGATACCAACATAGGAGGTGTCACAAATTAAGGGATGAGTTATAGAGTCCGATGGCCACAGGTAAGAATGGCTTCTACTAAATGTTCTCTTATGTTTGACCAGTGTGTCATGGAGCAAGTGGGAAACATGATCCAAAATGGCGTGCAGCTTCAACAGCACCGTCTACTCTTCACACTGCCATCTTAGAGTCCATCTCCACTTCCGCAATTTCACTGGCCTTGCAGATCAGTCTGTTGAGCTTGTTGGCATCTGCTACCCTCAATCTGCTGCCCCAGCATGCAACAACAAAGAGGATCACACTAGCCACCATAGTCTCATAGAAGATCCTAAGCATAGCTTGGCAGATGTTGAAGGACCTCAGGTACCTCAAAAAAGTGAGACAACTCTGGCCTTTAATGTTTAGCAAGCCAGTTTATTATCAATGTGTACTCCCAGATATGAGATGTAAACAGGGGTTACCACTGCCTTGTTCTTCCTCAGATACAGAACCAGTTCCTTTGTCTTTGCAACAATGAGTTGCAGATAGTTCTGCTTACACCATGTGACAAAGTTATCCACAGCAGCCCTGTACTTATCCTCATCACCCTTGCTGATAAATCCAACTATGGTGGAGTCATCAGAAAACTTCTATAGACAGCAGGTCTTTGTGCAATAGTTGAAGTCCATGGTGTTAAAGGGGGTGGGGAAGGAGGAGAGGAAGGTTCCCTGTGCAATAGTTGAAGCACCTGGGGTTGCTGACCACTCTGTCTGACACACATATACAACAGATATCTATTGTCCTGTCACAATCAAGAGAAAAACACTCATTAGTGTTTTCTGAACACCATTTCCCATACCAGTGATTCTGTCTGCAACGGTTCTTCTGGATAAACTGAAGCTTTCAAACTATTTACTTTGTCAGGAGCTAGCAGCTCTGCAGCAGCAATGTAGCATTTATTTAAAAACTCTCCTTCTGCATGAGGCTGTAACCTCTTAGGTATTAAGTGTCTCACCACTTGCAGTCAGTATGTTGTCTCTGTTGCTCTGTGGTCTTATAAACGCTGATTGTTGCGTATCCAAACTCCAATGAAGCGCGGTAACTTTATTAGTCCACACCTGCCTTTTCAGCTCCTCCAGTTCAACATGCTCACTCCTCTAATGGTCCTCCAGATTTGACTTTTTCATAACTGCCAGCACCTCCCCACAAACTAAACACAGTTTGCTTTTCACTTCAACAATAAAATATTTGTTCATTAATTTCCCTTGAAAATCGTGGTATTCAGCATCCACTTTTCGTTTTTTTTGCCATCTCCATGATTGACACTTGTCCGTGTCATCTGACACTGACATAAAACCAGTCATGTTTTGTTCACTGACCCTGATCTTGGCTCAGATACATATAGTAGTATTGCTTTTATTGCAGACATACACCTTGTTCTTGTTTTTTGTCTCCACTAAGATTAAATTGTGTTTTTTTATTTATTTTTTTATTTGAAATCGCATGGCATGCCGGACAAAAGGGTTCCGAGAGTCTCGGAATAGGCCATGTACGGCCCGACCTGGTAAAATTCATGAAACCCAAAACTAAAAGATGTATTTTCATTTTACCCCATGGTGCAGTGCATAAAACCCTTGAAAGGCACAGGAGGGGGATCTGAACCTTTAAGAAAAAGTAATTTTTCATCTAATGCCTGGTTCATATGGCAGGATTTTCTAATTGTCGGCTGATTTTTAAAACCTGAAAGATCCCACACACGATGATAAAAAGTTGTAGGTATAACAGGTTTAACAGGAGATCGGGGCAAACATTGGCAAAAAAATCCAGCCTGTGAACCAGGCATAAAACTCACAAATGTGTTCATTTTACTTTTTGTATTGGAGTAAATCCCACTAAAAAACATCTGTGATTTTAAAGCATGGATAAAAACACAAAATGTCATACTTGTAGAGCAGTAGCTGTACTTAGTAATACCGAAGACTAACACCTATTATGACATCTCTGAGTCAAGTGCACAGAATTTGACATTGGTCTGTTGTAAGGATTTTAAATCACAAATTTCAACAGAACCATTTTCAATGAACAGAACTGTGATTTTGAAACTGTCCCTTTTAAAAATGTTGGCACACCTCGATATAGGTATACCACCTATGCCTAATATAGGCACATAAAGTTCACTGTTTCACAATAAATACGTACAAAATTCTGTCTAAGAAAATTAGCAAATATGCATATTGCATTTTTCAAAAATCATTGCTTTCTAAGGATAATACAATGTTTTTCTTAAAGTGTTATCAGCTGCAATCCTTGGGGTGTTATCTGTCAAGAATAATAGGGATTATTATCTGAGGTTTATATTAAAAGAGTCCAAGTGGCAGCTGATAACTAAAGACCAGCAGGCAGAAACACCACTGCCATACTGCCTGGAACAGGCAGCTTAAATGGGGAGAATAAAGGAACTTGTGCTAGACCAGCTGAGTAATTATTCATTAAAAATCATTTGTTACTATTTACTGCTACACATCTTTTAGAAGGACTAGTTACTGCTGCCAAAGAAAATGGCACTCACAGAATTCTTGTCACAAGTTAACTCTGGAAAACACCTTTTATACACACAGCAAAAACCATTGCTGAAAAATACCCTTCTTGTGTTTCGTTCAAGATTTTTTTTTTTTTACTCAAAAACACCCCTCTCATTTGTTTTTGCCCAAACGCTGGTAAAATTCCAACACGGACACGAATGGGGCAGGAGAAGGATGGAGGAAAAACATGTTGGAATTTTCTTCTATGCTCAGATCTTCTGGGTTTCTCAGCAGTAATTACACAGAAGTGTTACCAGATGCTTTTCACCATTGTTGAACGAAAAAAAAAAAAAATCTGCCTTTATTTCAAGACAAGAACAGAGAAATGAGCTCCCATTTATTTTATTTATGCCAGTAGAATTTAGAAAATTATAAAATGTGTTTTTTGGACAATCAGTATGAGCCGGTCAGGATCACTTGACGTATAAAGAACAGTAAAACATTAATTTTGATGAAGAGAAAACACTGGAATTGGAGCAATGTGGTTACTTCCAACAGCAGCAACATTTGGTTTGTTTAATCTTATCTTCTTCATGAGCCATGATTCCCATTACTCAACGTTTACTTTAGGAAACAATGCTTGGTTATGTGTAGTGTACTTGCTCAACTTTAGGAATATGTATGCTTAGTCACCAAATCTGGTCTTAAACATCTGTAGATCAACATTGTATACTCTGGATTCTTACAAAAAATTTCCTCACATATGGCCACTGTTTTTATTACACAGCATGCTTTGTCTATAATGTGGGATACAGTTTGTGTCCCGATCAGAGATAATGTCCCGAGTGGGGCGGAGGTCATTTTGCCTTGAGAATATTCAGAAGAAAACATCAGTCTAGTAGAAATCAACCCGTGACTTTTGTTTTTATTATTATATTTTAGACAATGCGCAATAAGGCTTTAGACAAAGCCACAGCACAATACGTTTTTATCAAACCTGTCATAAAGCATTAAGAAATTAAAAAAGCATGTGTTGCACTTTTTGTCATCAGTTTAGAGCATTCAATTGTGTGGATCATGGACTTCACTTAAAAAATCTGCAACATGTAGGTTTAAGAAGCTCGGCATATAATTAGTTTTCATACTAACCCAGTATTTGTCTGTTCACAATACTTGTAGTTAACTTATAGTTCTATAATCTCTCAACTTAACATAATAATTATGCAGCTTTAGAGGTGGAGACAAGAGTCCCTCAGGTATTCTTATGATCAGTTATTTGTTCTAAGCTGGGGTCAGTCTCTCCATAAAGTGGAGGAGTACCTAGCTGTTAATGAATGATTTTAAGATGAAGCAGAAGATGAAAAGAACTGAGCCACAAAGCCAGGTTATCAATTTACTGGTCCATCTATGTTCCAGATCTATAAGTGATAAGGATCCAGATAGAAAAAATGACAGCTCAGATGCAAGTGGCTGAAGAGCTTCCTCTATACAGTTATGTCTATATACAGGGGTTGGACAATGAAACTGAAACACCTGGTTTTAGACCACAATAATTTATTAGTATGGTGTAGGGCCTCCTTTTGCAGCCAATACAGCGTCAATTCGTCTTGGGAATGACATATACAAGTCCTGCACAGTGGTCAGAGGGATTTTAAGCCATTCTTCTTGCAGGATAGTGGCCAGGTCACTACGTGACACTGGTGGAGGAAAACGTTTCCTGACTCGTTCCTCCAAAACACCCCAAAGTGGCTCAATAATATTTAGATCTGGTGACTGTGCAGGCCATGGGAGATGTTCAACTTCACTTTCATGCTCATCAAACCAATCTTTCACCAGTCTTGCCGTGTGTATTGGTGCATTGTCATCCTGATACATGGCACCGCCTTCAGGATACAATGTTTGAACCATTGGATGCACATGGTCCTCAAGAATGGTTCAGTAGTCCTTGGCAGTGACGCGCCCATCTAGCACAAGTATTGGGCCAAGGGAATGCCATGATATGGCAGCCCAAACCATCACTGATCCACCCCCATGCTTCCCTCTGGGCATGCAACAGTCTGGGTGGTACGCTTCTTTGGGGCTTCTCCACACCGTAACTCTCCCAGATGTGGGGAAATCAGTAAAGGTGGACTCATCAGAGAACAATACACGTTTCACATTGTCCACAGCCCAAGATTTGAGCTCCTTGCACCATTGAAACCGACGTTTGGCATTGGCATGAGTGACCAAAGGTTTGGCTATAGCAGCCCGGCCGTGTATATTGACCCTGTGGAGCTCCCGATGGACAGTTCTGGTGGAAACAGGAGAGTTGAGGTGCACATTTAATTCTGCCGTGATTTGGGCAGCCGTGGTTTTATGTTTTTTGGATACAATCCGGGTTAGCACCCAAACATCCCTTTCAGACAGCTTCCTCTTGCGTCCACAGTTAATCCTGTTGGATGTAGTTCATCCTTCTTGGTGGTGTGCTGACATTACCCTGGATACCGTAGCTCTTGATACATCACAAAGACTTGCTGTCTTGGTCACAGATGCGCCAGCAAGACGTGCACCAACAATTTGTCCTCTTTTGAACTCTGGTATGTCACCCATAATGTTGTGTGCATTTCAATATTTGGAGCAAAACTGTGCTCTTACCCTGCTAATTGAATCTTCACACTCTGCTCTTACTGGTGCAATGTGCAATCAATGAAGACTGGCTACCAGGCTGGTCCAATTTAGCCATGAAACCTCCCACACTAAAATGACAGGTGTTTCAGTTTCATTGTCCAACCGCTGTAGGTAGCTGGGTGTTTTGGTGGTAGACCAACACAAGTAGTGCATTATAAAATGAGCAAATTGCTTTTAATGTTGTTGCAAACAAAATAAAAAACACAAATCCTGCATTTGTATTCCACCCCTCCTGAGGCAATGCTTAGGAGGGGAGGAGTAAACTGCTTGTTTTATACATCTAAACAGCTCCAGCTAAGTCAGTTTGGATGTAGAGTATTAGCAATCTTCAAGATTCTGAGTTATGCCTCTTGTCCATTGAAAGTTTTAGCTTCGCACATTTCCATGGACTCACTGGCTGGATGCCGCTTCAAGCTGTCAGTGTTGTGCACTGTGTGGCTATTAATGTTACTCTGTGACATTGTCACATTAAAGTAATTGATTTAACACAATAAGTAATGCCTAAATAATTAAATAGAAAATTAAAACATAAATAAATGAAATACAAACAATGTTTGTATTATTGTAAATGCAAGAATGTCTTGTATATCTTTATCTTTCATGTATAAAATGGTCCACTGGAATAATTATTTGAAAAACAAACTGTCATAGATGGGGGTTTTTGTCGACCAAAATGCAGAGACAGGCGAGGAGACGGCATGGCGAGCTGAATGATGATTTATTTAAATCCAAACCTTGGCAAAACAAAAGGCAGGCAGGTAGGCAGAGTATAACAGAAGGATTTACAGGAATCCAGGTCAAACAGAGCACAAGAAACAATAAGGGAAGTTGACACAGGGATGGTGACACAACAAACCAGAAAGAACATGGAAAACAAACCAACTATTATACAGAGGGAAATGAGTGTGGAACAAAAGCCAGGTAATCAATGGAACTAGGGACAGGTGTGACATGGCAAGCAGGGAGACTGAAGGACAGGTGAAACTAATACCAAATCTAAACCACGGGAGCAGGGACTAATTAACAAACTCAGAGCATCTTGCTCTGAGTTTGTCTTCAACCTCATCTTGGAGACAAACTCAGTTGTTGAGCTGTTGAAAAGTCTTCAACTGCATCTTGAAGACTTCTCAACAGCCATTTGATTTTGGTTCCTCTGATGATTGGTAAGAAATACAAAGAAAGATATTGTTTGCCCTTTATTTGTTAACCTAATGATAAACATGCTTAAAGACTGAAAGTACATTAATCACATGCTTGTCAGTTTTTGTTTTGGATGAGCCAAGATGGCCACAAGATTAATATTATTATGAAAATATGATACATGGTGATGGCACCAAAAAGGTGAAAATAAGATCATCCATTCTGCTTCAAGCAGTTCAAGAACAGTGTGGCATGTTAGAAAGAATTACCAAGGGAAGTTATTTTACATAAAAACAAATTAGCTGTTGTTCAGCTTGAATCACAATTTCCAACTAGAACTAATTCTTTCTGACACACTGGGGGCATTTTTGGACCTTTAAAGTTAAGATCTTAACTCTGTAACAAAGAGAAGACAAGGCATTGAGAGGATGTTGCTAATGCAGATGAAGAACATTTGAGGCCACATTTTCAATTTCACAGAAATTCCGAAAGACTTGAAAACTGATTTGGCTTTGATGGTGTGCTGAAACTGAATGGTCCCAAGATTGATCTTAGTGCATGTCTGTTTTTTTTTTTATCTTGTCAGATTCAGCTAGATCATATCTACCTTTAGACCAATAATGAATATGTGAAAAAACAGATTCAGATTAAATATATCAGATTATTTGATTAAAATAATTTTTCATGTTCCCCTGTGATCTGCACTGTGAACTGGGTGTTTGAACACATACAAATAATTGTTCTTAATTAGTTTTAAAGCCAATTAGGCCTCCTTTCCAATTCCTTGTTTTATTGGTTTCGGTTTTATTCTTTTGTTTCCTTTTATTTTATTTTATTGCCCTCATTCTTTTTATTACTACTTGGTAGTTTAGTTGAATTTTACTAGCCTAGTGGAGGAGTTTGTTGGCTAAAGTATTTTAACCTGGATTGAATTATTTTGTACCCGCTATGGAATAAGCGGTAGAAAATGACTGACTGACTGGTTGAATTATTTTGTAATAAATATTTGGATTTGGAGAGAAGTTGTTTGTGTTTATTCTGTGTAAGTGTGCAGGGCTAGCCGTTTAGAATGCCTGCGTGTGAATTCATTCCTTTATCTTTATTTATAATACCACACCTCACCAGGCAGGTATTCATAATACAATAACAGACAGAAACTGAGAACTGATTGGCTATCAATTTCTGATAATCAGGTGGTGCCCTGACTTGGTTGTTTTTATCAAAATTACTAACTTGTTATTTTGCACTTATTTATAATTATTCAACCAAGCCAAACCTATTGTTATGATTCTGCACTGGTTGTCTGCCTGTTCTGTGCTGCAGGAGGATTGGTTTCACCTGCTCCTTCCCAACCAGCTCCTTAATTACACCTCATCTGCTCCACCTGTGCTCCCGCCTTTATATACAGCTCTCTGACAGATGAGTGCCAGATTTTCGAAAGCTTTTGTGTGAGTAGTATCCAGAGTTCTCTCCTTGCCTGTCTGCCTGATCTGATCTCGTTTTGATTCACGGATTTCCGTGCTCTGCCTTGCCCATGTTGGATACTTCATTGGCCAGCCCTGCAGTCTCCTGACAAATCACACTGAGGAGCCAAAATTCAGTTTCCTGATCCTCTGACGGATTCTGAAAGGGTTAGTGGCTTTATTCCTGAGTGTTGCTATATTCTCAGTTTTTTGTTCAGCCACTAACCAGTCTGTCTGTTCCAGAGGTTCCTGTGCCTACTGCTGGTGGTTTCCTGCCGAACGCCTTCCAGAAAGATCAATAAATCTTTTGAATCTTATCAGTTGTGTCCGGCTGACATTTCGGGTCTTCTGAACTACCCATTACATCCATTGTTGCTCAACACTTACAACAGTGTCTCTCCATCATGGAACATGGTTCTGGCAGCATTGTGCTGTGGGAGTTTTTTTTTTTTTTTTTTCCAACAGGAACAGGGAAGCAACTAGGGTTGATGGAGAAATTGATTAAGCTAAATACATGGATCCTGGAAGAATCTGTTAGAGGCTGCAAGAGAGTTTAGGCCAGCATGACTATTCACCTTCCAGGAGGACAATAAGCCTAAACATACAGCCAGAGCTGCAATAGTATGGTTTAGGCCAAAACATACTCATGGGTTAAAATAGGCTAGTCAAAGTGACCTAAACACAATTGATAATCTTTGACAAGACTTGAAAATTGATGTTCAGACTCTTCAACCTGACTGAGTTAGAGCTATGTTTTTCAAACAATTGGCCTTTAAATGTATAAAAGTCCAGATAAGTGCAAAACGAGTGTAACGTGGATGAGACTAACCCTGCAAAATTTCTTCCACACAATTATGCACTACTTTGTGGTGTTGTATCACATAAAACCCAATAAAATACGTTGAACAAGATAAAATATATGTAAATACTTTTGCAAGGCACAGTAAATGGTTCATTTTCATTTTGCGTCACATGTGTGACACCCTCACTTTCTGCATGGCAAATGACCTGCACTTGTATAGCGCTTTATCAAGTACCCAGAGACCCTAAAGTGCTTTACACTACAGTCATTCACACACTGACAGTGGTGAGCTACTTTGTAGCCACAGCTGCCCTGGGGGGAGACTGACAGAAGTGACACTGCCATACAATAAGCATCACCGAGCCAGCAACCCACCGGTAACAGGACGAACCCCATTAGTTTATTAATCTAGCAACAGGATTGGCAGGACAGGCAACTGTTCAAGTCTATTTTTAGCTAAACTTTGACTACTGAGAAAGGAATCTGGCCTTTTAAATAAAGCTATTGATGCAATTATGTATAATTGTCAGAATATTGATACCAGTGTATAATACTGAAACACCAAGCCCCATAACTGTCACTGCAATTCTTTGGTAAGCGGCACCTCTGCCTAAGGTGGGGCCCACAAGCAAATAATACTATAACTGGTTTGTGATTCATATACGCAAAAGCAAGGCCTAGAGACAAAATGAAGAAACACAAGAAAAAAACCATACGATAACTGAATGGAACGACACTGCTGGAAAGACCAAGACAGCAATACAGAATTGAAAGAATTAGCTGACAGGCTATTTTTGTAAAGTGAAACTCGTGACTCAATGCCCGAATCTCATGGGGATTTTTTCATGCAAATGATTCTGGTGTTCTAGGTGTTTTACTTGTCGTACGTGTGGACTGCATGCTCTGTACGGAATGTGTTTATCAGGTGTTTTCCATAGTTCCACTTCCAAATATGAGTCAAACTACCTTTTAAGACATATTCTTTTACATTTTAAAACAGGATTTGCTATAAACTAAAATGGCTAAATTGGCTCATTTCAAAAATATACTTCTGAGAAGATAATATTATTTGATTATAGATAGAGTTCTCAGAGACCCATCTGTAATTGATTGGCAATTTTTCAAATTTTGTGCCTCTTTGTTTTTTTGCAATATTGTAAGAGACTGCTTAGCATTAGTAGAACTTTACACTGAACAAAACCCATGGGGAAACTTGTTTCTCCTAAAAGATACATTGCTTGAACATAAATTAAGCAGGTGTATGGCTTCAAGTGTCTAATTTAAATCTGCACGTTGCTGGTCTGGAGAAATCCAAGTGTGTGTTAACGCAGTGCCAAATACAAACTTAAATGTAGAAAACTAGTAAACATACTAAATAAATCTGAGGAAAATAAGCATAATTTTAAGATGCTATCAAGTGTGCCCAATAAATGGGAACACTTTTGGTTTTGGCTTTTTGGTTTTGGGAGCTACGGCAAATGCATGATTTCCCCTACTGACCAATGTAGAATGAGAAACATCCAAGAGGAGCTTTTCAGATGATCTAAGAGAAACAAAACATGCAAAGCATTTCCACAGTAACTCTCTGATATCAAAAGAAAGCAGATTAAAAGCAAAACTGTATGTTATAGTGGTTTAAGTAACTGAGTAACTGAACTTACTTTTTGTTAGGTAATTACTTTCATTTGAAACACTTTAGATGTTTTGTTGTCAGTGCATGTTTCTCACAGGAAGATCATTAGTGATGCACAGCCTCTGACCTCCATTTTATGTGTAAATATTCTGCTTTGGTGTAGATAACTGTCCAACGTAAGTGAAACAGTTTAAAGGTTCTCAAAAAATTTCTGAATTGCTGTGACTAGTTAGCGTCATCTTCCTGGACCAATTAATCTGGATTTATTCTATATGTAGAGTTATCTACTGTAGCTGACACCTTATACATTTTTAAGTCTCACTTCAAACATCTTGACCTATCTCTTAATGCAAAAAGGTTAATAGGAAGAAGTAGGAACTGTTAACATATAACAGTCATTTTAACTCCTCTGAGTATTTTTATTTGAAAATACAATCCAGGTTTTGTCATGTTTGTCAGGTTCAAACAACACTGATATTGTTTCTCGTTACAGATGTCTTTGTTATTATGACCACTAAGAAACATTCTGGAGCCATTCCCTGTCATTTGACTATATTTGCTGTAGCATACTGTAAATGTTGAGCTCAGGTCGAACCCTGGGTGGTTTTGGAGGTCGTAGTATAAACAAACTTTTCTGAAGGATTTGATTCTGTATGCAGTGGGAGGACAACTCCCCAAATGTGGACAGAGTGTTTTGACTTCTAAAGCCAAATTGAAAAGAGTTC
This sequence comes from Girardinichthys multiradiatus, assembly GCF_021462225.1. NCBI lineage: Eukaryota > Metazoa > Chordata > Actinopteri > Cyprinodontiformes > Goodeidae > Girardinichthys > Girardinichthys multiradiatus. The sequence continues at coordinate 6,072,124 of NC_061818.1, forward strand.
AGGCTATACCAGCAACAGAGGAACTATGAAATACAAACATTTATTCAGACAAATCATACAAATACCCCAGTGCTACTACAGGATGAGGTCGCATAAGAGAAGCGGTACAAATTACAGTATAGCAACATGTTAATACAAAACAATGTTGTGTGTATTTACACACAGAAAGTCAAAGATGCCATCAGAAAAAAAACTATGAATGCACACACACATGCACACAGATGGTGGCAGTAAGGCAGACCCCCTAGTCTGTTCACATATGGCTGCAATTGACCAGCAGAGTGGGTGGATAAATGGCAGCCGACCAAGCGCGGTATAATTATCTGTCCGGCCTCTTTATGTAGCCTTAAATAGCCGTCTTGTTCGCACCAAAAATAAACTGTCATTTCAGCACGCTGACATTTGACCCCTGACACCTGAACCCAGGCCAGCAAAAGACCAAGGTTGGCCATCTTTGACTTGTAGCTAAATATAGCAGCCAAGACTTTGCTTGGTTTAACAAAACAAATATTTTTTTGGTTTCTTGATAACAAAAAAGTTAAATTCCAAAACTAAACTCATTGTTGTTGGAGGTACTAACCTTTATGGTATTTTTTATCCAAAGATATATTTTCTGTCTTGTAGCATTTTGTTGCGTTCCTAAAAAAAAAGACAAATGTTCTACAAACCAAAGCTAGCTGCAAGTTTTAGTTACTGTAACTGAGTGCCTTTACTTTTAAGTGAACAAAGCTTGCTAACTCAGGCCTCTTCTTTAAGGGAAGAGAACATGCAATTGAGCTGCATTTTACCAACATTGTATGTGAATGACCAACACAAAGTAACACATAACTGAGAAAGAAATATTAAAAGATAGATATTTTTTAAATTATTTTTACAAATAAAAACATTGAAAAGTGTGACATGGATTTATTCAGCTCTCCTTAATCTGTTAACCCTAAATAAAATGTAGTGCATTAATCTCAATAGAAATCCAGGTGTTGTGTGAAGGCCTCAGAGGTTTGTTAGAGAACATTAATGAACAAACGGCATCACGAAGACCATGGGACACAGTAGACAGGTCAGGGAGAAAGTTCTGGAAAAACTGAAAGCAGCTTTAGGTTATAAGACAAAATCCCAAACTCCTAGTGAGTTCAGTTCAATCCATTATCTGAAAGTGAAAAGATTATTGCACAACAGCAAACCTATGAAGACATGGCTGTCCACCTACACTGACAAGCGTTGGAAGGGGAGCATTAGTTATTTTAGTAGCCAAGAGGCCCATGACTAATCTGGAGGAGCTGCAGAGATCCACAGCTCAGATAGGGGAATCTATTGACAATTCTACTTTTTAAGTAAGAACATCAAGAAGAAAGTCATTGTTGAAGGAAAGTCAGCATAAGTCTTAAGTTTGCCACAAGTGGAAGGGAACCCTCTAAAGACCTAGAAGATGGTGTTCTGGTTATAAGACTAAAATGAATCTAATTAAACCTACATATGTGTGCTGGGAACTAACTCTGCACATCACCCTGTTGTGGGGATGTTGCAACAGTCTTGAAAATGTTTCAGAGGATCACCGATCAGCACGACAGAGCTACAATGGAATGGTTTAGATCAAAGTATGGCCCATTGAAAGTCCAGACCTAAATTTAGTTGGGAATTTGACAACCATTGTACTTTGTGTTGGACTATCACACAAAAGGTGTGCAGCAAGTCCTAAGATCAAAATTTTCAGATTAGTTAAAAATTAAATTAAAAATAATGCAAGAAAACATTAATTTAAAAAAATAAGGTGATATTGACTGCATTAATTTGGGGTGGGGGTCAATGTGGTTAATTTGAAGTAGGTGCTTTAAATCTAAAATCCCAAAATTATTTTTTTTTAAAAAGCATTGTTGAACATTAGCATTGTATATATAATCTAGTAAAACCGCTCTGAATCGTATTGCAGCCAGTTTTTAGTTTTTTTTTAAGTTGCGCACTACCCCTTTTCTGGTTCACACACACCACTACTTTCTGTACACTTTCCTTCTTTCTTTGAACAAAATATCACCACCTGTTTGCCCCCAGTGCAAGTCATTTTCTTTGTATGTGCCCCTATCACTCTCCCTCAACCTCACCCACACCCACACACACACACACACACACACACGCACATACACACAGAAAAGGGTTAATGACCTTGACCTGTGATCATTATAGCCTTCGGCGTTCACCTGCAGCTCCGCTCATGACACACAAACACACACATACACATGCATGCAGCACCCTAGGCCCGACAACATGATGAAACTGGGTACATCATGTTTGCTGTGCTTTTTACACACACAGTAACTCACTTAGACCACCTCAGTGAGTTAGTGAAAGGGAACATTTTATAAAAAAACAAGCCAACAAAAAATAAATCTGTTCTTTATCATGCTTTTGCATTGAATTTATTTTTTAGATTCTATATCTAGGTTAGGGAGAAGATTTAAAAAAAATAATAGTTAGATTTGCACAAGGCTGGAAGGGGCTCCAAGACCATCGGCAAGATGTTGGTTGAGAATTTGACAACTACTGTTGTAGTTGCTGTGCTGTAAAAAAAGATTTGCCCCTTACAATTTTCTTTTGTTTTCAATTTTTTTGATATTTCAACGTTCAACTAATTTTAGTATTACAAATATAACCTGGCAAAATTATTTAAGGAAAAAAAACGTTCCAAATATTATGTGAAAATGTAATTCCTCCCCTTGTGAAGTCATTAATTTACTGTGATTGACAATATTTTTTGGTTGAATTTAACTAGCCACACCAAAGGCCTGTTTACTGCCAAACTCGCAGATTCAAGAAATCAAAGGGAATCTGTGTAACAACATACAGTAGGCTAAAAGATCTGAAGGAAGAAATTAAAGAACAAATAAGAAACAAAGTCAGCAGCATCTTTTACAACTTATATCTGCCATAAACCTGCAAATATAGGCCACTGCTATACTTCCTCTAGTCATTCATAAATCACAAGTAGAGACTGGCAACATCCAGCACATCTGTGAGTTTGTAAAAGCAAAGCCGGCAGTGCCAGTTGGCAGGAGCAGTCAGCACTGCAGTATCAATGTCAGCACCACGCATTGCAGGCTCAAATCGTTCTTTTCAAAATAATAATGGCAGATAAGCTCAGTGACTGGTTTCTGTCGTTGGACAAGGAAATGTTTTTAGTCTTCTTTGCACTTGCCACCACCTCCAGTGAGCTTGCACTTACGCAAGTCAGTTCTCTGTGACTACCTTGCTCGGCTAGACAGAGATGGAGCAAAGGTGAACTGATTTTGTTATTTTTTTTTATTTCATGTGTCCTTTTGGAGAGTTTTAGGCATACCACATTTAGAAGCTAGTTGCCCATGTGTGCCAGAGCTGCTTTGTTCTACAAGGCTCTACAAAGCTGCTCTCCTAGGATGGACTGGTGGACCTGGTAGGGCTCACTCTATATAACAGACTGGTAGACGTCAGAAGAGCAGGACCCCCACCAGGGCCCAGCTTAGCCACGCAGCCTGCAGCCAGTCCTGAACATTCCAGTGAACTTTAGCGAAATTTTGTCTGAACCATCATACAAGATCTTGCTTTATAGAGTGAGGTGATTTTGAGAAATCTGAGATTAAGTTATAACTATGCAAGTAGAGCTTGTTAGAATTTGAAGACAGCCAGGACCACAGACACTGAGAACACCATTGTCATGTATTGGAGTGAACCTCCAATCCAGCCTCAAGTATTTTATTGTTATTTACAAACACATAAATAATGAAAACAATGTTTTATAGTTATCATCTATTACTGGAGAACAAAATAAGAACTCTGTGTGTGTATTCCATGGAGATTACAGATACTTGTTATAACTCTGATATTTCCTGAGTGCTCAATGAAAGCACAAAGGAATACAGCAGAACAAGTTTGTGGTAATGCATTCAGCCTTCCTGTTATCTGCTGAAGTCTCTCTCTCACAGCCTGAATAAAGCTCAGACATGTCTCAACATGTTATAGGCAATACATTTTCATATTTGAAGAGCTTCTTCAATCCTCTGACTTCATTTTTAAATACCTAATTTATACAGAAAATAGCTAACTGTGTCATAATCCGGTGGATTTGGGTTGGACCAACATGCAGACCAGAGTTGGGAGCCTTATTATGAGAAGACATATTTTCATAATATTAATAAAGCTGGTGACTTATAAAAGGAATAAACACAGGCAGATAAACAGACATGGAGCAAGTAGAGAATGCTGAATTCGAGGCAAAGACATAGAACAGGTAGTAACCAGGAGAAACCAGTGGTGAACAATGAAAACCAGAGGGTATAAACACAGAGGAAGAATGGAGAATGGACCAATGAACCAGGGGAGCTAATCAGGAGAAATCTGGAGCAGCTGGTGAGGAGAGAGAAGCAGGACAAGTGAAGGAGGAAGCAGCGACTCCAAGGAAGTAACAGTAACATCTAAACACAAGAATAAATCATGAATCTAAACTATAATGAATGAACTAAAATAACAGCAACTGAAAAACAGGGAAGACCAGAGAAAACAGACAAGAAATTGAAACTCAAAACCTAACACAGGAGAATAAGGAAAATAAAACTCCCAACACATGTAGATAATGCGATTCTAGATAATGAGTCTTCTTTCCTCAGTTTCAACATCCACACCAAAGAGAGTTATTCATACTGTGACGTGGTAGCTCTTTGGTGCATTCACTAATAAGAAAAAGATGGAATGTTTGAGTTTTGGGGCAGTTACCGGTCAGGGTCGATCCAGCAGAAAATTATCAGATTCCAGTCACCAGCCCACCTGCAACTATGAAAAATTGATGGTTACATGGTTTATTTGTTGTGGTTCCTCTGGGTTTTACTGACTGGTCAAAGTTTGCTCATGTCAAAATTGTATTAATTCACGGATGGTTGAGAAACAAACCAACTGTAACATTGAGGTACAACTTCACTTGCTTCAACATGTTCAGCATTTCTCTGGTATGTGGAGCCTTACAGTATATCATAACAGGATGTTTAACATAGACATATTGCTCAGAAAACTCTCTGGATGGTCTTTTGGATCTTTCCACAAATATTATTTTCACATAATTATATATACATTGATATGCTTAGTATGTCTCTTACTTTTGCTCAGCAAACTGTTCCCCAGAGAGCAGAGCAGCTCAAACATCTGAAAAGGGAGTGGGGAAAAGTTAACTTTTAGCAGCCTCACATTTGATGAAATAAGACAAAGAAAGTGGACTTTACAACCCTTCCACCAGCGCAAAGAGGTTTTTACATAACCGCAACTTGAAGGTTTGATGTTTCATGTTGCCCCACTTTGCTCCTCTTTCATCAACACTCTAATGTAAGTTGTTTTCTCTTCTGTATGCAGTAAATTCTATGTAACAATGTTTTTGGAAGATAAAACCATTTATGCAGCAATAGAACAACTTTTAGCGTTTACATTTGAATAAACATGATAGTTGGACATTTATATAACATATTCCAGTAGGGAATACATTATTTTTTTCCTGCATATACTCATTCCAAATTCAAATAAATAATCTGGGATCAGATTTTATTTTCAGATAAGTCTTTTTTGATCAAGGAGAGTGACTTTAATCAAGTAATGCAGTGCTTTGTAAAAGTGCAGCCTGGCTTTTATGTGATAGATCAACACAACATCTTTGCTCTTTGGAAAGTAGCCTAAGCTTTGCTGACTGAATTGAGAGTATCTGTTAACATGACTTTTCAGGTCTTGCTACAGATTCTCAGTTAAAATTAGTTCTGAACTTTGACTGGATCTTTTTACCACACCAATATGCTTTGATCTAAATCGTTCTATGATACTCATGGCTGTGTGTTTAGGGTTGTTGTTCTTCTGGAATGTGAACCTCCAATCCAGTCTCAAGTGTTTTGCAGCTTCTCAGAGGTATTCTTTCAGGTTTGTTCTGTATAAAGTTCATTTTTGTGTTCCCTCTGTCCACTTGCCTTGTCCGTGCTGAAGGAAAGCATGCCTGCAGCATAATGCTGCTGCTATGTTTCACTTGATGGGTGATGTGGTTTTCATGATGCTGTTTCTTCGTTAAAGTTATCCCGCAAACCTCTGAGGCCTTCAAAAAACAATACAACAGGCATCACACTTGTCAGATTTTTGTTTCAAAAAACATTGAAAACAATCAATCATTGTCTCTCCACTTGTTGGTCTGTCACTTAAAATCCCTGTAAACTAGATTTAAGTTTGTGGTTTCACTGTGACAATGTTGAAAACAGTTTAGTGGGTATACATAGGAATTTTGCAAACCACTGAAAGTTTATCGGCTGTATTTTAATCTGTAGAAGGTATCATTGTCACAGGTTAATGTCCAGATAAAGATGGCCCAAGTGCCAGAGCTAAAGAAAATGCCTTAAGTTGAACAAAAACAACTTACTCTGATAAAAAAATACATGTGTTGGAAAACCATAAGAACACAAAATAAATATGTTCAACATGCACAAAGCCTAAGTGTGAGTACTGTAGAAAAAATAATTGTGCACTGTAACATTATGGGAACTATAAAATATGTAAATGACTGAAATTGGCTCTGTAACATTCCCTGAGTGACTGTTAATGTAACCATATTGGTTCTTATGCAAATCCACATAATGGCGCATGGCACACTGTGTGAAGAGCACATGTCAGAGTAATATTTTCAAATCTTATTACTGCCAAGCACCAGTCAGTGACAGCAGTTATGCCACGATTTCAGTTATGGGCGAAGTTCTAATACTCAAGAACTATACCAACAGAAATTAGCTGGACTTAAAGCTGACTCAATATACAGGTCCTTCTCAAAATATTAGCATATTGTGATAAAGTTCATTATTTTCCATAATGTCATGATGAAAATTTAACATTCATATATTTTAGATTCATTGCACACTAACTGAAATATTTCAGGTCTTTTATTGTCTTAATACGGATGATTGTGGCATACAGCTCATGAAAACCCAAAATTCCTTTCTCACAAAATTAGCATATTTCATCCGACCAATAAAAGAAAAGTGTTTTTAATACAAAAAACGTCAACCTTCAAATAATCATGTACAGTTATGCACTCAATACTTGGTCGGGAATCCTTTTGCAGAAATGACTGCTTCAATGCGGCGTGGCATGGAGGCAATCAGCTTGTGGCACTGCTGAGGTCTTATGGAGGCCCAGGATGCTTCGATAGCGGTCTTTAGCTCATCCAGAGTGTTGGGTCTTGAGTCTCTCAACGTTCTCTTCACAATATCCCACAGATTCTCTATGGGGTTCAGGTCAGGAGAGTTGGCAGGCCAATTGAGCACAGTGACACCATGGTCAGTAAACCATTTACCAGTGGCTTTGGCACTGTGAGCAGGTGCCAGGTCGTGCTGAAAAATGAAATCTTCATCTCCATAAAGCTTTTCAGCAGATGGAAGCATGAAGTGCTCCAAAATCTCCTGATAGCTAGCTGCATTGACCCTGCCCTTGATAAAACACAGTGGACCAACACCAGCAGCTGACACGGCACCCAGACCATCACTGACTGTGGGTACTTGATACTGGACATCTGGCATTTTGGCATTTCCTTCTCCCCAGTCTTCCTCCAGACTCTGGCACCTTGATTTCCGAATGACATGCAGAATTAGCTTTCATCCGAAATAAGTACTTTGGACCACTGAGCAACAGTCCAGTGCTGCTTCTCTGTAGCCCAGGTCAGGCGCTTCTGCCGCTGTTTCTGGTTCAAAAGTGGCTTGACCTAGGGAATGCGGCACCTGTAGCCCATTTCCTGCACACGCCTGTGCACGGTGGCTCTGGATGTTTCTACTCCAGACTCAGTCCACTGCTTCCGCAGGTCCCCCAAGGTCTGGAATCGGCCCTTCTCCACAATCTTCCTCAGGGTCCGGTCACCTCTTCTCGTTGTGCAGCGTTTTCTGCCACACTTTTTCCTTCCCACAGACTTCCCACTGAGGTGCCTTGATACAGCACTCTGGGAACAGCCTATTCGTTCAGAAATGTCTTTCTGTGTCTTACCCTCTTGCTTGAGGGTGTCAATAGTGGCCTTCTGGACAGCAGTCAGGTCGGCAGTCTTACCCATGATTGGGGTTTTGAGTGATGAACCAGGCTGGGAGTTTTAAAGGCCTCAGGAATCTTTTGCAGGTGTTTAGAGTTAACTCGTTGATTCAGATGATTAGGTTCATAGCTCGTTTAGAGACCCTTTTAATGATATGCTAATTTTGTGAGATAGGAATTTTGGGTTTTCATGATCTGTATGCCACAATCATCCGTATTAAGACAATAAAAGACCTGAAATATTTCAGTTAAGTGTGCAATGAATCTAAAATATATGAATGTTAAATTTTCATCATTACATTATGGAAAATAATGAACTTTATCACAATATGCTAATATTTTGAGAAGGACCTGTATACCATGACTTCATCAGCATAGGAGGTAATATGGTTTCAAAAAGAAGCAATTAGTGTGTCCAAATGTAATATCCATGTACAATCCAACATTCCAATGCCGATGGCAAAACCCTTGAAGCAGTAATACAGAATATTGCAGTTTAGAATGGAGGCACTGGGGACTGTGCAAACACATGTAGCTGGGTGTACACTTAGGTTTGTTTTAAGCATACTATCCAAGGACAATCCACCATCAAATGTGAGAGACCCAGGTAGAGAGAACGGAACCTAAAACAAAATCCTCTGGGTTAAGAGATAATGGGCTGGTGACCAGACCATGGCAGCTGGGACCATCTTAATATGGGCAAAGTGTTCAAACACAATCAGACAGATAAAACCCAACGCAAGCTAGCAGGTTAGTCCCTGGGTGATAACAGAAAAGTAATTTTTTCCATGTCTCTAATAACTAAAAAAAACATTTTCATGGTTTTCACTCAATCTTGTGCACCTCTATCCCTGCATTGGTGTAGGTTAGGATTCTAGATCCTTAGGCCAAATTACCACATGGACATTTGATAATTATCTTTACATCAATTAATTTCCATAAACAATCATGTCTTGATCTTTTAACATTTAATTCAGCATGCAAAGAAATGCTAAAGACCGCCTTACATTATTTTAACAATTGAACAAACGTAATATTTATAACTTTAGAAATGTCACTAGGCATTTATGCTCTTATCAAAATAATAGAAAAAGGTTAAAACGTGTTAAGGTTGAATCTCTAAATGATTCAAACAAAGGGTTATTTGTCTTTGTAATGACTAAGTTAACGCCTATTTTTTTCTTTTCTTCATACTGTCCACTCATACTTCTCGATGAGAAGACAGGGGTCGGGAGAGCCCACTTGCCTGGACGGGACATTTTTCTCCGGATACACGATGGACTCCTGGCAGAAGTGGAGGATTGTGTGTCTGTCGATAATGTCAGTCGAGGATGTGGAAGATGTGTATATAATTGGATGTTTGATATCAGGATTTCTGCTTTTTGGAGTCAGCGGTTACCTGGCATATCGGGAAATTCGGAGAATGTCAGCAGCTGTTCTGGCCATTGTAAGGCTGCCTGGCATGTGTGATGGGATCTTCAGAGCGATCAACACTCAGACTGAGATGTTACGTGAGCTGAATCGCAGACTGGATGTGATCCTTATACAGGATCGCAAGCGGGTTGCGGTTCCTGGACACAGGGGTGAAATGATATAAATCTTGGAGAAAGTTGTTCGCTTGGATGTGGCAGAAAGACCAGGAATTTGTCTATTTGGATTCGCCTTCGAGAAGCACCAGTGAGACTCTCAAGGCTGACGGAAAATTAAGAGTCAGCCTAACCCAAATAATTATTGTTTTTCTGAATCTGGCTCCCCTGCGCGGCCTTGATGGCTGGCTATCTTCAACTTCTCCTGGAAGTTATGTAAACATGACGCTCCCCTCTGCCCCCTCCCTTCCCTGAGGACACCTGTGGACCTGCTCAGAACTTGGCCGGTTGATGTACATTCCAACGAACCATCAAGGACAATGGCCTCTGTGACAGTGCTTCATGGACTTACTTGCACACACTCACTTGCACACACACACATGCTCAAGATAAACATATGCACCCCTCACACCACCTTCACCGTTCCCAGCATGATGTTGTTTTGTAAATTTGTTTCTTCTTTGTGCTGAGGTTTTTTGCAATCTCAAACTGTATCCTGCTAAGGATAAAGTGTGAAATATGATTTTTTTCCCCTCTACTTACCTAATGTGGCCTCTTTTCTCATCTAGCAAGGGCAGCGCCTGTGAGCGGGCAGCAAAGCCTCGGTGACCCGTCCCCCCATTTGTCTTGTGTCATGATGTATGTTTGGATGGGTTGTACAGGAATTCTAATTTCCCCTCGGGGATCAATAAAGTATCTTTGAATTGAATTGAATTGAATATACAGGGGTTGGACAATGAAACTGAAACACCTGTCATTTTAGTGTGGGAGGTTTCATGGCTAAATTGGACCAGCCTAGTAGCCAGTCTTCATTGATTGCACATTGCACCAGTAAGAGCACAGTGTAAAGGTTCAATTAGCAGGGTAAGAGCACAGTTTTGCTCAAAATATTGAAATGCACACAACATTATGGGTGACATACCAGAGTTCAAAAGAGGACAAATTGTTGGTGCACGTCGTGCTGGCGCATCTGTGACCAAGACAGCAAGTCTTTGTGATGTATCAAGAGCCACGGTATCCAGGGTAATGTCAACATACCACCAAGAAGGACAAACCACATCCAACAGGATTAACTGTGGACGCAAGAGGAAGCTGTCTGAAATGGATGTTCAGATGCTAACCCGGATTGTATCCAAAAAACATAAAACCACAGCTGCCCAAATCACGGCAGCATTAAATGTGCACCTCAACTCTCCTGTTTCCACCAGAACTGTCCATCGGGAGCTCCACAGGGTCAATATACATGGCCGGGCTGCTATAGCCAAACCTTTGGTCACTCATGCCAATGCCAAACGTCGGTTTCAATGGTGCAAGGAGCGCAAATCTTGAACTGTGAAAAATTTATTGTTATCTGATGAGTCCACCTTTACTGTTTTCCCCACATCCGGGAGAGTTACGGTGTGGAGAAGCCCCAAAGAAGCGTACCACCCAGACTGTTGCATGCCCAGAGTGAAGCATGGGGGTGGATCAGTGATGGTTTGGGCTGCCATATCATGGCATTCCCTTGGCCCAATACTTGTGCTAGATGGGCACTGCCAAGGACTACCGAACCATTCTTGAGGACCATGTGCATCCAATGGTTCAAACATTGTATCCTGAAGGCAGTGCCGTGTATCAGGATGACAATGCACCAATACACACAGGAAGACTGGTGAAAGATTGGTTTGATGAACATGAAAGTGAATTTGAACATCTCCCATGGTCCAACGCATTATTAAAAACTGGAAGGATAGTGGGGACCCATCATCTTCGAGGAAGAAATGTGGCAGGAAAAAAATCCTGAATGATCGTAATCGACGATCCCTTAAATGTTTGATGAAATCAAATCAAAGAAAAACAACAGTAGAACTCCGGGCTATGTTTTAATAGTGAAAGTAAGAACATTTCCACACGCACAATGTGAAGGGAACTCAAGGGATTGGGACTGAACAGCTGTGTAGCCTTAAGAAAACCACTAATCAGTGAGGCTAACTGGAAAAAAGGCTTCAATTTGCTAGGGATCATAAAGATTGGACTCTGGAGCAATGGAAGAAGGTCATATGGTCTGATGAGTCCAGATTTACCCTGTTCCAGAGTGATGGGTAAGAAGAGGCAGGGTAAGAAGACAGGTAAGGTGATGCTCCCATCATGCCTTGTGCCTACTATACAAGCCTGTGGGGGCAGTGCTATGATTGCTGCAGTTGGTCAGGTCTGGGTTCAGCAACAGTATGTGTTCAAAGAATGAGGTCAGCTGACTACCTGAATATACTGAATGACCAGGTTATTCCATCAATGGATTATTTCTTCCCTGATGGCACGGGCATATTCCAAGATGACAATGCTAGGATTCGTCAGGCTCAAATTGTGAAAGAGTGGTCTTGGTGAAAAATGTATGCAGCACTGGGTGAAAAAATCTTGTGACATTGCAGAAGCTTATCGAAACATGCCACATTAAATGCGTGCCGTAATCAAAGCTAAAGGCGGTCCAACGAAATATTAGAGTGTGTGACCTTTTTTTTTGGTGGTGATTTTATTTTGGCCAGGCAGTGTCCTGTTGATAGTTTCTCCAAACCTGAACTGTGGATCTTTGGTGCTCCTCCTGAGTTACTATAGGTCTCTTGGTAATGCTCTCTTGGCCTCTCTGTCAGTTTAGGTGAAAGGGACTGTTGTCATATTGGTTCTTACGGATCTGACCCACATGCAGAAAAGCAATTCAGGAGACGAAGTTTTGCGGTAACGTGTTTATTTACAGTGAAGTGACGTGAGCAGGGAAACAGGAACCGGGAAACCAACTGCAAAACAAACAGGATGATTAGCAGGGTAAACTCAGGGTCTTGAACTAATGAATAAAGAGTTAGTCTTACAGGGTTAATGGAAAGATCCGCCAGAGGGTGAGAAGTGGAGAGACCAAGATGTTGTTTATCTGTGAAACTGATGAGGATGGAGTAACTGTGTGCCAAGAAGCACTGGCAATGAAAGGTTTAACTTGGGAAACATGAAATACAGGATGAATGCGTAAACTGGAAGGCAGATGCAGACGTAGAGCTGAGGGACTGATGACAGAGTCAATAGTGTAAGGGCCAATGAAACGAGGGGACAGTTTTTTGGACATAGCTTTCAGTGGAATGTCTCTTGAGGACAACAAACCTTTTGGACAGAATGGTATGTAGGCGCAAGCCGCCGTCTGCGGTCTGCGTATTTCTTGTTCTAGTCTGTTGTACGAAGAAGTGCTCAGGTTGCATCTTCCCAGATCCATTTGCAACGGCGTATGTGGTGCCGAACAGATGCTACACCTATATCTTTTTCATCAGCAGGAAACAGAGGAGGTTGATAGCCCAGGGAAATCTCACAAGGTGAGAGGCCTGTTGCGGATGAGATTTGTGAATTTATAGCATATTCTACCCAGGGAAGAAAAATACACCAGTCCAGAGGTTCGGCTGTGGTCATGCATCTGAGAATGGACTCCATCTGTTGGTTCATGCGTTCAGTCTGTCCCTTTGATTGGGGATGATAACCTGAAGTCAGGGAAGCTTTGGCTCCAATGGCTAAACAAAAGTATTTCCAAACACGCAAGATAAATTGAGGACCACGGTCTGACACAATGTCCTGAGGTATGCCATGGAGGCGAAAAACATGTTGAACCAACAGCTGGGCAGTACAAAAAGCAGAAGGAAGTTTCTTTAATGGTACTAAATGGCATGACTTGGAAAAACGATCAACAATAGTGAGAATGACAGTATTTCCCTTAGATATGGGTAAACCTGTGACAAAATCCAGAGCGATGTGAGACCAAGGGCGTTTCGGAGTACTCAGTGGCTGAAGTAGGCCATAGGAAGGTTGGTTGCACGATTTCTGTCTGGCACAAACCGAACAAGCCTATACATACTCAGTGACGTCTTTATGAACATATGGCCACCAAAACCGTCTAGAAATGAGTGCTACAGTTCTGCTAACTCCTGGGTGACCTGAGAATTTGGCGGTGTGAAACCAGCGAATTAGCCTAAACCTAACAGAGGTAGGTACATACTTCTTATTAGGAGGACCTGTACCAGGGTCCGGTTTGTTTCTTAGGGCATTGTCTACAAGGTTCTCTATCTCCCAAACCAGAGCTCCAAAAATCCAATGGGACGGTACAATGGGTTCGGTCTCCTTCTCAGTAGAATCTGGTGAATGAAGCCGGGAAAGAGCATCCGGCTTGATATTCTTGGAGCCTGGTCTGTAAGAAATGGAGAGATCAAAGCGTGAGAAAAACAATGACCAACGTGATTGGCGGGGGTTCAGTCTCTTTGCTGTTTGCAAGTAGGCCAGATTTTTGTGATCGGTCCATACTAAAATGGGATGCTTGGCCCCCTCCAGCCAATGTCTCCACTCTTCAAGGGCTAGCTTTATAGCCAGCAACTCCCTGTCCCCCACGTCATAATTTCTTTCAGGCTTAGTGAGACGTCGGGAGAAAAAGGCACATGGGTGGAGTTTTCCATCTGTAGCCTACTGCTGAGATAGTATGGCTCCAACACCCGTATCTGAGGTGTCTACCTCTAAAATAAATTGTCTGGAAAACTCGGGATGAACTAGAATGGGTGCTTGAGAAAAACTCTCCTTTAATGTCTGAAAAGCCTCATCTGCTTCGGGTGTCCAGAAAAACACGATCTTTGTGGAATTCAAGGCAGTGAGTGGTGCAACGATCAAGCTAAAGTTCTTTATGAATCATCGATAAAAGTTTGCAAATCCCAGAAACCGTTGTAACTGCTTGCGAGAGTCAGGAACAGGCCACTCTAGCACTGCCTTGATCTTCTCTGGATCTGAGCGAACCTGTCCACCCTCCAGGATGTAACCCAAAAATGTAATTGAGGTCTGATGGAATTCACATTTTTCGGGCTTCACAAACAGTCTATTCTCCAAAAGTCTTTGTAAAACATGACGGACATGACGGGTATGTTCTTTAATGTCTTTTGAGTAGATCAGGATGTCATCCAGGTATACAAAAACAAAAACATTCAAAAAATCCCTAAGTGTGTCGTTGATGAAGGACTGAAAAACTGCAGGTGCATTACTTAATCCAAACGGCATGACCAGATATTCAAAATTGCCCAACGGGGTCTTGAAAGCGGTCTTCCACTCATCCCCCTGACGGATCCTAACTAAGTGCTATGCATTACGGAGATCTAACTTTGAAAAAATGGTGGAACCATGAACTGGTTCAAAGGCCCAGGACAAAAGAGGAAGAGGATATTTGTTTTTAACTGTTATTTGGTTTAACCCTCTATAGTCTATACATGGGCATAGTGAGCCATCTTTCTTTCCTACAAAGAATAAACCAGCTCCGAGTGAAGATGAAGAGGGGCGGATTAATCCTGTCACCAGAGACTCGTTAATATAGTCCTCCATTACTTTTCTTTCCGGTCCTGAGATGTGATAAAGCCTACTGGAAGGCAGGGGGGCACCGGGATACAAATCTTTCAAACCAAGAATAAACGAGATCTTGACTGAATCATGAGGAAAGGATTGTGGGGAACGATTGAATACTAAAGTTCATTGTAAAAGAAAACCCCTACAATCTTCCTTTTCACCAGAGAACTTCTCAGGATTCGGGGAAGTGACAATACGTGAATGCAGAAGTTGCTGGGAAACCTGTGAGGCTGAGGCGCCCTCTACTGCCGGGGAGGGGAAATTACTCAGGGTGTGCTGAAACAAGGTGGCCAGTTGTTCGATCTGCTGATTGGTCTGCTTTTGCTGTTCAAACAGAGAACGGAGGGAAGAGTCATGAGTTATGGTGGTGTTGTTCTGATAAGAGTTCTCCTGAATGCTTCTGCTGGGTCTGGTTGGCCAGAGTGTTCTGTCATATTGGTTCTTACAGATCTGACCCACATGCAGAAAAGCAATTCAGGAGACAAAGTTTTGCGGTATCGTGTTTATTTACAGTGAAGTGACGAGAGCAGGGAAACAGGAACCGGGAAACCAACTGCAAAACAAACAGGATGATGAGCAGGGTAAACTCAGGGTCTTGAACTAATGAATAAAGAGTTAGTCTTACAGGGTTAATGGAAAGATCCGCCAGAGGGTGAGAAGTGGAGAGACCAGGATGTTGTTTATCTGTGAGACTGATGAGGATGGAGTAACTGTGTGCTAGAATGATTAATGGGTCCAGGTCTTCAGATGTAGGCGCGGTGGAAAAGGAGGAGGAGGGTGGACGAGGTTCTTAAATGGTCTGCAAGGAGTGAGGAATTCAGGAGGCTGCCAACCAGCGAGGTCCAAGAGGTTTGGGTCTTTGTTCATGGAGTTTAATGGCTTCCTTCTGGAAGAGGTAAATCCAGGCAGAGTTCCACACAAAAGGCAAGGTCAGGTTCAGGTAATCCTGCAAAGGAGCAAAAATCCAAACTTACTTGAAGTCAAGGCAAGGAACAAGACAATGTAATGTGGCTAAAGCTGTACCACTAAGGGACAACACTCTGGCAGTGAGTTGCTGGCAGCCTCCTCCTAATATACTCCTCAGCAGGTAATCAAGGGAATGATGAACACCTGTCACCTCTCCTCCGGGTTCCACACCATCTAGGGGCTAAGCAAAGTAACAGCACCAAAACAACAGACAAAAACCCAGATCCTGACAACTGTAGGTTTGCCACTGTGCCATACTCTTTCCATATTCAGCTGATGGACTGAACACTGCTCTGTGAGATGTTCAAAGCCTAAAATATTTATTTTATTGGCTGACCCTGTTATAATCCTTGGGCTTTGGTTTTGACTTGTGTTTTGATCATATCTGAGTTCATTATTAATGTTTAAAAGGTCTTGTTTTAGATAGTTGTTGCCAAATTACTTCATTCCTTTGTGTTTAGCTTATTAGTTTATTCATGTGTTCTGTTCTTTGTGCATTTGGATTTGTTTCTCTTTGACCAGTGTTTATGGGGTGCCACCAGGGACATATATCACAATTAACTTCCATATACACATATGAAATTAAACTCTTCCACATACTATACTAAAAACCTTGCACAAACACTAGGGAAAAGCTCTCACATAAACTAGTAAAAACTTTTACCTCTTATATAACCTACTCAAAAGCTCTTATACAAAGTAGTGACAACTCTTCATATAAACTGGTGAAAAGCACTCATACATACTAGTGAAAAGTGTTCATACACACTACTGAAAATTTTTCATACAAACTAGTGAAAAGCGTTCATACACACTACTGAAAAGCTTTCATACAAACTAGTAAAAAGATTTCATACATACTGGTGAAAAGCTTTCATACATACTAGTAAAAAGCGTTCATACAAACTAGTAAAAAGCGTTCATACATACTGGTGAAAAGCTTTCATACATACTAGTAAAAAGCGTTCATACATACTAGTAAAAAGCGTTCATACACACAACTGAAAAGCTTTCATACAAATTAGTAAAAAGCGTTCATACACACAACTGAAAAGCTTTCATACATACTAGTAAAAAGCGTTCATACATACTGGTGAAAAGCTTTCATACATACTAGTAAAAAGCGTTCATACATACTGGTGAAAAGCGTTCATACATACTGGTGAAAAGCTTTCATACAGGTCCTTCTCAAAATATTAGCATATTGTGATAAAGTTCATTATTTTCCATAATGTCATGATGAAAATTTAACATTCATATATTTTAGATTCATTGCACATTAACTGAAATATTTCAGGTCTTTTATTGTCTTAATACGGATGATTTTGGCATAGAGCTCATGAAAACCCAAAATTCCTATCTCACAAAATTAGCATATTTCATCCGACCAATAAAAGAAAAGTGTTTTTAATACAAAAAATGTCAACCTTCAAATAATCATATACAGTTATGCACTCAATACTTGGTCGGGAATCCTTTTGCAGAAATGACTGCTTCAATGCGGCGTGGCATGGAGGCAATCAGCCTGTGGCACTGCTGAGGTCTTATGGAGGCCCAGGATGCTTCGATAGCGGCCTTTAGCTCATCCAGAGTGTTGGGTCTTGAGTCTCTCAACGTTCTCTTCACAATATCCCACAGATTCTCTATGGGGTTCAGGTCAGGAGAGTTGGCAGGCCAATTGAGCACAGTGACACCATGGTCAGTAAACCATTTACCAGTGGCTTTGGCACTGTGAGCAGGTGCCAGGTTGTGCTGAAAAATGAAATCTTAATCTCCATAAAGCTTTTCAGCAGATGGAAGCATGAAGTGCTCCAAAATCTCCTGATAGCTAGCTGCATTGACCCTGCCCTTGATAAAACACAGTGGACCAACACCAGCAGCTGACACGGCACCCCAGACCATCACTGACTGTGGGTACTTGACACTGGACTTCTGGCATTTTGGCATTTCCTTCTCCCCAGTCTTCCTCCAGACTCTGGCAATTTGATTTCCGAATGACATGCAGAATTTGCTTTCATCCGAAAAAAGTACTTTGGACCACTGAGCAACAGTCCAGTGCTGCTTCTCTGTAGCCCAGGTCAGGCGCTTCTGCCGCTGTTTCTGGTTCAAAAGTGGCTTGACCTGGGGAATGCGGCACCTGTAGCCCATTTCCTGCACACGCCTGTGCACGGTGGCTCTGGATGTTTCTACTCCAGACTCAGTCCACTGCTTCCGCAGGTCCCCCAAGGTCTGGAATCGGCCCTTCTCCACAATCTTCCTCAGGGTCCGGTCACCTCTTCTCGTTGTGCAGCGTTTTCTGCCACACTTTTTCCTTCCCACAGACTTCCCACTGAGGTGCCTTGATACAGCACTCTGGGAACAGCCTATTCGTTCAGAAATTTCTTTCTGTGTCTTACCCTCTTGCTTGAGGGTGTCAATAGTGGCCTTCTGGACAGCAGTCAGGTCGGCAGTCTTACCCATGATTGGGGTTTTGAGTGATGAACCAGGCTGGGAGTTTTAAAGGCCTCAGGAATCTTTTGCAGGTGTTTAGAGTTAACTCGTTGATTCAGATGATTAGGTTCATAGCTCATTTAGAGACCCTTTTAATAATATGCTAATTTTGTGAGATAGGAATTTTGGGTTTTCATGAGCTGTATGCCAAAATCATCCGTATTAAGACAATAAAAGACCTGAAATATTTCAGTTAATGTGCAATGAATCTAAAATATATGAATGTTAAATTTTCATCATGACATTATGGAAAATAATGAACTTTATCGCAATATGCTAATATTTTGAGAAGGACCTGTACATACTAGTAAAAAGCGTTCATACAAACTAGTAAAAAGCATTCATACAACCTAGTGAAAAGCTTTCATACATACTGGTGAAAAGCTTTCATACATACTAGTAAAAAGCGTTCATACATACTGGTGAAAAGCGTTCATACATACTGGTGAAAAGCTTTCATACATACTAGTAAAAAGCGTTCATACATACTAGTAAAAAGCGTTCATACATACTGGTGAAAAGCGTTCATACAAACTAGTGAAAAGCTTTCATACATACTAGTAAAAAGCGTTCATACATACTGGTGAAAAGCGTTCATACATACTGGTGAAAAGCGTTCATACAAACTAGTGAAAAGCTTTCATATATATTACTGAAATGTTTTCTAATTTCAGTGGAAACGGAAGGCATTTCAGTAGAAAAGGAAGTTGTTCAAGTAGCAAAGGAGAGACGAAGGGCTGTGTTCTTCTATGGCGGCATTTGCGGGCCGATTACGTCACTACGATGCAACAAACGCTGTTCAAATTCAAAGGCTCCTCCAAAAGGAGCCAACAAATGCGACCTACTTTTCACCAGATATGAATGATGGGTCCAGTTTATTCTTCGTAGCCCACCCTATCCCATGATTCATTGCGGATCAAAGCAGATTGTTGAAACGGATAAAGTAATGGCAGAGGAGAGAGAAAAAATCTGAATAAAGTTGGATATATTACGCTTTAAGTGGAACATAAATACCTTTTACAATGCTTTAATGGAGAATGTAGTTGTGTAAACCTGAAACTTCTGCTCCATTTACCAAGATATTGCTTGATTGCAAAGGTGCTGCGACGTATTCAGAAATGTTCGCACCCGCTGCGCTAACAGCAGGCCCGCCTCACCAGCTGTGAGCTGACCGGGCGGCTGAGGCTCGCTATACCGGGGGAGAACGCCTGACTCCCGGCACATCAATGAGTGAAAGTTAAATACAGATATAATTCTGTCAGATGATATTTAACGGTTAATATTTGGTCTTTTTATATTTTATTGTCATTATTATTTATTATTAAGATAAGATAAGACTGACTTTATTGATGTCACAATGCAGAAATTAACTTGTTACAGCAGCTTTTAGTAACACACAGGTAGGGTGCAGACAGTTATGAAAAAGGTTCAAAGAATAAGCAAGGTAAATAAGCAAAGTAAATGTGCAAAAACAGGTATTAACAATAGAATGAGACGAAAACCACAACCACTAATGTACAGTGCCTTGCGAAAGTATTCGGCCCCCTTGAACTTTTCAGCCTTTTGCCACATTTCAGGCTTCAGACATAAAGATATAAAATTCCAATTTTTTGTGAAGAATCAACAATAAGTGGGACATAATTGTGAAGTGGAATGAAATTTATTGGACGTGTCAAACTTGTTTAACAAATAAAAAACTGAAAAGTGGGGCGTGCAATATTATTCAGCCCCTTTACTTTCAGTGCAGCAAACTCACTCCAGAAGTTCAGTTAGGATCTCTGAATGATCCAATGTTGTCCCAAATGGCTGATGATAAATAGAATCCACCTGTGTGTGATCAAGTCTCTGTATAAATGCACCTGCTCTGTGATAGTCTCAGGGTTCTGTTCAAAGCGCAGAGAGCATCATGAAGACCAAGGAACACACCAGACAGGTCTAAGATACTGTTGTGGAGAAGTTTAAAGCCGGATTTGGATACAAAAAGATTTCCCAAGCTTTAAACATCCCAAGGAGCACTGTGCAAGCAATCATATTGAAATGGAAGGAGTATCAGACCACTGCAAATCTACCAAGACCTGGCTGTCCCTCTAAACTTTCATCTCAAACAAGGAGAAGACTGATCAGAGATGCAGCCAAGAGGCCCATGATCACTCTGGATGAACTGCAGAGATCTACAGCTGAGGTGGGAGAGTCTGTCCATAGGACAACAATCAGTCGTACACTGCACAAATCTGACCTTTATGGAAGAGTGGCAAGAAGAAAGTCATTTCTCAAAGATATCCATAAAAAGTCTCGTTTAAAGTTTGCCTCAAGCCACCTGGAAGACGCACCAAACATGTGGAAGAAGGTACTCTGGTCAGATGAAACCAAAATCGAACTGTTTGGCCACAATGCAAAACGATAGGTTTGGCGTAAAAGCAACACAGCTCATCACCCTGAACACACCATCCCCACTGTTAAACATGGTGGTGGCAGCATCATGGTTTGGGCCTGCTTTTCGTCAGCAGGGACAGGGAAGGTGGTCAAAATTGATGGGAAGATGGATGGGGCCAAATACAGGACCATTCTGGAAGACAACCTGTTGGAGTCTGCAAGAGACCTGAGACCGGGACGGAGATTTATCTTCCAACAAGACAATGATCCAAAACATAAAGCCAAGTCTACAATGGAATGGTTCACAAATAAACGTATCCAGGTGTTGGAATGGCCAAGTCAAAGTCCAGACCTGAATCCAATCGAGAATCTGTGGAAAGAGCTGAAGACAGCTGTTCATGAACACTCTCCATCCAACCTCACTGAGCTCCAGCTGTTTTACAAGGAAGAATGGGCACGAATTTCAGTCTCTCGTTGTGCAAAACTGATAGAGACAAACCCCAAGCAACTTGCAGCTGTAATAGCAGCAAAGGGTGGGGCTACAAAGTATTAACACAAAGGGGGCTGAATAATATTGCACGCCCCACTTTTCAGTCTATTTGTTAAAAAAGTTTGACACATCCAATAAATGTCATTCCCCTTCACGATTGTGTCCCACTTGTTGTTGATTCTTCACAAAATATTTGAATTTTATATCTTTATGTTTGAAGCCTGATATGTGGCAAAAGGTAGAAAAGTTCAAAGGGGCCGAATACTTTCGCAAGGCACTGTATTATTATTATGCTCTACAAATAAATGTATTTAAACTTTGTTCAAAATGTTAAACTTTTAGTGTTTAAGTTGTTAATAGTTTTACCAATAAATTTAATTAAATGGTATCTGTTATTATGAATATACTTTATTTACAGCGTTATATATTTTTTATATCTATGAACATAAAAAAAAATAATTAGAACATTTTAAATGGCTGATTTATAAACGATAATAAAAAGAAAAGATAATAAAAGAAAATATTAAGGAAAACAAGCTTATAAGCCATCAGGAATATGTAAAATGGGTTAATAAAGACCATGTACAGCTATTTACAGTGGAGAAAGAGAGTTTAATCCTCAGGCTCTGTTTTTACGGCTTCACAGCTCTGTGCTAATGTTTTACATCCTTAATTATAAAGGTGTGGTGAATTATATTAAACATACATTTTAATATCATCATTAAAATGTACAACTATAAAATGTATTATTTATTTAGGGTTAGGGATAGGTTTAGGACGCAACGTCCTACAGTTTCTACTGAAATAATTAGAAAACATTTCAGTAGTGTGTATGAACGTTTTTCACTAGTTTGTATGAAAGCTTTTCACTAGTTTGTATGAACGCTTCTTACTAGTTTGAATGAAAGCTTTTCAGTAGTGTGTATGAACGCTTTTTACTAGTTTGTATGAAAGCTTTTCACTAGTGTGTATGAACTCTTTTCAGTAGTGTGTATGAATGCTTTTTACTAGTTTGTATGAACTCTTTTCAGTAGTGTGTATGAACGATTTTTACTAGTTTGAATGAAAGCTTTTCAGTAGTGTGTATGAACACTTTTTACTAGTTTGAATGAATGCTTTTCACTAGTTTGTATGTATACTTTTCAGTAGTGTGTATGAACGATTTTTACTAGTGTGTATGAGCACTTTTCAGTAGTGTGTATGAGCACTTTTCAGAAGTGTGTATGAACGCTTTTTACTAGTTTGAATGAAAGCTTTTCAGTAGTGTGTATGAATGCTTTTTTCTAGTTTATATGAATGCTTTTTACTAGTTTATATGAATGCTTTTTTCTAGTTTGTATGAATGCTTTTTACTAGTTTGTATGAATGCTTTTTACTAGTTTGTATGAATGCTTTTTACTAGTTTGTATGAATGCTTTTTACTAGTTTGTATGAATGCTTTTTACTAGTTTGAGTGAAAGCTTTTCAGTAGTGTGTACGAATGCTTTTCACTAGTTTGTATGAACGCCTTTTACTAGTATGTATGAAAGCTTTTCAGTAGTTTATGTGAAAGCTTTTCACCAGTATGTATGAAAGCTTTTCACCAGTATGTATGAACGCTTTTCACCAGTATGTATGAAAGCTGTTCACCAGTATGTATGACAGCTTTTCAGTAGTGTGTATGAAAGCTTTTCACTAGTTTGTATGAAAGCTTTTCATTAGAGTGTATGAAAGCTTTTCAGTAGTGTGTATGAACTCTTTTCTCTAGTGTGTATGAAAGCTTTTCAATAGTGTGTATGAACGCTTTTTACTAGTTTGAATGAACTCTTTTCAGTAGTGTGTATGAACAATTTTTACTAGTTTGAATAAAAGCTTTTCATTAGTGTGTATGAATGCTTTTTATTAGTTTGTATGAACGCTTTTCACTAGTTTGAATGAAAGCTTTTCACCAGTTTGTATGAACGCTTTTTACTAGTTTGTATGAAAGCTTTTTAGTAGTGTGTATGAACGCTTTTTACTAGTTTGTATGAAAGCTTTTCACCAGTTTGTATGAAAGCTTTTTAGTAGTGTGTATGAACACTTTTTAGTAGTGTGTATGAATGCTTTTCACTAGTTTGTTTGAAAACGTTTATGTAGTGTGTATGAATGCTTTTTACTAGTTTGTATGAAAGCTTTTCACTAGTTTGTATGAAAGCTTTTCACTAGTTTGTATGAACACTTTTTACTAGTTTGAATGAAAGCTTTTCAGTAGTGTGTATGAACACTTTTTACTAGTTTGAATGAATGCTTTTCACTAGTTTGTATGTATACTTTTCAGTAGTGTGTATGAACGATTTTTACTAGTGTGTATGAGCACTTTTCAGTAGTGTGTATGAGCACTTTTCAGAAGTGTGTATGAACGCTTTTTACTAGTTTGAATGAAAGCTTTTCAGTAGTGTGTATGAATGCTTTTTTCTAGTTTATATGAATGCTTTTTACTAGTTTATATGAATGCTTTTTACTAGTTTGTATGAATGCTTTTTACTAGTTTGTATGAATGCTTTTTACTAGTTTGTATGAATGCTTTTTACTAGTTTGTATGAAAGCTTTTCACCAGTTTGTATGAAAGCTTTTTAGTAGTGTGTATGAACGCTTTTTACTAGTTTGTATGAAAGCTTTTCACCAGTTTGTATGAAAGCTTTTTAGTAGTGTGTATTAACGCTTTTTACTAGTTTGTATGAAAGCTTTTCACCAGTTTGTATGAAAGCTTTTCACTAGTTTGTATGAACACTTTTTACTAGTTTGAATGAAAGCTTTTTAGTAGTGTGTATGAACACTTTTCACTAGTTTGAATGAAAGCTTTTCAGTAGTGTGTATGAACACTTTTTAGTAGTGTATGAACACTTTTTAGTAGTGTGTATGAATGCTTTTCACTAGTTTGTTTAAAAACTTTTATGTAGTGTGTATGAACGCCTTTTACTAGTATGTATGAAAGCTTTTCAGTAGTTTATGTGAAAGCTTTTCACTAGTATGTATGAAAGCTGTTCACCAGTATGTATGAAAGCTTTTCACCAGTATGTATGAAAGCTTTTCACCAGTATGTATGAACGCTTTTCACCAGTATGTATGAACGCTTTTCACCAGTATGTATGACAGTTTTTCAGTAGTGTGTATGAAAGCTTTTCACTAGTTTGTATGAAAGGTTTTTAGTAGTGTGTATGAACGCTTTTTACTAGTTTGAATGAAAGCTTTTTAGTAGTGTGTATGAACACTTTTTACTAGTTTGTATGAAAGCTTTTCACCAGTTTGTATGAAAGCTTTTTAGTAGTGTGTATGAACTCTTTTCACTAGTATGTATGAAAGCTTTTCCGTAGCATGCATGAACACTTTTTACTAGTTTGTACGAACACTTTTATGTAATGTGTATGAAAGCTTTTCAGTAGTGTGTATGAACGCTTTTCACTAGTTTATGTGAGAGCTTTTTACTAGTTTGTATGAATGCTTTCCAGTAGTGTGTATGAATGCTTTTTACTAGTTTGTATGAAAGCTTTTCAGTAGTGTGTATGAACGCTTTCCAGTAGTGTGTATGAACGCTTTTCAGTAGTGTGTATGAACGCTTTTCACTAGTTTGTACAAAAGCTTTTCAGTAGTGTGTATGAACGCTTTTCACCAGTTTGTATGAAAGCTTTTCAATAATGTGTATGTACGCTTTGTACTAGTTCGTTTGAACGCTTTTCACCAGTTTCTATAAAGCGTTCTCATTATTTTGTATAAGAGCTTTTGAGTAGGTTATATAAGAGGTAAATGTTTTCACTAGTTTATGTGAGAGCTTTTCCCTAGTGTTTGTGCAAGGTTTTGAGTATAGTATGTGGAAGAGTTTTAATTTCATATGTGTATATGGAAGTTAATTGTGATTTATGTCCCTGGTGGCACCCCATAAGTGTTACTCTTGTTCCCCTTGGTATGTAGTTTCTTTGTGTCTAGCTCAGCTTCCTTTGTGTTAATTATTCATCTTCTCTCAGTCTGCCTGTTTGCTCTCCTCTCAGCTTCATAAGTTCTCCTTATTGTTTATTTTCCAAGATCTTTGTTTTTGCCACAGTTAGTGTCTGGGTCCCCTACTAAGCCCAAACATGAAAAACCCTAGTAAACTTTATTTCTATAGCACCTTTCACAGGTGAAAAACTACAAAGTGCTTTGCAATAAATACAAGCCTGAGAAACACAGATGACGATATAATAAGAGAAAATATCAACAGCATACATGTGTGATCGTCTTTTCGTCTTATTTCACAATTCCACGTATTGTTGTTGAGCCATCACATAAAATCCCAGTGAAATTCATAGACGTTTTAAGTTGTAATGTAACAAAAATTCAAGGGTGTGAATACTTTTGAAGGCATCATAGCAGTGTTAGCAATATAGTACCATGTCATGTTCTGCAGGAAACTAAAGAAGACCCAATGAATTGAGCAGGCAAGCTTCTGAAACATCCTAGAGACAGGCACTTAAGGGAACAAATTGCCCGTCCTTGTTTTTACAGTCTAACACTCGAGTAATGAACAAAGACAGCGAGCCAGAATCAAAAGTGTGGAGACTAATGATGAAAGAAATGCAGGTGTTATAATTAAAGAAAAGACTGTAATATGGTGTATTCATGGGCCAGAATACTGGCTGATCCCTCCCACCCCGGTCACAGACTCTTTGAGACTCTCCCCTCTGGCAGGAGGCTGCGGTCCATCTGGACCAAAACCTCACGCCACAAGAACAGTTTTTTCCCATCTGCCACCAGCCTGGTTAACAAAGCCCGGAAATCACCCTGACATTCTCCCTTTCCCTGACACCCCCGCTTTTTTGCTGACAGGACACTTGTAACTTGTAACTCTATGCGTTACATTAACGCTCAGCTTGGACTCCTGCTTTACTTGCACTGCCATAATTGCACAATGATCACCTGCACTGTTGTACTGCTCTCGCACCCAATACTGCTCTATATTTACTCTCATTCACTTAAAACTGTGCACCTATATTTATATTATATTGTAGATATGTTTATACTGTTTAATTTGTACTGTATTGCACCGACTACGCCAAAACAAATTCCTTGTATGTCCAAAAACGTACTTGGCAATAAAGCTTTTCTGATTCTGATTCTGATTCTGATACATGACAGACTTGTTGTCAGTGTATCAACCACCCAGACCTCTCAGGTCTTCTGGCTCAAATCTACTCTGCATACCCAGAACCAGAACCAAACATGGAGAAGCAGCTTTTAGTTCTTTTAGTTATTTAGTTTAGTTCTTTAGAATATACAAATTAAAGAGATAAACCCAAAACCTGGCTATAAAAAATTAAAGTTAAGAAGGTCTCTGGGTACTTTCATTTCATACCCATGCACCAAAACTATTGCGCTATCAGTGAATTTCCCTCCGTAGTTAAGTATTTTTCATGAACAATGATACGAAAAGACCAAAACCACGAATGTAGGAAATGGCAAAGGAGAAAACATGACTAGCACCCAGTTAACTCTACTCAACCATAGAACATTAACATCTAAAAGAATAAACAAAGTAAAACCGAGAGCAACCCCAAGATAACGAGATGTCAACAAGCATTACATAAAAGCAAGTAAACACAAAACAATATTCAAACCAAAACAATCAAGGACCAGCACAGCTATAACATGTAATCCCTGAAAGAAATCATAATGTTTGATGCAAATAATAATCTTACATGAATTAACTAGAGCAAGGAAAATAGTCAACTGTTGTGTCTGCTTACAGGAAGCAGAAACAGTACTTGCTCTTCAAAATCAAAACTGTTCATAATACATTTAACTCCACAAACCAGATATGTGGAAACTCCAGCAAGAAGTAAACAGAAGGGTATATACAGTGCATGGCAGGGGTGAAAACAAGGAGACTGACTGGCACGGTGCAGGTGGACTGAATGAGCCTGGTTACAAGATGACAGTGGTAGAGACTGCAAAAACATGGTTAAAACTAAACATAGATACTGAAATCACTGGACTCTGGAAAACTAAGACTACTAACAAGAATAACTCAGAGAGTAAAGAACAAAGAATAAACTAAAAAACTAAATGCAAAGAGAAGCATGAAAACCCCAAACAAAAATATAAGCACAGAAAAAATAACCAATGTGGCAAAAGCCCTTCAGAACATAACCCAAAATTCATTTTAACCTAAAATGTACCAAAACTGCAATGTTCTCAATGTGAGCTTGTTTTTATAATGTTTATTTAACATAAATGCTTTTTGGATTCAAAGAATGTTTGCTTTACAAGGCTATGAAAGCCCACAATGGGAGAAATTTGCCCATGCTATACTTAAAATATGGAATAAGTTACTGGACTCTACCAGCTGTGTACAACAACTTGCAAAACCCTTTGCCTTTGTCTTGATAAGACTGAATACAGGCTGTTGGTGATTTTCCATCTTCAAGTCTAACACATGAAAATGTTTTGATTTAAACTATCTCATTGCAGCTCCAGTTTTATGTTTAGGGTTGTCCTACTGGAAGGTGAATCTCTAACCCGGTCTCAAGTCTTTTGAAGTCTCTAAAAGACTTCGACCTGTATTTAGCTCCCTCTATCTTCCCATCAATTCTTCCACATGTTTGCTGAGCCTCTCTTATGGACAAAAAGGGCTTCTTCTGGTTTTCTTTCAACAACTTTTTCTTGCCACTCTAGAATAAAAAAACAGATGCACCTGTCAACAGATTGTCTGACCTGAGTTGTGGATCTCTGGAGCTCATCCTGAGCCTCTTTGTTGCTTATCTGATTAGCTCTCTGCTAGCCCATCCTGCCAATTTAGGGGTACTAGGTTTTGCTCATGCTATGCCCTTTCCAATTTCAGATAATGGATGAACAGAGCTCTGTGAGAAGCTTGAGATACTGTTTCATAAGCTAACCATGATTTAATCTTCTCAGTTAATCGGTTAATTAGGTGCCCTGTACTATATATAAATGTATTAAAATAAAAGAGGTGCAAGCCCCTGCAATGGATTGGCGACCTGTCCAGGGTGTACCCTGCCTCTCGCCCATACACTGCTGGAGATAGGCACCAGCTCCCCCGTGACCCACTATGGAATAAGCGGTATAGAAGATGATTGAATGAATGAATGAGGTGCAAGCCTCAATTCTAAAATTTGAATTTCTAAAATTAATTGAAAATCCTCAATACTTTTTATTCCATCTCACAATTATTCGCTCCTTTGTGTTGATATATTTCAAATAAATCTATATAAAATACACTGATGTTTGAGGTTGTAATGTGACAAAATTTGAGAAAAATCCACAGATGTGAATACTTTTGCAAGACACTTTACACTATGAGCTTCTTGGAACATCTAGCTTAAATGTTGACTTTTTATTCTCCTTCTTATCAAACAGCAGATCTGAGACACCAGCTGCAGCACAGCTCAGATGTCCGCTGGACAGATTACAGAGATAATCTGTAGACTTTCTTTCTTAGCTTTTTGGCTCATTATCAGGGGGTTGCTTCCCTGCAGCATGCCGACAAACAAATTTAAAAGGCCCAGATTTCTAGATTTTGGGGACCAGGGGGACAGATGTGTGTGGACACGCACACACTCACTCATGCGCACACACACACACACACACACACACACACACACACACACACACACACACACACAGACACACATAAACAAATGCAGTTGAGAAACTAAAGGAAGTTATGGTTGACAAACCATTTCCCCTGTTCAGCAATTATCAACCATTCAATTCTGCACTGAGACTCATTACATCCAGGCCTGGAATGACATTTGGAAATGGTTGGAGGGGCCCATTGACTGTTGCACTTTGTTGTTATTATTGTCTTAGCTGAGATCAGCCCTTTTGCACATGCTTTGGTCCAGCCTTTGCAGCTTACCACCTGCACTGGTTTCACAAGCAGATCCCGCTCCGGTCTTCTTTTAGGAATAAGCTACAAACTCAGTATCAGGAAAAGGGAAATTAAAAAACATAGAAACGATAAATAAAAGAATTGAAAAGCATTGAATTAAAGAATGTTCTAGCAGGAGTGTGTCTTTAAAAATATTCGCCTTGTTTCCGTTGTGAAATATTTTTTTCGTTTTATGTTATTTGTTTTATTTTAATTTCTCACTTCTTCTTAAAAGACTTAAATGTAAATGCAATATAAAAAACAAGCAATTCAATTGAAAGAAAAGGGAAATTGATATGTAAATGTATTAGCTGGAATAGATTTAAATACAGTTAAAAGAAAAACGTTGTTGTAGTCCTAACAGGTTTCCTTCCAAAACACTAAAACAGAATTATAATTCTCAGGATAACTTGAATGTGGAAAGATACCTATATAAAAGAACAGGCTAAAAGAATAGTGGATCAGTAAAAGTTGCCATGGGATACTGGATTACATTTAAAATGATTAGTAATTTAGATATTTTAGGTTTATCATATAGGGTAACAATTGTTTGGCTGACAAAAAGTGTAATATAATATAATATAATATAATATAATATAATATACTTTTTGAACTTGACAAAAAGTCTACCAAATTTTTCTGTTTTTCTTGCAATTACCTAAACTAAAATATGTAACTGCAAATAACCGGTACAATAAACATATTTTCTAACCTTTTGTGAGTTAGTTTAAACATTCTTAATCAAGATCGGTGTTTAAATTAAAAAGTGCATGTGAGTACTGTTGTCTTGTTATCTTTAACAAAAAAATGTTGCTCGTATGCAAAAATATGTTCCCTTTGGAGTCCATATATTGAGTACAAGTGCATGAAAGGAGCTACAAAAATGTTGTCTAATTATGCTTTAAAGAATACACAAACATTGCATTGTGGGGAATCCACCTTTGGGACACCTGTCTAGGGTGTTCCCTTGCTCTCACCAGTAGACTGCTGGAGATAGTCTCCCCTGTGACCCACTATGGTATAAGATGTTTAGAAAATGGATGAATGAATGAATGAATGAATATTAATAACGCATCTATCAGTGCTGATGACAAGGTTGTTTATTAGCATGCAAGCACAGCTGACCTAGTGTGTAAACATCTGTATGTTGCATTTGACATTTCTCAGTCACGTTTGTTCTATCTCAAACTGATAAGAGTTTATTTTTTTAAGCAGTAAAAATGTTGCTGTAATTCTCCCTGTTATTATGTCTACACAAGGTACCACATTTGAAAACGTGTCTTGCTATAATTATCCTGGTATTCTTTTCCTTTAAGCCACACATTTCATATATAAAAAGAATCTCAAATTATAACTGGAATCCTTTTATAGAAATAGATTATGTTTTTAATTTAACATAAAAAACAACTTGTTGCAGCTATCTTCTTACGTCACATTGATTTTGTTGACATTACTTTATGGGTTCTCCTGTCAGCCTGCTGCAGAAGATGTCATGCTGGACTGAGAATGAGACTGTAAACATCTGGTTAACTAGCTTTCCCACATGCAGGCAGTTGTGCTGCTATATTTTCATTTGTCACACATCAGTTAAACTCTATTCTAACTGACGTTTTATTACATTCAGGGTGCCTTCAGTACAGAACTACAATGTCAAGCTAAGGGATGTTTTTAGACAAAGAAAAGACAACAGACAAAAATCACTGAAAGGTTATTCCTGTTTTTCATGTTTTATTGTTAATGTATGCAGCTTTTAATTGATATATTATTAAATGTTTGTATTATACTTCCTGTTTTAACAATACTGCTATCTTATATACGTTTGCTGAAAACAAACTTGTGTTAAAAATAAGACCCTGTGTCTCAACAAGATTTAACAGTATAAATATATTTAAAGAAAAGTCAAATAATATCAAAATGTCTACATTTCTGAAGTGAAATAATGTAGAAATTATTTATTTTATGCTTGAAAGTGACAAGAATGATGGACCTCATAATGGTAAAATCCTGTACTTGCCATGCCTTGAGGTTTTACTGTACATTGACACTTTTAAAAATTATTTAGTCAATAAAATGTTTGGCTCTTTCAATATACTCTACAACTACTTTAGACCTGAATAAAAACAATAAAAATTTGAATATTAAATTTGATATGCTTCTTTCTAGTTTCCATTTCCTCTGACAGAAAAGCATGAGAAAATTACTTAAATATTAAACAGTAGATTCAAATAAAATTTACTTGGTATCTGTAAAATTCTCCTCAAAATCAAATATAATTACAATTTAACTTTTTATTGAATTAACTGATGAGGTTGTCTTTTATGGCTGATGTAGTCATCATAGGATCTTAGAAGCAGTGCTCATGCTTTTTTTTACTTAACGTTTATTGTGTGCCAGGAATAAGTATCTGCAGAAATGACAGATAAAACCCGATGTAACCTCATGAGGGAGGTAAAGGCTTCAAAATTCCACAGCCTCTTTTATGGATGATGAAGTGTGAGAATTGCCCCTAAGCTCTTTCCAATCTCACTGGTCTGTGCCAAGATCGACCACAAAACACACACAGGCACACCAGGCCAACCATTTACAGCTGCTGGATATCCATGTCTAAGACTGTAAAAAGTCAACAAAAAGTTGTTTGTGAAGGATGAGGTGTAGTTAGAATCAGTTGAAATGCTTCCAGTGACTGTGTCAACAAGCATGCAGTGCCAAACAAAAATATTCATAACCCTTTAACACTTTTTTCCACAAACTACAATACATTTCAGTAGGATTTTACCGACACAAAGAAGTGCATAATTGCAAAGAGGAAGAAAAAATATCCATTGTTTTCAATTGTTTTACTTTATTACCGGAGGCCAATTTACCGCCTCTACAGATTACTACGGATTAAGTGATCACTGAGCACTGAGCCCTGTGGTACTCCACAAGTAACTGTGGAGTGAGAAAAAGATGTATTGTTAGTATAAACACACCAGAATATGTAAAAAAAAAAAAAAAGATTTAAACCAGCCTAGTGGTGTTCTCTTGTTCACTACAGCATGTTCAAGCTTTTCTAAAAGAAAATTGTGATTTCAAATGCAGCACTGAGATCTAACAGAACAATTACAGGCTCAAGTCTACTGAGGTCATGAGAATATAATTAGTGACTTTCACCAGTGCTGTTTCAGTCCTATGATGAGCTCTGAAACCTGAAAGAAAATCTTCAGACAGGTCAATATTGTGTAAATGAACACACACTCAATTAGCAACTATTTATAAAGAACTTTAGATAAGAAATGATTATTAGACATACTTCTGTAATTTATTAAGTTGTCTTGATAGGTTTCTTCAGTAAAGGTTTAATTACAGCAACGTTTAAAGCCTGTGGTACATATCCATTTACTAAGAATAGATTAATCATATCCAACATGGGTGTGGCAATCAAAGGGCAAACTTCTTGAAATGATTTGGTCCAATTTATGTCTAACATACAGGTTGAAAGATTAGATGAGAACTCAGAACCTCAACTGAATAAAAACAGTCCAGATCAGGTTTTACGGTTACCCCTAATGCTCCCTCACTTGTTGAAGACTTAGTAATCATTTTTGGGACCTTTACCAAGGATTTAATTTTAATACTAGAAATTGTAGTTATAAAGAATCTCAAGACGTCATCACTGCCAAGAGCTAAGGGGAATGGATAGCTCAACAGACCTGTGCCTCTGTGTAAGCTGTACAAAAAAGAAACTTCAGATTATTCTTATTCTCCTGTATTAGTGATGATAAATATTCTGTTCTACCTTGGTGAAGGGTCTTTTTATACAACAGTAGACTACTTATCCAGATTCAATGGGACTCAACTAAATGGGTAGCATGCCATTTTTTCTCCAGTTTCCTAGAAGTACACAGCTCTGAATTAAACCAGGGAGCCATTCTCCTATGAATAATTACCTTCTTTCTCAAGGGGGCTACATTGTCTGATGCAACACACAAGGAGGAAGTAACACTATAAACACGAACATCAATTTGTGAAAGGGTAGATACTTAATTGCTGCCCTTTGCTGTGTTTTCCTGTCATACTGAGGAAATTAAAAATGGAACATATTCTTGAAATGTTGTCACAACATTGTCTGATAAAAATCTAATATAATGAAATTGTCTCTCAGAGACAGAATACTCAGTTAGATTAAAATCAAAGGTTATTAAATAATGATCAGACAGGCCAGCTTTCGCTGTTCACAGTCAATGCCATTTTTAAGTACATAATGCAGAGTATGGCGACAAGAGTGGGTAGGTCAGCAGATATTTTGAGCGAAGCTAAAGGAATCCGAGATAGACTTAAAGGCTATATTTCATTTTCAGTGTCAACATGAATATTGAAATCCCCCACTATTTTGACCCTTTAAGTATTTAACATTAAATCAGAAAAGAAATCTGAGAACTGATCTAAACAGTAATGGCCTTGTGGACAATCTAAAACAGCAAACAAAAGCAGTTCTAGTGCTTTGCAACCTGAATGAGGCAAACTAAGGGTTAGCTATTAAAAAGAATTGTAGCTATTAATTGACCAAGGATTTTTAACTAAATCAGGTTCAAAGAGGGTTGCTAGGTCCACTATTTTGAGGAATGTGAAAATGTAAATATTTTGAAGGAGTTGACTCATTTATACGAACACAATCCTACGGCAGCCTGTGAGAAAGAGTAAAGAGAAAGATCTTATTTTCAATAAACGTATTTAATTGTTTGATCTTTCTGTTCAGTCGGAGTAGTATTAAATTTTTTCGTTGTCCGATGAGCTAACCCCTCCCTCCTACTTCCCTATTTCTAAGGGGATTGCTCAATTCAGCTCTCCATCCAGCAGGTCCGGACTTCCCTAAACCTGGAGGGTCTTACTAAGCAGGTTTACTGGAAAACATGTTTAATCTGGTGTCGGGAAATGGCACGCCTAACCTCTAACTGCCTGTATCCAAAAGTCTCGCCCTTCTTCAACTGGTGGTCTGGACGATCGAGTAGCCCACAGCAGTCATCCACTCGACAGTCACTTCTGTTAACG
Organism: Girardinichthys multiradiatus; assembly: GCF_021462225.1. Classification (NCBI taxonomy): domain Eukaryota; kingdom Metazoa; phylum Chordata; class Actinopteri; order Cyprinodontiformes; family Goodeidae; genus Girardinichthys; species Girardinichthys multiradiatus. Next base: position 6,106,373 of record NC_061818.1, read on the forward strand.
GCTGCTCATTCCCTATTTTATAACTTGCAATTGGTATATGGGTTAGGTTGGTTGGTTGGTTTTAGTGGCTCGGCACGAGCCCCAAGGGCATTGTTTTAACAAGTTTGGCTTAAGGCAACCTATAAAAACCTCCTAAAATCATTTGGAACCAGCAACAAGACTTTCTACCACCAACGAAAAACCCAAAAATAAGGTGACTCAAATAAATGACTGTCCACAATAAATCTAGAATTTTATATGCTTTCTTTAATTAGTAATGCTTTTGCAGGGGTCAGTAACAACTTAAAAATCAGCAAAACTTAATAATTTGAATAATAGAAATAAATCTTCTACTCTTCATTACATTTAACATTTTTAGAGAAAGAGAAAATCATCATACATTTTTCTTTGATTATACTTGTAGTTTTCTACTTCTGAAAAAGATAAGACAGTCACAGTTAATGTGTGACTTCATACAGGCCTCTTCAGTCCTCAGTTCCAGAGTGCGAAAATATACTCATTTTACTGTTTCAAGACATCTTATCCATGTAATATGATCATTATTTATTTATCAATGCAGAAAACACTTGTTGTGCCACACACTGGTCAATTCTGTGAAAATCTCCTTTTGTTATATTCAACAATTCATCTGTTTTAAGTAGTTTTTGAACATACATATCTGCATAATAAGGTCCTTTCAACCCTTCATGTGTTCGGCTTTCACCCTCGGGGAAGTCTCGTATATGAGGGTATGAGCCTTCTGGTGCTCCACTTCAAGCTCCAGGCTCATCCTCAACTCAGCGATCTTTTTCCACAGTTCTTGATGGGCCACTAACTTTCCTTTGGCGCTTTCAAATCCATTTTCTTCCCAAATGGATAAGTCTTCATTTAAGGCTTGTGCACAGTAGTGGCTGTCTGTGATTATCTTTGCCCTTTTAATTCTTCTCTTCATCAACTCCAATATTCCCTCCAGCACTGCTGTCACTTCTCCCGCCTGTGCACTACCGGGAGTTTTACCTTTCTGGCGACACCTCTCTTGACCGTGCTGTTTGAGAATGAACCCCCAGTAGGCCATCTGATCCAGTCCTTTCCTTGACCCATCAGTGTATAGGACCCACTCTTGAGGCTTTTCTTTCGCAGACGGCAGTAAGGGTGTTTTCTTTCTGGGTGCTTGTGCTGGGTCAATCTCAAGGTCGGGGTCCAGCAGGATGTCTTCCCATCTTCCCCTCCTCGTATTGGTTGCTTTCGTGCTTTCCACCGTTCCTTTTCTGAGGTATTTGTGGACTTTGCTCTGAGTGATGACTTTAATCTGCTGTCCTTGTGCTAAGTCTTTCAGGGTGCTCCAGTATCTACCAAGCACTGCTAACTCCTTTTCTTCTTAGGGGAATGTCTTCTCAACAGATGATAACTCCACAAAGAATGTAACTCCACAAAGTTACTAAGCCCCCGTTTTCATTGCTCACTTTCAGGATGGAGTCCTCATCATCACAGCTGATTTCGGCCACCAACTTCTCAGTCAAGCTCCTCGGTTCCAACCTCACAGCTTCTTGGATTGCTTCTTTGAGCTTATCCAGGTCGTTCTGGTTTGATGCAGTCCATGTCTAGTTCTTCTTTGTCATTTTTCCTCTTCTCCTTCTCGCTTCTTCAGGCAGGCATATAATGGCTTAGCGTACCTTTGATAATTAGGGACATGGTCTCTCACATAGTTGCAAAGTCCCAAAATCTTCTGCAGACCATTTTCGGAGTTAGGTGGCTGGATGTGTGCTAGTTTCTCTCGATACCCTTCTGAGAGTCCCAAATCTGTTGTTACTTGGAACCATAGGTAGTTCACCTGAAACTGTTCAAACTGGCAATTCGTGAGATTCTGCTTTAAACCTGCTACTGTGATTGTCTCCACTACTGTCTGCAGTCTCTCTTGGTGCTCCTCTTCTGTGTCATCTGCAAAGAACACATCATCTATGTACACTGTAGCTCCTAGGTCACCCCAAACTTCCATTACAGCTGACTGGAACACATTAGGGGAGTTCTTGTACCCCTAAGGTAACCTTTGCCACACATAACCCTTGCCTTTGTGTGTTAATGCTGTCTTGCCTTGTGATTGCTTTGCAAGTCTGAGGGAGAAAAATCCATTTGCTAAGTCAATGCAGGATTTATATTTCCTGACTCTGAGTGTCTTCAGTGCTCCTTGGGGATTGATCAGGCTGGCTCGGTTTGCTATTGTTCTTCAATTGAGGGCCTTGAAGTTAATTACTGGCCTCCAACCTCTTCCTGCCGACTCTGGTTTCTTTACTGCTTGAATGGGACAGTTAATGATGGGATTTAGCTCTTCTCTGATGATCCCTACAGCACTCAATTCTTTTTCTTTTTTATCTATTTCTTCGACGGCACCTGGGTTCAGGGGGTACTGCCAAACAGGTGGATGCACTCCCCCTTCGATGAGGTGCACATACTTTGGTCCCAGGTCTCCACAATTGTTCTTGAACCGGCCCACATTTGCTGAGGCGATAATCTTCTGTACCTTCTCTTTCCCAGCCAGGGAGAAGTCGCTGTCTTTCAGCTTCTGTTCAGTTACTTCTGGTACATTCACTGTTTTGTACCACTCTTGAGCCCCAGTTCCACTCTGAGTTGACCCTATTTTTACTAACCTTGACTTTAGCTGGCTCAGCCTTTGTGGCAGGGAGCAACGCTCTTTCCTTGGTCTGTTTAGTTCTTTTAGGTCTGTGACGGTGATGGAATTGTAGGGACCTTTCACCCTAATGATTCCTTGCCAGGACCCATACGGCATCTCTTCTATGGTCCCGTTGGCAAGTTGGACTGTAAGGTATCCTGTCGTCTTTAGGCCTCTCCCAGGGTCATGGATACCTCTGCCCCTGTCAGGATGTGAGATTTTGGACTTTGTTTGTGGTTTGGTGTTTTGTTTTACTAGATGCTCTTGTTTGAAGTTTTGTATTCTTATTCATCGCTTTTTGTGTTCTGACAATTCTGCTTTCCTTTTGCCTCCCTGTCTGTTCTCTTCTCATCATTAGTTTTCCTCTTTTAGTTGTTAATTACTCAGTTTTTGTTCCCTTTACATTCATGGTCCCTCTTAAATCTGTTTCTTCTGTTTATCTTTATTCTCCAGTTCCTCCTTTAACAGGTTAGCTTTAGTTACTGTTTACTTTTATTCTAGTCATCATTTCTCCTGTTTCATTCTCAGTTTATTCTTTCAGTGTTTGCTTTTGTAGTCAGGGTTTCTTTATGGTCCCCTTTTTCTTAGGCCTTAGGTTCTGTTGTTTTTCCTGTTCCTTCCAGATTCTTCTGTTTCTTCTATCTTCTGGTTATTCTAGATTTCTTATGTTTTGGTTATTTTACCGTAGTCTCCTGTTGTGCTTGGGTTTGTGTTTCTCCTTATTGGTTAATCTGTTCCACCTGTCCCTTTGGCCTCCCTGTCTCCTTGCCGCACCTGTTCTGTGTTTTTTGGTTATCTGTCCTTTGTTCTCCTCTCACATCCTGCTGTATATGAATTGGTCTGTGCTCTTTGTTCCCTGCTGGTTCCTTGTTGTTGTTCATCTTCACTCTGTTCTGCCCGCTCGCTAGACCAGGACTCTGTTTTATGTTTGCTTCGTTCCTGCAAGGAGTGCACATGTAAGTTTTTGGATTACTCATGTTTGTACGTGCAGTGTTTTCATTTTTGCCTTTGTTTTTGAATTTTTTTAAATAAAGCTGAAAACTGTTTTTGAAAAGACGCATCCAAGCCCTTGTCTGCATATTGGTCCTCACCCAAACCGCATCATGACAGCCCCGGTGTCCACTAGATGGGTTCTCCTTCCACCTTCATGTAGATCTCGTCCCCCTTCCAGTAGGCATTTTGCAGCCGTGTCATCATTACTTGGCTGGCCACCCGGTCCCTGATCTGTGGGATTCAAAAAGGGCCTTCTTTTCTTCAGTGGACAGTTTTTCGTACTCTTCTTTAGGGATAAAGGTGCTTTTCTTCTCTGGGCCTTGTGAAGCTGGTGGTCCGTAAAATCTCTTTTGCATTCCTTCTCTTCTCTGAGGCAATGCTCTGTTAGGAGGGTTGGCTGGAGCTTTTAAACTGGCCTTAGTTGGTGGTTTGGCTCCTTGTCCTGTCTCTTTCTTTCTTCTTTCTTCATAAAACTGCTGCTCCAGATCATAAGAAATCACTGCTTGATCCATCTGTAGAACTGTCGTACCTTGTATTGGAATTTTGGCAAAGGCAATTTCTCCTCTCCTCCCCTTGGTTACATCTTGGAGGGCCTTCACATATCTAGCTGGTGAAATTGTTTGCTTAAGGACGTGCCACACTGGTGCAAGGCGCTGATCTCCATCCATGCGTAGCCTTGCTCTTCTGATCTGGGAGTCTTCATCATCCATGTCTTTCAGCACCAACTTTTCATAATGACTATGAGCTGTTCCTTGTTTGTCTAAGGGATGTGCTGTTACATGGCTCAGCCACAACTTCTTGGCTTTGTCACTTTCTGTAGCATTGGATATCATTGGCCACAGATCTTTGAAATAATCTTCACTACTTTCTTCTGGTCCTTTCTCTCTAACTAAGGTCTTGATCTTTTTGTACTCACGGAAAACATCAGTTTCTGGGCTGGATGCTGTGAGTTGTTCAGGCATTCTTCCTATGGGCTTCCTTGTGAAATGCGGTGCTTGCGGCAGTGAAGGCTCCTCTTCTTCTTCCTCTGCCGACAGCTCATCAACCTGTCGCTCAACCTCTTTTGCATACTTGTATGCTGCTTTCTTTAGTCTTCTTAACAGCACATCATGCACAACTCCTGCGTAAGCAGTTCTGAATTTGCTGGTCGGGGGTTGATAGGTTGACAGGGTGTGGTAGAATGGCATTAAGATGTTGGCCCATTCCCCGTCTGTTGCTTTTACCTTGAGTTCGACTTTGTCTTCCAGGCCTTCCTTCTGAGACCTGGTAGATGTCAACTACTTCCACTGCCCTCTTTTCTCCTCTTCTCTGTCCCACTTTGAGTGGCTTGTGTGGGGTTGCCAGCTGCACTGGGAATGAAAACAGGCTTACACTTTCTTCGCCCTCTGCCTCAGAGGTCTCATGCTCTGATGGTTCTTCTTCTTCTGAGCCACTGAATTCACTGTCTTCTCTTTCAGGGTTCAAGGGCTCGATTTTGACTGCACTTTGTTTTATCTTCTTCTTTGCTTTTAAATCTCTTGTTGGAACCCACTCTGCTTTACCTGGGTTTTCCAGGCTGCACACTCCTCTACTGATATCGTTGTTCATCAGGGTGTGGTTTGATTTTGTTTCCCTGTTGTATATCTGGGTGAGGGGGATCTTTCAGCTTCTTCTGATCCATCTTTTCTACTAATGCCAACTCTCGTTTTCTCCGACTCTCATGCTGGCTAAGGGAAGTGACGATGACTATCTCGGTCAGAGAGGCATCTGTCAGTAGATTCTTGATTACATGGTGTGCTGTTGCAACGGCCACTTTTTCTGCTGACTCCCATGGCAGGTCGTGAGATCTCAGTCCATCTAGGAATATTGTCACTCGTCTCAGGCCGCGGTGTATGGCAGCATTCAGTCCTTCTTCCAAGGCTATCCGCATTTTCTCTGTGTAATCTTTCAAATGTTCTCCCTTGAGGTAAGCGGCAATGGGAGAGTGGATGACAGCGTTATAAGGAAGGTCAACCCCACTGGTCGGATGCACTTTACTTGCTTTGTTTTGGGTTACTTATCTTCTCAGCCCCCGAACCTCTCTCTTGTTATCTTCTCCAGACTGGGTCCTTAATCTTTCCCTGAATTTAGTATTGTGGATTTTGAAGTTGTCATTTGTGAAAACTAGCAGTCCATCTCTCTCAATGTCCCAGGGGTCTCCGATAACCCATTTAACAGGGAAATCCATCTTGCATCTGGTGCCATTGGGTCAAGGACTCTCCTCATTGTGGCTCTGTCTGACTTTTGAGTAACCTTTCTTGGCTCCTCTTCTTTAACATCTGTATTTCTTGTCGTTCTGCTTTGGTTCTTGGTACTGTTCTCTTCGGCCTCTTATCAAATTGGGAGGCAAGGTCTCTTACTTTACTTTTTGCGGGGTCTTGCTCTCTATGGATTGTAGTGTCAACCATATGTCTGATGCTTGCATCAAGCCGGTCAGCAGTTGCTGACAATAAGACTCCTTGTCTGACAGTCTCTTGCCATTCTTCTCTGTCTCGTTTAAGTAATTGGAGGAGGTCGCCTGTCTCGCCCTTCTTCAACTGGCAGTCTGGACGACCGAGTAGCCCACAGCAGTCAACCACTCCTCGACAGTCACTTCTGTTTACGGCTGCTTATTCGCTATTTTACTACTTGCAATTGGTATATGGGTTAGGTTGATTTTAGTGGCTCGGCATGAGCCCCAAGGGCATTGTTTTAACAAGTTTGGCTTAAGGCAACCTATAAAAACCTCCTAAAATCATTTGGAACCAGCAACAAGACTTTCTACCACCAACAAAAAACCCAAAACTAAGGTGACTCAAATAAATGACTGTCCACAATAAATCTAGAATTTTATATGCCTTCTTTAATTAGTAATGCTTTTGCAGGGGTCAGTAACAACTTAAAAATCAGCAAAACTTAATAATTTGAATAATAGGTTAGGTTGATTTATTTCAATCTTTCCCTAATGCTGAAACTGGTAAGGCTGAAGAGGCTTTGGAGACGGAGGCTCACCATGGATCTGAATGGAATGATTTCTTTAGTAGTCAAGAGTGATTTTCTTCTTGGGTGAAAGGCAAATCTTCAGTTCTCTTCCTCTAAGTGGACAGGCGCTGATGCTCGGGGTTTCGATGGACAAGTTGGAAAAGAATTTTAAAAATTAAAAAATTTAGAAACAGAAACTTTGTTGGCAATAGTCAGTAGCTTCCAGAGGCTGAATAGTTGAAGAAAGAATTGAGGTGTAATTGAGGTTGGTTCAGGACTTCCAGTAGCCTGAAACTTAGAGCAATCAGTTGTTCACCAAGTTGTGACCAAGTTCACGTCAGTTGTTTTGGCAAAAATGCAACAGATGAAATTCAGATTTTCAATCTTGAATTGCAGCTCTTCTCAGGGCACACTGGTTGATCCTCTTTATAATGCAGAATTGTCACCGGGGCTGTGTCTCTGGTCTTCTGATTCTAGCTTCTTTCTCTATCCGATCTTGTTTGCTGGTTGTCTGCAAGGAAACAACCCCGTTTCTTTCTTTGGCATAGTTTTTATAGTGCAGATAGCCTCACTGCTCATCCCCTGTTGCCGCGCAAGCTTTCCTATCATTGAGTTATGTGGTCACCATGACTTTTAGGTGCTGTCTCCCAGGCTCCGTATACAGAGTCATAAACAACCCGCAGCTGGCTCCATGTGTTATGACTTTTGCCTGTTTCTCGACCTTCATGACTCCCGCTCCTGTCCTGGTGCCACGACTTTTGCCTGTTTTTCGAACTTCACGACTCCCGCTCCCATCCGGGTGCCATGACTTTTGCCTGTTTTTCGAACTTCAGACTCTCACACCAGTTACAGCCAAAAAAAAAACATCACTTCATTTTTCTTCATACATCACAATTGATTAACATTACCCCCATTATCCCCATTTAATATTTGTAGAGAAATAGAAAATCATCATATTTTTTTCTTTGAATATACTTGCAGTTTTCTACTTCTGAAAAAGATAAGACAGTTAAGACTTCTGAAAAAGATAAGACAGTCACAGTTAATGTGTGACTCCATACAGGCCTCTCCAGTCCTCAGTTCCAGAGTGCAAAGATATACTCATTTTACTGTTTCATGATATCTTATCCATGTAATATGATCATTATTTATTTGATACTCTAAAGATTGAGCTCTCATTTCATCATATGTGATTGTTGTTAAACTCAATCATAGTGATACACTTCTGCAAAAGAGAGAATTAAAACATACACCAAATGGGCCCCCCAGACTTCATAGCTTTAATATCTGAACATTTACTGCTGTATATCTCAATGATCTAATTATGAGGGTTTAATTCATTTCTGCATGGATACATGGAAGGATCTCACCTTATTTTGACAATTTTCATGAGTTTTTTATGAATGAAGCACTACCATAATGAATAGTGAATATATACTGAGATCAGTGTGGTCCAATTCAGTGTTCTGCTCCATCATGACTGAATTCATTGTGACAAGATATGTTTTGTGTTTCTTTTTCCTTTTTAATGATCAACTGTCTATGTGAGAAGCGAATTTCAGTGTTCTATAAATGCCTCCAAGCAGTCAGATAATTATTAGCTGAAATAATCATAGTACTGCAAATTATGCCATATCTTTCAATTTCAGTTTTAAGGATCCATCATCATTAGGTAGTTGACGTTTTGGCATAGTGTAGTGTGAGTAAACTCTTCTACAGCATTACATGGCAGGATCAGCAGATATAAATCTGATCTCCAGTCTACAGTGTAGTTTTGGTCTGCTGACTTTATGACCAGGAGGTGTGTGTGTGTGTGTGTGTGTGTGTGTGTGTGTGTGTGTTTGGGTGCTATGTTTAGGTAATCTTTCTGTGTGGCTGCCTGTGTGTGAATATGTTCCATCTGGGTGGTCAGCCAATACATTAAAGAGCACAGAGGTAAATAACAACCAGTTAATGAGGCACAGTAGCCATGGAGCTGTTGTTTATACCTGTAGTGATACATCAGAATGATAACCGAAGCTGCTGAATCACTTAATGTTTATTTTGCAGTTGTTTTCATATTTCTGCAAAGCAGCTGTCGCTGAGATTTTGCTTTATAACTCCAGTTTGGTAAACGGGTAAAATTAAGTGGCAAGTATCCCAGTACCCTTGAACAAAGCAAAGCATAGGCATATAATATGAGCTCTGAGCAAGTCAAGTCCACATTTTAAAGAGGAAATAGTGCATTGCTTATTCAGAAAAGTACTCTTCAGTATATTTCCCAGTAAGGTACCTATAATGATTTAAAAGGTCAAGGAATTCCAAAGGCAGTGTTAGCCAAAGGTAAATATAGCAATTTTGATGTGACCCTTAATACCATGCTCCTTAAATGAAAAATGCTTAAAAATGCTTTTAATGCTTTTTAATGGAGCATCATGAAAACCAAGGAATCCAACAGTACCCTTTGGCAGTTTACCACAAGCCATGCATGGGGTACATCAAACATGTGGTAGGTGGTCTGGTTTAATGTAACCAAACTGAACTTTTTGGCCTACATGCAAAATGCTAGTTATGTTGGAAAACTTGGCTTGCACTTAACCCTGAACACACATTTTCCACAATTAATAATTATGGTGACAACATCTTTCTGTTGGGGATGATTTACTTCTGCAGGGACTGAGAATATGGTCAGAGTTGATGGGAAAATGGAGGCAACTAAACACACGGTAAACCTTGTAGAAGACCTGTTACAGGGTGGAGAACACTTCAAACTGAGGTGGAGGTTCACCTTACAGTATGACATAGACCCTAAATGTTTTAAACCAAACCATATTCACGTGTGAGAATGGCTGTGTCAAAGTCCAGACCTAAAACCAGTTTTTTACCTGCGGCAAGACTATTCACAGATTCTGTCCATCCGGTGTGACTAACCTTGATCTAGTTTGCAATGAAAATGAGGAAAATCAGTCTCTAAATGTTGCTGTTGGAGACATTCTCATAAAGACATGCAGCAGTAACTGCAATGAAAGGTGGTTCTCCGAAGCATTGACTCGGGGGATAAATAAAAAAAATCAACTATCATTTTGCCCTGAAGGCATTCAACACATATTTGGAATGCTTAGAAAAAACTGAGGAAGAAGCTGAGCAAGGTTGGAGATTTAGGATGAAAGTATAGATCAGGTTCTAAAGTAATCTGAAATCCATTTCTATTGATACAATACATTGTGTCAGGTTGGTGCTTAAGAGCAGAGGGTTAAAAGAGGATAATAAGACTAACATGAGGAAGTACAACAGGGGAACAAAGGAAGGAAATTTTGAGTCACGCTTTCTGCAAAAATACATTGGGAGAGCTTAAAGTGTGTGTGAGATGTGGATTATGGTGTTCAAACAGCACTATTACCCAGACACCATTTCTTAGCTCTAAGAAAATAAAACCTCACCTTTTTGCTGTTGCACCATCCAGACTTTTAGATGATGTTAGAGTCAATCTGATGCTGTGTGCAGAGGCCACAGCGAGTTGGTTACCCCTCAGTGAAAAAAATAAATAAAAATGACTGATTTACCAGTCAGTTGAGGCTGCTGTTGTACCTTTGCCAGAGTAATTTGTCAGGTGGAATCACACCAGTCAATTGCTAGCATGCAAAGCTAGATCTATGATTAGTGCCGTGCTGCTCCCTCTGAATTTGAGAGTTGGTCTTTGGCTGAAAGGGAGTACTTCAAAAGTTTGGGGGTCTTGTTCATGAGTGATAGTAAGATGGAATGGAAGATGGATCGATTGACGGAGGCACCTGCACCAGCTCCTGCAGTAATTCAGGCATTGCTTTCGGTCTCTTGAAGTGAAGAAGGCGTTAAGCTTTTGATTCACCAGTCTGTCTACAATCCGACCCTCGCTTATGGACATATTTTTTGGCTCGTGACAGAATGAGACCCTGGATTCAGGTAACTCAAATTAGCTTCCTTAATAGGGTGGTCAGGCTATGCCTTAGGAAAAGGTTGAACAACTGCATCATGTGGAGGCTGCTTGTCAGTTGAGGTGGTTTGGGCTCTGATCAGGATACTCAATGGGAGGAGACCCCAGGGCAGACCCAGAATATGCTGGAGGTACTATGTGTCATTTGTGGCCTGGGAATGCCTTGGGATCCCCAAGTAATAATCTGAAAAGTGGAAACTGATATAGTGGAAGAAAGTGAAAAGGATGAATGGATGGACTACATCACAATTTATTCTAGGTATTTAGCATTTACCCATCTTATTCCTGTCACTCTAGGATTATTAGTCTCTGCAACACTCTGTAAAATAACGAACATAACAGTAAAGTGGTTTGTTTTGGTAGCCAATCATGTGAAATGAGTGTTATTTTAGACACTTGTAGTTTAGTTAAATATCTTTTTAGTCTGTTTTTGATAATCAGACACCTAGGGACACTTTCTTTTGAAGCCAGACACATCCAAATATGACTACTTGTTTCACTGTTCGCTGTTGCACTTATAATAAGATAAAACTCAACTTGTTGTTTCAGCAGGTGTGTGTTAAGCATCCACATAAAGGGAAACAGGATTTATCCTGTGATCACATTAGAAATCAAGATGACCATCCACCAGAGAAGAAATGTCAGCTTCTGAAAAGGATGATCAACAAAACTGAGAGCAGATCAGGTACAATTTTAGACTTAAGAAATAACAGCAAATGTAGGTAAGTTGTTTCATGATCTGTTAAAATTCTTCATTGCATGACATAGCGGCTTTCCCTCCCTGACCAAACTCTTAACTTACACCAAAAATCTGCTACTTAAATTGGTGAAATATGCTTTTAATTAACTCCTAGAAAATTAAAAGCGTAGGAAACACCAGGTTAATATATAATTATATTTTATGTCTGTTCATTATCTGTTGCAGCTAAATGACGCAGCTAAATATACTAGTATAAGTACCGTAAATTCCGGACTACAGAGCGCACCTGATTGAAGGCCGCATGCTCTAATTTTAGAAAGAAAACCAATTTTGTACTTGTACAGGCTGCACCAGATAAACCGCGGGTGTCCCACGTTGTAATATGATTTACACAGAAAGATATTGCACGTGAAGAATTTTTTACTTTTAACTTAATCCATATGGTATATAAACAAATGCATATTGCAAATGCTTTTTTCGAACAGTGGCTACCTTTAAATATACGTACGTTATCAGTAACACACAAATTACATTGCCTTCTTCATCTTCTTCCTGCGCACTGAAACATCAAAGTCCTGTTCTTCAGTGTCCGAACTGAACAGCCTCAGGATCTTGTCACTCACTTCAGCCTCTTCGTTGTCGTTCTCATTTGAGCGCACCCGGTTCCCTTAATCACGCAGCAGTCCAGCCTTTCGAAACCCATTGGTGATTTTCCATGTTGATGAGGGTGAATATAAATGACTGATTTACAATACCGGTAATTGAATTGTGAAAGTACTCTTGATTTATCGCACAAGTTCATTGGACCTCTTTGAACTACTCATCAATTTGATTGGTCTACTGTTACCAAGCAGACTGTTTTTGACGGCATGAAAACAAACATGCATTAGCCGCACCGTTGTATAGGCCACAGTGTTCAAAGTGTGGGAAAAAAGTAGCGGCTTATAATCCGGAATTTACGGTAATCTTATTTGTTCAGGTCATCCACCCAACATAAGATAAAGGTGCAACTATAACTATAATATAACATTTTAACATTGTTAAAGAGAAGAAACTCAAATCAAAAATTATTTTTTTATGATTATACGTTTACCATGACAAAAAAAAACATTTAATCAGAAATCGCTTCAAAGAAAATAATCCAATTCATTCACTAAATTATAGAAATTTAATTCTAAACATTATTAGGTGTGTCTGTCATTGGTAATGTGTTATTGTGAAGTCCAGAACCAAACTCTTCAACTTTTTGGTTGAAGTGCAAACACACCCTCCATTTCTGCTACCTGTATGACCCCTCTCTTTTCCACTGGTTATGGTCAATCTGACAGAGAGAGGTATCCCAATCGTTGTGGTTTTTAGTATAACAATGGCCATCAGTGGGCTCTAGATGGACAAACTGTCTACTTTTAAGGCAAGGCTTAAAACTTTCCTTTTTGATAAAACTTATAGTTAGAGTGGCTTAGGTTATCCTGAGCTATCTCTATAGTTATGTTGCTATAGGCTTAGGCTGCTGGAGGACATAATGACCACTTTCACCCTCTTCGCTACATTCTCACACTACTCTCCAATTTTGCATTATTTGATGTTATTTCAGCTTTTAACTTTGTTCTCTCTTTTCTCTTCCTAGAAGCTACACCTGGCCTTACTCTGTGTCTACCTGTGACACCTTTCTGGAGAGGGGCATCGTCCAAGCTTCTGCTAGCAACAACTTAATGCTCACCCTCTACAGATGATCCACATGGCCCTGTCTTTCAGTATTTAAGCCTTTCTCTCTCCTAGACATGGCAATTGACTGAGCTTTTACTGTGACTAACTCTATGTGCTCTCTTTCGGACTCTAACCTTGAAAACTGGCTCAGAGTTTATCTGTTCTTTCTTTCTAGATGAAACGACTAAAGGAGCTACATCCATTAACATTTACTTTTCCTTCCCAAAGAAAGTACTCCTGGATCAGTGCTTCTTTGTTCTCTTTGTGTCTCTGCTCTGTTCTCTCAAAGCCCCAGTCGGTCGTGGCAGATGGCCGCTCACGCTGAGCTTGGTTCTGCTGGAAGTTTCTTCCTGTTAAAAGGGAGTTTTTCCTCTCCATTGTCACTACATGCATGCTCAGTATGAGGGATTGCTGCAAAGTCAACGCCAGTGACTGTCCACTGTCTCTACCTGCTCATCTGGGAGGAGGCAATGCTGCAAGTCACTGACTGGATGCAATCTGCTGGGTTTCCTTAGACAGAAAAACGTTTTATCCAATTTGAATAAATAACTAACTCTGACTGCACTGTTCAATGGTTAGGATTAATTGGAATGTATGTACCTGAGTGTTGTGAAGTGCCTTGAGACGACATGTGTTGCGAATTGGCGCTATATAAATAAACTGAATTGAAACAGAATTTTTTTTGAACCAGAAGAAAAGTTTACAATATTGCCACTTTGGTATTAAGACAAGGGAGTTCGGATGTTATTGTTTTAAGCCACATAAACAGAGAATGACTGTTTACAACCTCTAAAGATCACACAGCCACACCGTTCCATGCTGTGAATCTTTTGGGTTGCTGTCACTTGAAGCATGCCATCATGTGAAATATTTGGTCACATTTCAAGGCATGGATGTATTTGGAACCACCCTGGGAGAAAAGTCATAGCAGCACTGTAGATGTTTAGTAGAACTCAAGGCCACCTCTTTTATTAGTCTTGTTTTATATACGTGGTTTCTTACGCTTCTTTTTTGAACCACCTTTCTTCTCTCTTTGTGTGAATATTACTTTCTCCTTGAGTTGTTGGTAAACCATCACCAACATTGGGCTCCCGGTGAATCATTTCTGTGTTGATTCGTTCCAATAGAACAGTAATATGACAAAAAGCACCGATGATGACCCACTTTTGGTTTGCAGACAAAGCTTATGATATTTCTGTTTAAACTCTTCTTCTCTTTTAGATAATTCATGATACCATGCAACAGAAACAGGCTCATAGCATCACAGATCCTGCACTGTAATTAACAATAGAAATCTGCACCACATATTCATCCTTTGTTTCACACCAGACCCTCCTGTCATTAGCCAAAAGGTTCAGTCTTATACGCGTGTTCTTGGTTTACCGTGTAAAATTCTGAACAATTTGGAAAATGTCACTGTGAAGGCCTAAGCTGTAACTGGTTGCCAAATAAGTTTTTCACAATTGTTTCTGCAGCATTCCTCCATCCTCCACCTGGTTGGCAGGATTTCCTCAATGATTATTCTTTGCCCAAAATCAATCCACATTTTTGCCCCAGCCTGGCAAAACTCTCTATGATCTCTCTCTTTAGACTCTCTTTAGAATTGAACCCTCTGTGGCCTGACGGTAATTTGTACAGGTCCTTCTCAAAATATTAGCATATTGTGATAAGGTTTATGCTTTATAAGCCTCAATGTTAGCTCCTCTATGACAGCATGGTGGGAGAATCTAAAAGTGACAGGGTGTTTACTATGCAGACATACAGCCATCTGGAACAAACCTGACATCCTATATATATATATATATATATATATATATATATATATATATATATATATATATATATATATATATATATATATATATATATACAGGTCCTTCTCAAAATATTAGCATATTGTGATAAAGTTCATTATTTTCCATAATGTCATGATGAAAATTTAACATTCATATATTTTAGATTCATTGCACACTAACTGAAATATTTCAGGTCTTTTATTGTCTTAATACGGCTGATTTTGGCATACAGCTCATGAAAACCCCAAATTCCTATCTCACAAAATTAGCATATCATTAAAAGGGTCTCTAAACGAGCTATGAACCTAATCATCTGAATCAACGAATTAACTCTAAACACCTGCAAAAGATTCCTGGGCCTTTAAAACTCCCAGCCTGGTTCATCACTCAAAACCCCAATCATGGGTAAGACTGCCGACCTGACTGCTGTCCAGAAGGCCACTATTGACACCCTCAAGCAAGAGGGTAAGACACAGAAAGAAATTTCTGAACAAATAGGCTGTTCCCAGAGTGCTGT
Source organism: Girardinichthys multiradiatus (assembly GCF_021462225.1). Classification (NCBI taxonomy): domain Eukaryota; kingdom Metazoa; phylum Chordata; class Actinopteri; order Cyprinodontiformes; family Goodeidae; genus Girardinichthys; species Girardinichthys multiradiatus. Next base: position 6,121,661 of record NC_061818.1, read on the forward strand.
ATCAAGGCACCTCAGTGGGAAGTCTGTGGGAAGGAAAAAGTGTGGCAGAAAACGCTGCACAACGAGAAGAGGTGACTGGACCCTGAGGAAGATTGTGGAGAAGGGCCAATTCCAGACCTTGGGGGACCTGCGGAAGCAGTGGACTGAGTCTGGAGTAGAAACATCCAGAGCCACCGTGCACAGGCGTGTGCAGGAAATGGGCTACAGGTGCCGTATTCCCCAGACCTGGGCTACAGAGAAGCAGCACTGGACTGTTGCTCAGTGGTCCAAAGTACTTTTTTCGGATGAAAGCAAATTCTGCATGTCATTCGGAAATCAAGGTGCCAGAGTCTGGAGGAAGACTGGGGAGAAGGAAATGCCAAAATGCCAGAAGTCCAGTGTCAAGTACCCACAGTCAGCGATGGTCTGGGGTGCCGTGTCAGCTGCTGGTGTTGGTCCACTGTGTTTTATCAAGGGCAGGGTCAATGCAGCTAGCTAGCAGGAGATTTTGGAGCACTTCATGCTTCAATCTGCTGAAAAGCTTTATGGAGATGAAGATTTCATTTTTCAGCACGACCTGGCACCTGCTCACAGTGCCAAAACCACTGGTAAATGGTTTACTGACCATGGTATCACTGTGCTCAATTGGCCTGCCAACTCTCCTGACCTGAACCCCATAGAGAATCTGTGGGATATTGTGAAGAGAACATTGAGAGACTCAAGACCCAACACTCTGGATGAGCTAAAGGCCGCTATCGAAGCATCCTGGGCCTCCATAAGACCTCAGCAGTGCCACAGGCTGATTGCCTCCATGCCACGCCGCATTGAAGCAGTCATTTCTGCCAAAGGATTCCCGACCAAGTATTGAGTGCATAACTGTACATGATTATTTGAAGGTTGACGTTTTTTGTATTAAAAACACTTTTCTTTTATTGGTCGGATGAAATATGCTAATTTTGTGAGATAGGAATTTTGGGTTTTCATGAGCTGTATGCCAAAATCATCCGTATTAAGACAATAAAAGACCTGAAATATTTCAGTTAGTGTGCAATGAATCTAAAATATATGAATGTAAAATTTTCATCATGACATTATGGAAAATAATGAACTTAATCACAATATGCTAATATTTTGAGAAGGACCTGTATAAATTTTAATTTTCACAGGTCCTTTTTTGCAGTTCTTGCTGTGGATACAGTAGACGCTGCACAAAAAGACAACACAGAGGCGAGCAGTGAAGTCTGGACTCCACCGGGGTTGCCCATTGTTCTCAATTCTGTTAGTGGTGTTCATGTTAAGGATCTAAAGGCATAGTCATATAGAGGAGGGCGTCTGGTTTGTAAAGGTCAGGATCGCCTTTCTTTTTCATACATGATGTGCTTATTACAGTGTTTTAAAGCAATATACTTCTGCATGAAGTTAAGCAGTTCGCAATCGAGTGTGTAATGGGTGTGATGAGTGTCAGTCCCTTCAAATCTGGGGGTTTGGTTCCCAAGTGCGAAAAGGTTGACGGCTCCTTTCAGGTTGGAGGTCAGTTTTTGTCTTAAGCCGATAAGTTCAAACATCTTTGTGTGTAGTTCCCAAGTGATGGTAGGATGGAGTAGAAGATGGATATGTGGAATGGGGACTTGTCCGTATTAACGAAGGGGATGAAAAAGCCAAGCTGGTCATAAGATAAAGTATGGATCATGATTACGAAAACCAGATGCATGTAGGCAAGGGTATCCAGACTCAGCCTTAGAAATAGGGTAAGGGTGAGGAGCTCCATTATCCAATAAAAGCTCAAAGTCCAGCCACTTATCATTAAAAAGAGTCTGAGGGTGGTCCGGGCATCTGATCAGAATGTCCCCTGGAAGATTCATTTCGGAGATTTTCCAGGCAAGTTTCATTGAATTGAGACCCAGGACAGACCCAGAACCATTCGACTGTGTGTCCTTTCTAGCATCAGAACACCTCACGATCGGCCAAAATGAGATGGAGAGGTACGTTGGGTGGAAGGATGAATAGATGGGTGGCTTTACCTCTAAACACATTAATATCTCCTTTTAAATGAGAGAAAATGAATCAGGGCAGATAAACACTTGGCTTGGCAGCACAGTTTGAGGAACAAACCGCCCTTTTGCATGGGGTTTGTGAATTGGACAAATGGGCAAACTCTTGCTTTTTCTCATTTCCTTGCATAAAAAGCATCTGCAGGTCCATAAGTAACCAGAACAACAAAACTACTTACATTCTAGTATTTGTTTGTCCCAAACAAAACAAATCTGAAACGGGGATAGAAACAAAGTGCACATTTAGACTGTGTTGAAGTGTGGTCTGAAAACTACTGCCGAACTGATGGATCTACTTAAAATGCCCCTTTTTTGTTTTAATATGAATGGCTAAACTTTGAGTTGAGCAGAAACTCAGAGATTTTGCTTTGGTTGCTGCTCAACTGTGTATTCTTGATACAGTATAACCTGCATGCCAGGAAATGCTCACTTTATGATCGTCACTCAATATTGGCCTTTGTTCAATTTCACCAAAAATATAAATTCCATTACTGATAGCAATCATTTAGAAACAAAATGTAGTCTTCCTTGTTGAATGAGAGGAACAACAACCCTAATCTGCCAGTAAAGGAAGAGTTTCTGTTGTGCAACCAGGATGGTACTAAAAAACAAGCTTTAAGGAACTCTTGGTGAACCTTATCCAACCAAAATAGAAACTGTTGACTCGCACTCACTCACACAGGGTGCCTTTATCCAGCCTGATTTGTATCTGTCGGCCTCCTGAGTTCAGAAGTGGAAACCCTGATAAATGGCCACAATTAGAGCTTTCTCATTAAAGTTGTTTTTAATTCACTTTGTCTATGAAGGACATCTATCATCTCCCCAAGATGACATGAATACACGTGCATGTGTTTGCTTGCATTTGCATACACTATGTGTACTTTGTCTTTCCAGAATAATAGGGAGAGTGTAGAAACAAGGAGAGAAGAAACTTCCTGTTGGCTGTCCAGCTGCTTAGTGTGTTGCTTTTGGCTTCATGTAAGTTATTTAAATTGCCGTACTAAGCCTTGCAGAGAAATTCATACCCTTTGAACGAATTTACAGTTTGTTTGGTTACAACCACAAACATTCCTTTTTGTCTGAAGGAACTTCTGTGTCACTATTCCCCAGCAAGAGCACTCAGGTCTACCAACTAAATACTCTTGCGTGTCCTGCAAACACAAGAACAGAGGTGAATATACCTTTGCATTGGCAGGACCCACTTTATGGAACAATTTGCACATGCCAACAAAGAAACACTCTGAAGAAAACTTACATTATCTTTGGCTTTCAATTCTACTGATGTTTTAAAAGCCTAATGTAAGCTTGTTGTTTAAACTGTTAAAATTTGGAATGCTCATGTTAACTTTAAGTACAAGATTTTTACATCTCATATTTGAGACTGGATGCAATCTGCTGGGTTTCCTTAGATAGAAAAACTTTTTATCCAATTTGAATAAAAAGCTAACTCCGACTGCACTGTTCAATTATTAGGATTAATAGGAATGTATGTACCTGACTGTTGTGAAGTGCCTTGAGACAACATGTGTTGTGAATTGGCGCTATATAAATAAAACTGAATTGAATTGAATTGAATATTTATCTTATTTCATGTCTCATTGTATTAGTGATATGTGTTTATTGATTCGATTAATTTTACTGTAAAGCACTTGGGTTTATCTTGCATGGTTTAAATGTGTTTTATAAATAATTTGACGCTGACATTGGCCATTCTAACACATGAATATGCTTCACTCTGTGCTGAAGAAAATCCTCCCCACAGCGTGATTCTGCCACCACCTTGTTTTACAGTGTGAATGATCTTTTATATGGTGATGTGCAGTGTTAGTTTGCCTCCCCACAGAACATTTTGAATACTTAAAACTTATTTTGGGCTTAAATGATGGGACCTGTTATGGCTTTCTTTAAACATTAGCGTTTTCTGTCCACATCCTCAGGGTTATGTGCAGGTTTGTGTGTGTGTATGTGTTGGGTTGTATAGCCATTGTTTTGAGAACCAAAACTTGACAGTAGACCAACGTTGTCTGGACAAATTAGCATTGTGAGGACATTTGGGGATAATTTTTAGGTTTAGGTGTGAATTGAGTTTAGGTTAAGTTTAGATTAGTTTAAGGGTTAGGTATGTACCTTTGACCTTAGGTATAGGGTTAGGTTCCGGGTTAAGGCATTGAAATCAATAGAAAATGAATAAAGGTCAATGCAACGTCCTCACAACAATATATATACCCACATGTGTGTGTGTGTGCGTGTGTGTGCGTGTGTGTGTGTGTGTTCCTGTCTTGGCATCACAGTGAGAACCAATTTTCAGATATCACCATCAAATTGAGGCCCATTTGTACCAAAGTGAGGACATTTTGCTGGTCCTCACGACCTATTTTGCTAACGGTTAGGTTTAGGACTAAGATGTGAATTGAGTTTAGGTTAAGGTTAGGGTTAGGTAAGCACTGGTAATGGTTAGGTTCAGGGTCATTGTCAGGGTTAGGGCATAGAAAGGGTTGAAAATGACTGAAAATCAATGGAAGTCAATGGGAGTCAACACATGGTCCTCACTACATATAGCAAAACAAGAGTGTGTGCGTGTGTGTGTGTGTGTGTGTGTGTGTGTGCATCATGTCCTCTGATGGCAAGGCACGACTAGAAGGTGTGTCCACGCAGTTGGAGCTTGTTTGTGTCAATTAGGAGGAGCATGTAGGAGTGGATTCCCTGGGGCAGATGCCAGAAAGTTCTCACTCCCAGAGTGCTTCTTACGTTTTCACCTCATATGAAGCTTTACTTACCTCCTGTGTTCTCCTTCCATTAAGATGCCTTTCTCTAGCCCACAGTCCTCCTTCTAGTTTGCAATCCTCTGCCTCCTCGCTCCCTAGAGCCCTCTAAAGAACTCACCTCTGGATCCCCTCTGAAGAATTTTCTTAGTGCTCTTCTGGTTGCTCCTCCCTAGACATGCTGACTGAACCCCTTCACATACCATCTCTTACTCACCTGCCTGTCCACCTTTTAACAATCTAAAGCTCCACTGTCTCACTCTTCTGTTTCCTGGAACAGGAAAACAAACATTGTCAGAAACTGCTCCACACACCATAACTTGTCAATTTCTGTGGATATACTCACCTCTCCCCCTGGATCCTTGCCATCACCAACAAGAGTAAGCCTCCTTGTCATATCAGTCCTCATCCCAATCTTTCAAACTTTGCTTCCTATAGTTACCACTTACCTCCCCTCCTCAGTGCCACCCTGGAACCCGTCCACAAGCCAGAAAGAAACATTCACTTTTTTTGTTGTATCAATAAATCATTTAAACCGTCTTTATTTGTCTGTAGTTGTGACTTGCAGCAGGGTCTCAATAACAATCACCATGACAACTCTTCTATTAATGAAGCTGGGTTTGGTCAGATTACAACTAATAGATGTCCTCTCAACAGATTTTCCCTCATGAGCTGTGGACTGAAGTTTCTGTAAAATGTCAGAACAAGACACCCACCAGTCTGGTTTTACTACAGTTGTCACTGCATTCATTATGGTTTATATACATTGGCTAACAATAAAGATTTGTAATGAGCCTGACCTTCTGTTGGAGCAGAAGTCTGGCCTAATCTGGCGTTTTAGAAAGTTTGGCATACAATCATTTACACTGCTTTTTGTTTTCTAAAGCCATAAAATGTTAACGGCCATATCTAATATTTGTAAACAATAGTTTTATCTTTCCTGAGGTTCCACTTACACACATGTGAATGTATGAAAATGGAACCTCAGGAGTGTATACAGTATGTAAGTGTGATAAGACTTATTGAGATATAATTCAAAGAAACTTTATTAATTTTTTTTTCTGTGGCTTTGTGAAGTTTTGTATAAAAAGGTGGAGATGCTGGAAATTGAGTTCCTCCCACTTTCGTATTTGAGGCTTCATTGGAACGTTTGGCAAAATTGTGTCACTGCTGAGGGTCTTTGATAGGGGGCTTCAGGTCATCTGCATCGTTGGTTTTAGTGTCTATCATCTGCTTCATGACAGTATTCCATAGATTTTCTATGAGGTCAGGCAACTTTGCTGGCCAGTAAAGCACATTGACCCAACTTTTGGTAAGTTTGGCAGTGTGGGCAGGTGCCAAGTCCTGCTTGACAATGAAATCTGCATCTCCATACAGCTTGACAACAGAAGGAAGCACGAGGTGCTCTAAACCTTTCCACTCTTCCTTCCAGACTCTGGGACCTTGATTTCAAAATCAAATGCATCTTTACTTTCATCTGAAAAGAGGACTGAGCAATAGTCAATTTTTTCTCCTTAATTCAGATAAAATGCTTGTTAACCATGTGTAGGATTTGTCTGTGCATAGTGGCCCTTGATGCACTCACATCAGCCTCAGTCCACTCCTTCTGAAGCCCCCTGAAATTCTCGGGTGGATTTTGCTTGAAAATCCTCTCTAGGCTGTGGTTATCCTTGTAGCTGGTGCACCTTTTCCAACCACACCTTTTCCTTCTACTCAACTTTCTATGGCGTGGAGGGTCTGCAGCCTGTGGGGTGGAGGGGTTGTGTCCACTTCTAGGATGCGGGGTCACCGGTGTTTGGATCGGCTGGGTGGCGATGGTGGAGCTGAGCTGGATAGTGTTTCTCCCTGGGCGGTCGTTGCAGTGGCAGTGATGTAGTGTTTTTTGTGGCTGAGGGGAGCGTGGTGGGGGACACTAGCCCTGGGTGCCTGCCGCTGGCCGGGGATCTCTTGGTTGGTGAGTTTGTCCCATCATGGTGCGGGGTCGGGGGTCCTGTTGCGGGTGTGGTGCTCGGTGGGGTCTGCCCTGTTGCACCAGTGGGCGGGGGTGGCGTTGCGCGGGGCCCTTGCCTTGCCGTTGCAGCGCGCTGTGTGGTGGGGGAGCGGAGTGCGGCGGGGGTGCTTAGAGCGGGGCTGTGTGTGGAGCTTGCGCTGTGTGGGTGTGGCTTCATTGGCTTCTTGGCTATGGAGTTCACCTGTAGGGGTGTGCCCCTGTAGGGAGGGGATTCGTGGCATTTGGATTCGGGGGCATGTGTTCGATATCGGTGTCCTTGTAGGGGGTGGCCCTCTGGGGAGGTTCATGTTGAGGTTCACTGGGGGTGGGAGACTCATGGGGTTGGGATCGGAGCTCATTGGGGGGTCGGGACTGCTCCGTCCTGGGGCGGCTCCAGTTGGTATGGTATGGATGGTATGAGCCATGTGGACCCCTCTTTTGTACATAGCCCCCTCTCCAGAGGTGGATGGGTGTTGTTGGGGACTAGGTTCGCGGCGGGGGGGCGGGGGCCGGGCCTTCCAAGTTGTGAAGACATTGCATTCCAAGCATAGGCTTGGAAGGCAGTCTCAGCCTCAGGCTTCCAGGAAAATGAGACCTTGCAAGAAGTCAATGCAGTGAGAGGTGCAGCTGTTAAACTATAGTCCTTGATGAATCGTCTGTAGAAGTTTGCAAATTCGAGAAAGTGCTGGAGTGCTTTGCGCGAGTCCAGGACAGGCCACTCCAGGAAAGCTTTGATTTTCTCTGGGTCAGAACATACCTGTCCACCCTCAAGGATGTAACCCAGAAAAGTGACGAATGGCTGATGAAACTCGCACTTTTAGTCTTTCACAAAAAGACGGTTTTCCAAGAGGCACTGGAGTACCTGGTGAACGTGTCTGCGATGTTCTTCAATGTCCTTAGAACAAATGAGAATGTCATCCAAATATACAAAAATGAAAATATTCAAAAAGTCTATGAGAATGTCGTTAACTAAAGCCTGGAAAACAGCAGGTGCATTACATAGTCCAAAAGGCATGATCAGGTACTCGAAATGGCCCAACGGTGTCTTTAAGGCCGTTTCCACTTGTCCCCCTGCCAGATCCTGAGGAGATGATAAGCATTTCTAAAGTCTAACTTGGAGAATATTGTTGCACCATGAACTGGTTCAAAAGCTGAGGTGATGAGAGGTAGTGGGTATTTATTTTTAACTGTGATTTGGTTTGAGCCCCTATAGTCAATGCATGGGCGTAACAAACCATCCTTCTTACCCACAAAGAAAAATCCTGCCCCAAGAGGTGAGGAGAAATGCCGAATAATACCTGCAGTGAAGGAATCAATATAATTCTCCATAGACTTCTGTTCTGGACGAGAGATATTATACAAGCTGCTAGAAGCCGGGGGGGCACCAGGAAGAAGATCGATCGTGTAGTCATAAGGTTTATGGGGGGGTAAAGACAGGGCCTTATCCTTACTAAATACTCTCCTCAAATCATGGTACTCAGTGGGCACATGAGACAAATCTATAACCTCTTCCTCTCTGTTAATCTGTTCGGGGAATCTCGAGGAAAAAGCTGACTGTAGACAAGATGAATGACAACTAGTGGACCAGGACTCGATGCGACACTCAGACCAATCTAAATGAGGATTATGTTTCTGTAACCAAGGGAACTATGGAACCCTGACACACTGGAAATACGAAAAAAGAAATTTCTTCCCTATGGTTACCTCCAGTGGTTTAGTACGTTGGGTTATCTGCTGCAATCTCTTACCATCTAAGGCTTGGACTGAACGAGGTGATGCAAATTGTCCTACCTCAATGCCTGCTCTGCTGACTAACTTGGAATCTATTAATCTATCTGTTCACTGCCTGAATCCAACATGGCAGACAAAGTCAAAAAGTATGTTGATTAAATATGATAGTAGATGGTAGGCAGAATCTGGGGGCTTTGCAACTCTGTAAGTGGTCCACCAACCCCTCTTCACAGTTGATGGACACTGTCTTTTGGCTGCCTGGGACAAAGAGGACAAGTTGCTACGAAGTAATCAGGTGAGCCGCAGTAAAAACACTTCTTAGGGAATTTGCGTCTTTATCTTTCATCAAAAGTTAATTGGTTGCGTCCTAGTAGCATGGGCTCAGGATCAACTGCAGTTTGTTGAGGTGGTGTCTTAGCTGTGGGTAGAGAGCTAGTGGCTAACTGTGATTTTAAATTAAACCTCTCAGCCGTGGATCTTCTTCTCTCCCTTATTCTATTATCAACCTTAGTAGCTAATGAAATTGCTTCGTCTAGTGTAGGTGGTTCATCAATTAGGACCAACTCATCCTTCAAAGTGTTGTCTAAAGCGTGAAAAAAGGCTGACTTTAAAGCGTCATTATTCCAACCAGAAGCAGCAGCCAAGGTGCGAAACTCAATAGAAAATTCAGTGAGAGGCCTATTACGCTGCCTTAAGGCTCTCCATGGTCGACCAGTACTAGTCTTGTCAATCACAGGGGAAAATGCCTGCTTAAATTCATTCATAAATTCTTCAAAAGTGCAACCAAAATCTCTGCAATCAGAGAAACGGGCCTCTGCCCTCTGGAAGGCCTTGCCTGTTAATAATCCTAGTAAATACAAAATCTTAACATCGTCATGGGAAAAGAAACGTGGTGAGCGGTTCAAAACTAAAGTACATTGGAGCAAAAATCCCCTACAGTTACTAACCTCGCCAGAGAATTTCTCTGGGTTAGGTGAGGTGACGTCACATGAATGAGGAAGTTGTTGGGATGGTGGTGGTGCAGCAGCGCCATCTGCATGAACGGAGGACTGAGAATTCAAGGTTTGCTGAAGTAAGGAAGTAATCTGTTCTAACTGTTGATTTGTATGGCGTTGTTGCTCTGAAAGGGAACTAAGAGAGGTGTCATGAAAATGAATCTGGTTAGTGTGTTCAGATAATGTTCTTCGGAGTGCTTCTGCTGGGTCTTGTTGGCCAGAGTGTTCTGTCATTTTGCTTGAGATAGATCTCAAGGAAGCTGCCAGCTTAATACTTGGAAACGAAATCCAAACGAAATCCACCAAACATAGGTAATCTTTATTGTCCAGAAAACTTCTGGAACTGAAGCCAAAGTTCAGCGAAGAATGATCAGAAGGTTCAGGTTTCTGCCTGCGAAGGAACATAAACAACATCAGCTTAGAGACAAAGAACGAAGCATAGCTCAGAAGCGGCTGAGCTTGTTACCACGGAAGGCAAACACACTGGCATCGAAGTGCTGGCAGCCTCCTGCTTAAATACTCCTCCAATGCAATCATCAGATCAGTTGTACCTGTCAGCCAGCACACCTCAGAAACTCCAGCACCATCTGGAAACTGAAAACAAAAGTGCAGACAAAAACAAAACACACACACAGAATCCAAAACCCTGACAAATTCATTTTGAAATATGTTCTAGCAGTTGGTTATTTTTAGCTAAATACATTTATACATTACATATTAGAGCAGTTTGTCATTTAACTTTGTCAGTAAGTTTTGATCATTTTGATTGTATAAATACTGGTTTAGTATGACCCAGGTAAGCAGGCATATTAATTACTCTTTGACCAGGCAAGGCATATTTATTTGTATAGCACATTTCAGCAACAAGACAATTCAAAGTGTTTTACATGATGAAGAAAATACATAGCAGTGACACTGTAAAGGAATGTAAAGAAAAGTTGGACTACAGACTGAAATTAATTATGTTTCAGTCAATAGTTTAAATAGAACAGTCAAGGGCAACTCTAAACAAACGGGTTTTTAACATTGATTTAAAAGAACTCAGGGATTCAGCACTTTTGCAATTTTCTGGAAGTTTGTCCCAGATTAGTGGAGCATAAAAACTAAATTCTGCTTCTCCATATTTGGTTCTGATTCTTGGGATGCAGAGTAAACTTCAACCAGAAGACAGAGTGGTAAGGAAGATTGATTCAACATAAATCTTTGATGTATTTTGGTGCTAAGCCATTTGGTGATTTATAAACAGAAGTATTATGTAGTCTATTCTCTGAGGTACAGGGAGACGGGCTCCCTGTAGGGACTGGGCTGATGTGCTCTACTATCTTAGTTTTAGTGAGGACGCGGGCAGCAGCATTCTGGATCAGTCACAGTTGTCTTGACTTTTTGACTTGTTAGGCAGACCTGTGAAGCGATCGCAGTAATCAATTTGACTAAAGATAAACGCACAGCATGGGTTTTTTAGGATCCTGCTGGGACAATAGTCTTTTAGTCCTTGAAATGTTCTTCCGGCTATAGAAGGCTGACTTAGTGATTGTCTTTATGTGCCTCTGAAGGTTCAGGTCTGAGTCCATCACTACACCCAGATTTTGGGCCTGATCAGGGGTTTCTAGCTGTAGTAACTGAAGCTGTGTAATATCTCTTGATTGCTCCTTCTTTGGGCCAAAAAACATGACTTCAGTTTTGTTTTTATTGAACTGAAGAAATTATGGCATATCCGTCCATTGATTTGTTCGATGCATCTTTCTAATGCTTAAATAGTTTTATAGTCTCCTGGTGACATTGTAATGTAGTTATGGTAATCTATCTTGTTGTTTGTTATGAGCTAGGTGGGAGCATGTAGATATTGTTATTGAAATTCAATGATGCTCTTTTTTTTAACATGTCCTGTCTGGCGGGACAGGAAATTCTGAGTGGCACTCAGATTTTTTTTTGTGCCAAGAAGAAGTCCAACAGATTTACCTTCATAAGTGGAGCATTACACCTTTTGCTATAATGCCCCACCAAGACGGGATCAGCTCACCCCGCAAGCAGTCCCTGGCAGGCGGTGCACAACCCGGACTGAGGGTACCCACCATGTCCCCTCAAAAACACAATATCGCCGCCATTGCATCGCTTGCCCAGGGAATACCACCAACCAGCTCAGCTCCACCAGAAGAAAAGAAAAGAAAAGAAAGAAAGAAAGAAAACATCCGCCCAGGTACCCCCCACCCACAAACACTCTCTACCATGGTACACCCCTGACGCAAATGCTGCACCAAGCTGGCTGGCCAGTCTCTTCACCAAAGCCACGCCATACCACTAAACGCACTCCCACCCAGCCCATCTTTGGTCAATCATTTAACCCTTTCACAAAACTCGACTTTTCCACTTGAGCTCTAAAACCATGCCATGCTATAAAAAGGAAAATATCCTTATTCATCAGATTTACCCTGCGTCAGAAATTAAAGTTAATAGCAGTATGTTTCTGCTCAACAGTTCAGGTTCAAGCATGGATGCACACTGAAGGGCTTTAAAGTTGCTCATAGCAACCTGCTTATACACACATTCCTCAAAATCAACATGGCACTTGAATATGAAAGAAATAATATGGTTTCCTGAACAACAACTGTGATTACCACATTTTGGCCTTGGGCGTGTTTGAGATTATGTTACTTTGGTCACTGAACGTAACGAGTATTATGTTTGATGTAAGCATCAGCATAAACACAAAAGATGTTTAGTTTGATAGGTCTCACCTTCCCTTTACTTTAATGCTTTTCTACTGAGTTCCCAATGTCACTCCTTATTTGCGTAATATTTTCCACAGCAGGAAGGAAGTGTTTGCAACCATTGCCAAGAAACACTCTTGAAACAAAAAACAAAACATGATCCTGTCAAAAATAAAAGGAAGTACGTTTTACAATTTTAGTTTTTGCCCACCAGGAAGTGAAAGAATAATTTGGTGCTCTCCAAAGTTATAAAATTAGATAAATAAAAATTTTAATAATAATAATAACAGATATGTTACATTAGGGGAATTTTTTTGACAAGAGTAAAAACCAAAATCCAAAAGCAATGCAAGGAGAACAAGTCCACCCTTAGTGGTTCTGATTGAAAGTGTAGGTAGCAACCAGAAAATGCTAATCCAATGTGCTTCAAACACTAAGGGTTACAGTTAACAAAAGCACCTCTGAAGCTGAAATTTTGGCAGGTTGTTGCTCTGACGTGATCATTCCAGACAGTTGGCATTCTTCCTGAGAGATGACGTCCAAACAAGTTAATGTGATGGACTGGATGCGCAACCCTCAGAGAGGACGCAAAAATTTCCATGAGCTACAGTATAGGTCTGAAGTTTTCTTGCACTTATCTGGGCATGAATGTCATTATTTAATTTTGAGGCTTTATTGCTTTTTCTGAACCATTAAACTTGCTGTCTTTTTATGTATGATTATACCGCAATGATTTTCAGAAACAGAAAGTAGGTGCAAAAGTTTTAATTTATTGTGCATTTCTCTGATGCAAACGGGGTCAAAAATATACATACAGGCTCATAAATATGCATACATGCTCACCAATATGTCATTAAATATATTTGAGCTAATTACAGCTTGATCACAAACTTTTTTAGTCACCAGCAAGTCCTGGCACAAGTCTTGGTGAATATTTATCTACCCATCTTAGTAAAATTACCAGTGCCAGTCTTAAAGCAAAAAACTACAAATATTTAATGAAACTGAGATCTGGGCTCTGGGATGGACTCAGTTTTAGCCTGATTTATAAATTCCTACCCCAGTTTTGATGTGTCAAGATTTCAGCTGCCTAAAATAAAAAATAAGGTTGACTGAAATTCTTTTTCAACCAAAGATCAAAATTACAGAACATATGACCCAAGAAGTTAAACATAGATGAATAACCTTTATCCTTCCGATAACTTCTTCATTTTTCAAAAAGCCATGCTTATTTTCTTTACCATAGTCCATGATGGTGACTATCTTTCCATGCTGGCTGTGTGTGTGGCATGACAGGGGGATTGTCATTTTAAGTCATGCTGTTTGTAACTTTTATAAAGCCTAAAATAAATTACTTTAAATTTTTTAAATAAATCCTGTATGCAAGTTTTTGAAATGAGCTTTCTCCATAAGGAGGCCTGGCCTCCCTGGAACACTAGTCAGGCTCTGTCAGCGGTGACAGGGTTTACAGTGTAGAAATAGAGTACAGGCATAGAGGAAAATGCAGATAGAGAGGGTGTAGGGAAGTACAGGGTATGTGCTAGGGAGGGAGATGCTCTCTGAAGAGCTGGGTCTTCGAGAGAAATTTCTTCAATATAGACTGGTGGTACCCTATTCTGGTAGCACTCGTTATGTCATTCCACAACCATGAAACGACACATGGAACGAGTCTGGATTGTCTTGAGCGTGGTGTGGGCACTGCTAGCTGAAAAGCCCTTGACAACTGGAGTGACCAAGTTCATACAAAACCCTTTGCAAAAGCATTCAAGTAGATAAGACTTGTTCCATTAAGCAGTTTGTAGGCTTAAACTAGTAACTTGAATGTGATGCAGGTGGCTAAGGGAAGCCAGTGGAGCTCAACAAACCAAATGGTTTTGTGTGCTCTTTTAGGTTGAATGAAGATGGGCTGCCACATTCTGGACCTTCTACAATTGTTTCACAGCACAGGCTGGGAGACCAGTTGGAAGGGTGTTGAACTGGTCAAGACAGGAGATGAACCAAGACAGCGTCAGAAGATGAGTGGTGTGTTGGGTTAGGTACGCTCTAATTTGTCTTATAATAATGTCCAATGGCATGATCGGGTGACCAAGACAGCATGATCTTAAAAGGTCAGCTGGTCATTGATCATGACACCCAAGTTTCTAGCTACCTTTGATGGAGCAAGAAAAAGGGATTCAGTTTTGATGAAGATATTGCAGTGTATGGTAGGTTTGGCTGGGAAGACATGCAGCTCAGTTTTTTAAAGGTTTCGTTGGAGATGATAGGCTTACATGCATGTTGATTTGTCAGAGAGACAGTCCGAGATTTGTGCTGAGACTTTGATGTCATTAAATGGGAATGACAGATGGAGCTGGGTATCATTCGCATCGCAGTGGTACGAGACGCCATTTGACTGGATGATGTGGACCAGTGAGGTTGACTGTATGGCAAAAAGAGGAGGGCCCAGGACTGATCCTTGGTGTGGTGCAGCAGTGTTACTAAGCCAGGTATGTTTGGCCAGCAAACCTACTAAGCCAAGGACGGCAACCTAAACTTACATTCCAGGCGAGAAGATCATTAATCAGAGAAGCAGCCAATGGGTTCATGGCACCTCTGGAAGTGCTGCATATATACAAATCTTAGGTCAGAATATCTGTCGACATTGCAGATATTACTGGTGCAAACCATAAATATGAGTGGCTGAAAGAAAACCATTAATGTAAAAGAGATATAATGAGTTCCGTTTGCAGCATGCCACAACTGAGCAGTTTGCAGACTGTGTGTGGAGAAAAACTAACTATGAAATAAGCTGGTGACAGTATCATGTTGTGGGTATGCTTTTCTTCAGCAGGGACAGGGAAGCTGATCAGAACTGTTGGGAAGAAGGATAGAGCAAACTTCAGGACAGTTCTGGAAGAAAACCTTCAACTCTGTGTTGGTCTATCACAAGTTTGTGGTTGTAACATAACAAAATGTTCATATGGTATAAATTATTTTACAAGATACTGATGCCTCAAATTTACTCTGGCATATGATCTTCGCGCTGATGCAGTCAAGTGCATCATGTTTTGCTATCACAAAAACATGCAGCACTGCTTTATTACACCTCAGCAAAACTGCAGCGTTTTTCACTGACTAAACACTGTAAAAACACACCCAAGCTTATCACTTCAACCAATGTCATGTCCCCTTTATTTCAGGAAAGGCCATGTTTTGTGGAGGAACCTAACTCAAAACACCATACCTGCCATTTTATTGAGATGACCTAAAGCTTTGACTCATCCTCCAACTTTCTCTATGTAAGTGTAACGTGCAAACATGCAAACCCATCCCAGCTTCTCTCTTTCTTTTTTCCCTCCACTAACACACACCCTGCTCCCTCCCTCCAGTCTGTCTCTCATACACAAACATATCGAAAGAGACACACGTGGGCGGGTTGACGCCGCGCTGTCTGCAGTGCTTTGAGGAGTATTGTTATTAACTGCAGTGTGAATAGACGGAGGAGCACATCCCTTTGCTATTGGCTGCTGAAGGCCTGCAGGGCTCGCCTTTGTTTTGCACTCCATAGTGGGCACACCATAATTGCAGTCTTAGCAGAGAAGACATAGAGGTTGCATCAACCTTACCTCACAGGGTAACAGAGGTGGAGACAGTTCAGTTTTTATATGTGATTCTATTTTTTATGTCAATCTCTGTTCTGTGTGACTCATTGAACCATGCAAGCAGTTTCTGACAGAACAAAACTGACAATGATATCTCAAATATTGGCCAGAGGACATCTTCTCTGTGTACACTGGTGATACAGAGCAGACAACATGTTCACCTAGTAACTCAGGAGGTTTATGACCCATTTGGGACTCTGACACTACCCTGTGTTGTCAGAGGGCGTTTGGAGTGCACCCTTCAAGGCTAAGACATCTCCTTTGCACAAAAAAACAACATGGTTTTAAGGTCAGGTCTTTCAGGGATAAGCAAAAATACCCAGACCCTTTGAACACTTTTGTATTTTGTCACATTACAACTGTTGTGCAACATTAGGTTTGGTTTAGCAATATTAATAAGTATCAAGGACAAATATTAATAAGGTTTAAAATTTTATTCAAAATTACCAAGTTATGGCACAACCTGATTTTCAGGAAATAATAGCCAAACAGATCTCAATAAAACACATTTTATAAATTGATGTTTCAGAAATCATTTGCTAAACATTTTGGCAAATTGATTCTTTTTTTATTTTTTTTATATTCACTTTTTTTGTTTTATTATTTTCTGTGGACATATATACGCAAGGGGACTTGGGGGAATTTTTTTCTTTTGCATCCCCACGCAATAGTTTTGCGTTCCCATGCTATACTTTTGCATTCGCTCGCAATACTTTTGCGTCCCCACGCAATAGTTTTGCGTTCACTCGCTATATTTTTCGCGTTCTCACGCAATAGTCTTTGCCTTATCTCGCAATACTTTGTGAGAGACCCATTTTTGAGATTTATTGAGTTTTATTTTGCAATCAGCCTTAAATAAAAGGATCTTCAATCAGACTTAAAGACGGTTATTATCCACATGCTGTCAAACTGCTGATCTCTGGACAATAATACTGCACAAAACCACATCTGACACTTTTTTGCTAATTACTGCTGCATGATGTGTACTTTTTTAGCATGCCACTTTTGTTTTTATAGTGAATTGAACGGTTCGGTTTATCCTAAGCATTTAATCGCATTGTTGACTGGATGTTAACCTGCATATGACAAATAAACCATATCAATGCCATATCAGTGCGGTTTGTTTTGTGAGCAGTTTGTCAAATGTGCTGCTGTTCCAAAATGCACAGCTTTCTCAAGGTGATTAACAACTTTTGCGAGCGAACGCAAAAGTATTGCGTGGGGACGCAAAAGAAAAAAAATTCCTCCATGTCTCCTCTCCTACATATACATATAGATCAGACATTTTCCAGAATATTAAGGCCTACTAATGGTCCCTCTCATTATCCATGGAAATAACAGACAGGTGAATATATATTGAATATATACATTTAAAAAAAATACATCTCAGTCGCAGGTGTCTAGGATCTATAAGAGTCTTAAAAAAAATTATATTGACGTTCCTTAAGTCTCTTTTTGGGTCATATTGTGTACATTTTTCCCATTTATCCATACAAATGTCTTCTTGTAATTTGAGAATGAAGGTCATTCGCTCCATCACATAAATTTCCCTAACAATATTCAGACACTGTTTTAGCGATGGAGCTGTTATCTGACACCAATTCCTTGTTATGGCTTTTTTGCAAGCAATTAACAGAATCTTAACCAAATACACATCTTCTCTCGCAACATATTTTTCCAGGTTTCCATGATACATTGTCTTAAAATCATTTGGTATCAAGTACCCACAAATACTTTCAACTATAACATTCACATTTCTCCAAAACAAGGTTAATTTTGGAAACGCCCAGAATATATGTGTATGATTTGCTTCTATATTTCCACACATTCTCCAGCATGGAAGGTGAGACCTGGTTTGCTTACTCTTTATCTTTGGTGTAATGAAAAATGTAGTGAGATTTTTCCATCCAAACTCTCTCCAGAGTGTGGAGTTTGTTGTTGTGCCCTGATTTATACACATATCTCGCCATTCTTCAGACGATATTTCCATTTTTATTTCTGTTTCCCAGTTATTTTTATATATATATGGTAGATGCTGGTGTATTTTCTCTTAATGTTTTATATAATGACGTTATTTCCTTGAAGTTAATTCCTTTATAGGTTTTAATCACACAGCTAACTAAACCATCTAATGTCTGAAAGTTTTGTATTTCTCCAAGCTAATAATCTCGGAGCTGCAAGTATCGAAAGAAGTCAGTGTTCTCCAGTTGATATTTATCTTTTAATTCTTCACAACTCCTAATTTTACCATCTTTAATTATAATACAAATAGCTGTTATTCCTCTGTTTTCCCAGATTCTAAATCTGTGATAATTCCTTCCTGGTTCAAAATTATTATCATATGTGACCCAACGTAACAGCCTAACCCCCTTTCCCAGTCCATTTTGTTTTATCCTTTCAAACCAGATGTCCAGGGAATGAGAAGTTATTGGATCTAATTGGTGTTGTTGTGCCTTTCTAAGTCTTTCATCCCCCAAAAATGTTTGGAGTGGAATACCGTCAACTATCATTTCATTGTCTTTCCACTTGGCACCATAACTTTGGTCACACCATTTAATCACAGGTCGTAGTTGTGCTGCGTAGTAGTAGTCCCTCAGATGAGGAAGTGCCACCCCACCCTCTTCCCTGAACAACTGCAGTGTTGAGTATTTTAGTCTTGGTCTCTTGCCATTCCAGATAAATCTGGAGATAATCTTGTCCCAGTATTTAAATCTTTCTGATGGAATCTTGACTGGAAGAGCCTGAAAGAGATATAATAATTGGGGAAGGATGTTCATTTTTATAATTGAAACTCTTGAATTAAAATTTAATGTAAGAGCTGTTCATCTGTTAAAGTCCTGATGAATGTGAGAGTTAATAGTGTCATAATTGACCTTATAAAGATTATTTAGTTTTTTAGTAATTGTTACTCCAAGATATTTAATGGATTTTAGTTCCCAATTTATTGCTAATTTAGTTCTAATATCTTTGGACGGAGCATAATTAAAAGACAAAACTTGAGATGTGGTAACATTTATTTTATAACCGGAGTGTTGCGAAAAAGAATTGATAAGATTAAACAGAGATAAGATTTTGATCTGGGTTATTTAGATATATTATAATGTCATCTGCAAATAAGCTTATGATGTGTTCTTTTCCATTAATGTTAACTCCTCTCACCTCCTCACTCTCCTGCACAAATTGTGCTAGAGGTTCAATGTATAAAGCAAAGAGCAGAGGTGAAAGGCAACATCCCTGCCGAGTACCTCGCTCTAGCTTCATTTGCTTTGTTAGGTTGCCATTTATTTTTATTCTCGCTATAGGGTTTTGATAAATGGATTTCACTGAATTTTCACTAAAGCCAAATCTTTTAAGGAAGTTTCAATTTACAGTATCAAATGCTTTTTCAGCATCTAAGCTGACTAAATCAGCTCTATTTTTTTGGCTTTGTATTAAATTTACTACATTGAGAGTTCTCCTGATGCTGTCCTGAGTTGTACGATCTAAAATAAAACCTGTTTGATCTTCTTCAGTCAGGTGTGTCATGATTTCCCCATATTGTTCAGCAATTATAGATGTGTATATTTTGTAATCCACATTAAGTACCGATATTGGCCTATAATTATTGCAGTCCTCGATATCTTTCCCTTCCTTTGGGATTACCGAAATGATTGCCTCACTCCAGGAAATTGGGACCTGACCCACCTCATGTGTATAGTTGAGTGCTGGCAGCAATATGGGTATCAGGTCTTCTTTAAAGGTCCTGTACCATTCTACGACCCCCTCAGATTCTGATGCTATAGTTGTTAACAAGGTCTTCAATTCAATTCAATTCAAAGATACTTTATTGATCCCCGAGGGGAAATTAGAAGATATTAAGATAAGATATTGTTTATCACTCTCAGGTGGGATATAGACATTAATCAATGTAACTGTTTCATTTTCTAATTTCCCTTTTACAATTACATATCGTCCCTCGTTATCTGTAGTTTCTTTGGTACATTCAAAGTTCACAGAATTTTTAAAAGACAAATCATCAGCCAAGCGACTGGGATGCAAATCTTGAATGTTGTTAGAACCTAAAAGGAAGTGCTTGAGATTCTCTTAGTATGAAACAAGGCAACTGCATGTCATTCAGACATTTATGACAACGAACCATCCTGTGACCAAAGTCGTCAAGGCTATTTCCTTTTAACCATCCAGAACATGCTAACCGAATTTTCTTTCAGACTGTCTTGGGTCAGATGCATTTTACTGTATATATGTTCAATATCAACTTCAAGGGACATTATATTATTAAAAGCTTATTTTGTATAAATGCATCATTTCAAACAAAATCTGCAAATGTGTAAATCAGTACATTTAATGTTTATCCTAAAACATTTGCCTAAAGAGCTCAAAGAACAATAACAGCATCAAAGTTATTTAGTCTGTTGGTCGTTGTTGCTTCACATTTGCTACAGTTTTGGTTCTAAAAGATGTGTTGTTGTTTGTATATTTATTCTTCAAATATTAGATGTAGCTGTAATCATTCTCATTTATGCAACAAAAGAAAAAAAGGGGATTTGATTATGAAGGCTTTCAAATTAAATAGTATTAATAAGTTGTGAAACTTTCATTAACTTCATAGGAAATTCAGCATTAAAAACCAAATGTAAAAGTTTAAGAAGAAAAAAGTTGTTAGTGAAAAGACTTTAATAAACAAAAAGTAAACACTTCAAATGACACCAGTCTGCAATTAAAATACATTGTTACAATTTAAAAGAAAAAAAAAAACAGTAATGGAAACAAAGGGCAGCAGTTAAAACCAAAATGGTCAGATGTGTCCAAAGGAGAAAAATACAGTGAATCTTACAAATAAAAACCTAAAAGAGTGGAATGCATTTATATTCAGCCCTCTCTAGCCTTATAACCCTAAATCCTTCTAGTGGAATTTAGTTTGAAATGTCATGTCCAAAACAAAGCCTGTTTAACTTTTCAAATCATGCTTGTGTTCTTTAGACGTTTGCACTATTAACTAATTTCTGCTGTGGTCTTTCCAGAACTGCATGTTTCTGACTAGAAATTATGAGCTCAAATAACCTGTTTTTAGGTCAAGTTTCTTTTCTTCATCTGATTTACCCCAACCAACTCATCCCCCACCCCCCACCACACCCCACTAGTCACATCAGCTGGCTTGCTTCCTTGAGCTTTAATCTCTAAGATTTCTAAAGGCCTCCACATGCTCTGCAAGAACAGATAAATTTTACTCAAGGCTGCAAGAACAAGAACAAAGTTCTTGCTGGGTGGATGTTTCATACTTCACAAGAACTATAGTGCAGAACTCCTAACTCTTAATAAGTCTCTCCTAGCAGCACAACCTCTTTATATATCTTGAGGTCCACAGCACAAAAGAATTCTGCTCAGAATATGCATCAAGAAAAAGTTGCAAGAGCTCTCAAACCAGAGCTGCGGGTACAATATTTTTTTCTGTTCTTGTAGCGTATGTATTGGCTTTTTTGTTTGCACTTGCCTCTTCATGTTAAGACATTTTCCTTACAAAGAGTTCTGAAGAAAATACTTTATTTGGTAACTTGTAGTCATGACATTTTTTTATTAAAGCAGATTTTAACTTCACAGACATGTCTCTTGTCTAAATACTTAGAACACAATTGGTTCTATTTTTATTTTGTTTTTGCTGTGGATTTTAGCTATACCTGCTGTGCCCCCTAAATTTATCATATGCGAAGAAATAGAAAGAGAAATAACGATTTCTTATTGTTTTTATTCTGCCATTTTATTTAAAACATTCATCATGTAAAATATATACATATTTATTTAATTTAAAGATACTCTTTGGCATGTTTTAACAACAAAAAGAGCCTGAAGGTGGACTATGACTGAAAAAAATGCATCCAATATTTCTCTGTGCAACTTTAGATAGCATTCACTGCTAGGACACCATAATTATGCAATTATGTATGTACAGTTTAAAAACTAGTTTGAAATTAACAAATTTATTTAGGTCTCATTAAGCTGTTAAACTTAGATTTTTGCTGCTTTTTCAAATCTACCCGAATAAAATGTCTGCATATTGTTGCACCACTTTCATTGGTTAAATGTCAGGGTTTTTTTTTTTTTATCAGTGCTCCATATTGGTCCCTTTTGGCCTAAATAAGCTTTAAGTAATTAATTAAAACATAAGAAAATCCAGGATGATAATAGTTTAGGAATATAACTAATCAGTAATACATTTAAATATTTTCTGAAAAAAATCGACATAGTTTGGGGAATTTTGTATGCACCAATAAAAAGGGAATTTACATTTTTTTGAAGCTGAATGTAGGAGAAGGCCCGCAATGCGGGGTTTTCCTCTGCGAACTGAGTGAAATTCGGGCTTTCATCTGAAAAAATCGCGAGTTTTTCTATAGGAGCGATGTTTGTTGCAGTTATCCCACTCAGTGTCGGGCCACAGACGGACGCTAAGTGTGTGTGTGTGTGTGTGTGTGTGTGTGTGTGTGTGTGTGTGTGTGTGTGCGCAATTACATAGCTCCTAACATCACAAACATGTTTTATTTTGTTCCACATGACGATTACTGATTCAAAACAGTTTCTACCTAAATGTGAAATGAATGTACGTCTTATGTTATTTTATTACATTTATGTGAGAAATCTTATATTTTTATAATTTCTAATGGGTTTTTATAACCCATTAGAAATTATACCCATTAAAATTGTTTTTCTTTTTTATTGTTTAAATCTTTTAAAAAAGAAATTGCGAAATAAGCAATATGCCAGATATTTAGTACAGATGCGCAATTTTCATTTAGTTAATTACTGATATATTTACTGCTTCAGTCAAGCTGCTGTCGACTGCGGCCTGATCCTTGCATCAGTTTCTTGACATTCGCCGAGTCTGTGCAGGTTATTCGGTCTCAGTGCTCGGAGCGCTATATTGCGCGGCTCCGGTGCGGCTTTTGATTTGTTCTCTCCGGTGACGCGCTGCAACCAATCAGTGCAGTGCATATGTGCGCTTGTAGGCTGTGTGTGTATGTGTGTGTGTGTGTGTGTGTGTGTGTGTGTGTGTGTGTTTGTGTGTGTGTTGCGGACAGTGGCCTGTAATGAAGAAGAGGATCGAAGTCTTCTGCGCTGCTTCAGTCCGTTTTACAACGCCGAACGAAACAAACGTCAGTGTGTTAAAGTTAGATGGTTATTTTTTTACCAGCAGGAAGAGGTAGAAAGGATTGCTGGAAGCTCCTTTTCTGACCGTCTACTTCAGGTTGTTTGGATCGAATTTTTACTTGCATGACTCTGCTTGACTGGATTTAATGGCTTTTCAACGCAAAGGTTATTGAAGCCCTCAGCTGGGATGTAGCGGAAGACAGACCCGCTAAAAGCCACCGCTGTAACCCCCTTCTCCTCTAGGCTTCTTGGTTCCTGTCTTCGTTAAAAACATTTCGGCTGATAAAAGTCTGCTGACTATTTGAGCGTTGGTGGGCCGTTTTATGATGACTCCCGCCTGGAGGTAGCTTTGTTTCGCACCACATCACTGCCCCTGACATTAGCGATGACTATGAGCTCTTTATCGGACGCATTAGTCTCGGCTGACCCGTCAAAGTCGGCGTTTTTGGAGTTCGGCGGCCACGGCTACCCCGGACATCAGCAGCCGTCCTCGGGCCTGGCCCACAACCATTACCCGGTCCACGGTCTGCACGCCGTCGGGGGGCCCGCGCAGCACGACGGGCCTTTCTCGGCCGGAGCATCTTCGTACGGCCGCTCGCTGGGCTACTCGCCGTACCACGCTCCTGTGAGCGCGCACCATCCCGGTTACCTGTCCTACCAGCACGGGGGTCACAGCGGCGCGCTTGGCCATACGAGACTAGAAGACACTGGTAAGTTTTATAGCTATATAGCCTATGTGAATATATTTATGAACATTTAAATATAATTAAAAACTTACCGCATTAACCTATGTATGCAATAATGTAAAATAAATTATATCTATATCTATATAGCTATAGATATAGATATATTTATTCGTGTCTTAAAGCCTGCATTACTTTCAGCTAATGTGTCGATGCGATTTCATAGGTCTAAAAATGTGGCGGCTCCAGACAGACAGGCAGGACCACCATAAGATCAAAAATAATGACAGGATAATAATAATGAGAGGGGAAATTAACCCATAAAAGGCTAGAGAGTCTAGTCTGAATACCATGAAAACAAGCCGCAGTGGAGCCCAATAATTGGATCCACACCGTGGATTCCACACACAGGTCGGCCACAGCACCGTGTTTAGTGTGCTTTAGGGTGGACAGAAGCTCTCCACACCGGCCATGCGGTCTCCCACAGCGGGCCTCGTATACCTCAATCATCATTTAAGCCATCATCTTCTTCACGCTGTTCGGCATGGCCTGCTGTGTGCAGCGTTCATTGGATTTAAATTGAAAATGTCAGCATCTTGAAAACAAATTAATATTAGTTTTTTTATTATTATTATTAATTAAAGTTAGTCCATGTGCAGCTGGTATCTGACATGTTTATAGCTTACATAATAAGTAGGCCACAACCCCTCCAGCAAAATTCCGCTGAATAGACTTTAAAAGAGAAGATCAGAAAATCTGGTTGAACAATGAAAAGAAAAAAAGAGCTCTTCATAAAGACATCCATTGTTGTCTAGATGTGATTGAGACTTAGTTTGGGTTGATCAAATGGGCTCAACAAGCCTGATTTGCATTGACTTTATCTCAGATGTGAACCTATATGCTAAACATGTCTCCTGTCCTAAAGAAAGACAAGGACTGGTCAACCTAAAAGTCATGAATAGATGTCCATTCAGCATTTATAGGGAACGATTAGAAAATAATTCTGCATTTGATAATATTGTATTTTGTTAAATGGCTCAAGTCGAAATTTTAAAATAAAATGAAACACAACGTTTAAAAATTCACTTTTTGAGTGGCAAAACAGTATATTAGAGTAATCCCTTTACAGCAGACTGGAGAGGCTTTTTTTTATTTGAGCTAGTTGCAGTTAGAAAGGTACTAATTATAATAATAATAATAATACATGTGTTTAAACATTTAAATATATTGATTTAATTTATCATTTTCGGCATGGACTCATCTACAGATCTTACTTTGTCACTTTGAAAATTTTAAAGTAACTAGAAATCCAAGGATATCAGGAACAATTGTTGAGATGTTTTCAGGAGTAATAGAAATATTTACACCTGATTTGAAAGTATCAGAATTTAACAAGATTTTGTAAATTTGCAAGCCATTTTCGAGTAAGATCGCATGTCTGCCCCAAAATTATTTGAGGCTTTCCATAAAAGCTTCCTCCTAAAAGTCTTTCATGGATCTCTTTCTGACTAGTAACTTTAAAAGCATACAATAATCAGTGTAACACAAATTTGAATGGATGTTTTCTGTAAAAAAAAAAAAAAAGAAAAGAAAAGAATTATACACATATATACACAAATATAATACTACACGATGACATCTTTTTGGTGTGTGTATAGTGCCTGCATGGTCTGTTCAGTATTTTATTCTTGTGTTTTGCTCAAAGCACCAAGACAATGGACATCTTTAACATTTACTATTATTTGTGATCAGTCAGGTCTGTGGAATCCTGAACAAAATCTCTAAAAATATTAAAAAGTTTATAATCTAAATGATAATTATCTGCTTCTTCTAAACAAAAAGATTTGTTGAAGATTTTCCAAGCCCTCTCTTTGTTTCCCGGTATTCTGCAGGGTAGTTCTGCCCATTGGTGCACTGCCGTCTCTTCAGGTTCAAGGAGCTCAATTACTGAACCTGAACTCCTTTAGGGGCCTTGGCTCATCCACAGACGTTCTCTGTCGCTACTGCAGGCATACAGTTTATGTCATTACAAAAGTGAATGTGGGAAAACATATTCAGGGTGTAACTTTTTTAAGAGAAACAAAAAGAAAAGAAAATAATAATATAAAAGCCCTTTCAGTTGAGCTATATGTACATTGTGAATACTTGTAGAGCACAAAGATTTTAGGAAGATTTGCAGGACTCATCATACATAAACTGTCATAAAAATATCTATTTTAAACTATGTTACAATGATATATTATAGAGCAGCCTGGGTTTGAATCAACACTACTGTGCGACACAAAGAGAGGGTTAAAGTACTGTCTGGACCAACATTACAAGATAGCAAAGGATTTTTTCCCCCCTGTGGTCAGATCAAAATTATAAATATTATGGGTGCACCGATCAATCGATCAATCTGCTCTGATTTTGTTAATTTTGGGTGACCGATGATCGGCCAATAATTACAAGTAAAACTGATCTTATCTACCTCCACAAAGGTCTGCAAAAAAGACACTGTCCCCTTTTGCTCTGCCGTAAGAGAGGGCTGACTGACAGACCCGCCCACCAAGTCACGTGCGCAGTTAACAATAGTCACCCCACTGCTGCCAACTTAGCAACTTTGTCGCTATATTTATTTTCAAAAACTAACTAGCGACAAATCTAGTGACTTTCATGAGCAGTTAAAACAAGTTCAATGTTTTTTGTTTTTTTAAATAAGATTGGAACATTGTTGGTGTATTGTGATCTTATAACAGTGTGAATTATAAAAAAAAAAAGTCAGTGTCGGCCAAAATCTGAATCGGCATGTCAGTCTTTTTAAAGATCTGTGATCGGCCAGGAAACTGCAATCGGTGCACCTCTAATAAATACAGTTAAATGTCAGTAAGAATATGATGAGTAAGGTAGGATGTATGTTTATAAAATAAAGCAATATAGTGCGTGATTAGGCATGGGCTGGTTTAAGAACATCACAGAATAGAAATACCTTGGTTTCAGGGGATTACTGTATATCATGATCTAACTGAAAGCAACAATTATTCCTATTATGGATAAAATTATATACTAAATACTACAGTTGTGATAACATTATCTGTAATATATATCTTGTTCCTTTGAAAGTGATAAACAAAGAGAGTATAGAATCAAAACTTGCTAAATGTTTTAGTTTTTTTGAGTGCTTATTGCTAGAGGAATATACTTTTTTTCATTCTGCTCTTTATAGAGTAACACTTGCAGTCCGACAAGCTCTAGCTGTTTAATTAGGGAAAATATTAGCTGAGGTACAGCCTGCAGTTGGCTACTTAACAGTCACCCAGTCCGTAGCTTTCCAACTGCAATTTTTAAATCTGCATTACCCTAATAACAGTGATCGGTGGCAGTGATCTTTTAGTTCTCCCAGCATGACTCTGTTTTTCATGAGCAAAAAATATTCACACACAGTTGAATTCATCTTTACGTATGCAAGGGCTAAATGTAGTAGCCTTCTTCTAATCAGTTAACTGGAGGTTAGGAGGCGTTGCAGCGCAGCATTATTTAAAGTTTCATGTAGCTAGAGAAAACATGAGTTACTCTAGCACTTTTTCTCACACATCATTGAAAGGATTTTGAACTCTAGGAACAATATGCCAAAATAGGGGTTGTTGAAACCATAACTTTTTAAAGCCTTGATTTATCTTCAAAAACCAACTCATGCTTATCAATGTTTGATAAATAGAACAGATACTGGCAAAAATATAGAACAACAGAATGTTTTAAAGGGGAACATATTGAGTGTAAGAAGGTCCGACATCCTTCTGACACAAAGGTTTTAGATATTTTCATCAGCGAGTACATTTAAGACTTTGAATTTTAGTTGCAAAATTCGAGAATAAATTTTTAGGCAGGGAATATAGCAACAATATGTTAAACTAATGCCCATTAACATCTTCTAAATCACTTTGGACACTTTTGTGTGGGAGGTAAATGTTTGTTGGTTTAGTGTATTTTGAATATTGTTAGACCAATTTCAATTTAATAATTTTTTGTTTGGAGAATTAGAGAGCATATATTGAATTTCCTAACACTCCAAATGGTGAAATGTTCAGCTTTCTATGTTGCACCATTGTGTTTTAACTAACTTTCTTTGTGCATTCGCGTCATAAAACTGCTTGTTGCAAAACTAGTTGTAGTTCTCTTCTGAAGTGACCTATATCAAGCAAATTGTTCTCTTCCCTCTCTGGCTTTAGAACATGAAAAGCCCACAGCGGTGATAGAGAACGGGGAGGTGAGGCTGAATGGGAAGGGGAAGAAGATAAGAAAGCCTCGGACCATCTACTCCAGCTTGCAGCTCCAGGCGCTCAACCAGCGCTTCCAGCAGACGCAGTACCTCGCCTTGCCCGAGAGGGCCGACCTTGCAGCCAAACTAGGCCTTACACAGACCCAGGTAAACATCAAACACACAGGGATGAAGGTGCAAAACAAGTAAACTATTTGTGCCTATTTATATTAGCTATTTTATTGTTTTTCAAAGAAGCACAGGAAAGGAATATTAAACCTTCCAGTGACTTCCAACATAAAGAAGAAACGTTCTATTGTATAGAACAGCTGTGACGTGTGAGAAGATTCCCAGTCACCCATATAAGAAAAAATAAAAATACAAAAGTGAATTGAGCTCTCCTGTATGAGCCTAAATCAATCACACCTTTAATTGTTTCCTTTGTTCACAGTTGAAGCAAATCAAACGCCTAAACGGGCAGCGGTACATTCCTCCACAGGTTCTTCCACCTGGATATAGATACTGATAATTACTTACATTAATGTAAATGTTATGGGATGTTCCTATCCTAGCATAGACAAAGTTAGAACTTAGCACAAAGTCCATTTGTTTTATCAGTTATTTGTTTTAAAAAATGCTTTGCACTGAATCATTGAACTATGTTGACTTAGACTCCAGGTAACCTTGGATACATTTTTTATTAGATATTTTATATATGTTAGAACAATCGGTATGGAAAACTGTAATTTAATTTTTCTCCTAATATACATTTGTCATACAAACCTTTGTATTCAGGCATTACTGTCCTTTATGTTTGATTTTCTGCTATAGGCACGGACCAGTATGAGATAACCTTGAGAAAAAATAATACACTGATTTCATGGTATCACGGTGTTAACACACAAAACAGAAATGAATGAAATGATCCATTTACCTTTGTTTCAAACAGAAAAATAGCAGTTACTCCTACTGCTGGTAAAATACCATCACATATTGATTATTACAATTATAATTATGTTAAACATGTTTGTTTTGATTTTGATGCACTAATATGATCAAAAATATAGAATAAACAGCAGCTAACGTTTGTAGTAGTTTTGAAGTGATTTTTTGGCAGAAAAGTATACCTTTTAGTCATCCTGCTCTTTATGGCGTAACACTGGGAGTGGAAGAAGCCAGTAGTAGTTGACTTGGGTAGAGCCTGCACACGGCTGCCTAACAGTAGCTTGGCAGCTGTAGCTGTAGAACAGTCTTACCTTAATAAGAGTAATGAGTTTCCATGGTGTGACTCTTATTTTTGAACAGCCTTCTTTGTCCATAACGTTTTTAAACGTTAGTGTACCTTGATACTAGTAACTGACCTATGCATAATTTACCATCTCCGATTAGCACAAAAAAGTCTCGAGACATTTTAACCTTATTTTTACCAAAAGCAAAAATATATTAATATTTAAGGCTTTTAGTGTTGGCTTGGAAAAAGTTTACCCTAAATCATAGGGTCTTTGTAGCTTATTTTTTAAATTTCATAAAACATAATGATATTTTCTATTACCATTTTCTGATTATGGTCTTAAAAATAACACCTGCTGCTTATCAGCCTAGTATTTGTAAATATTTTTTTAAAACCTCATGGCCTAAAGTTTATGTAAATTAAATGGAGTTTTGACAAAAATTCAAAATGAAAGACTCACCTACACTGCCCGCTCCTTCCAATGACTCTTCTGTGCGTCTCCCTGCCATCCAATCAGCATCCTGTCCACATGACTCTTCATCCAAACACCTTCCGACGCCTCGCTTTTAAGGACCTTCAGCCATGTACATCCTCGCTTGTCAGCTGAGCTCATCCCACCTCCACCATCTTCCTTCCCATCTCCTCATGGTTTCCTCACTCCCTGGCCGCCAATTCTCATCATTAAAACTTTTCTAATTGCCATCCTTTTCCTTGTGAGTCTTTTGAGATTGAAATGTAGAGTAATCCCCCAACCTGATAAACTTGAGGCCATTTATGGTTAGCTTCTCCCGCTAAAACTAATTCCATATGGTCGAAAGTGGAGATTAAAGCTAATGTGAATGTAGTTAACCAGTAGCGATTGCTTAGATGGAACCACAATCACATTGAATTGTTAAAAAAGTAATAACTAAGCCGAAGATTGGTCCATAGTTTCTTAGTTGTATTTAAAAGCTAGATAAAGCTAATTTTTAAATGTTACTAAACCAACCTTAGCTACCTTAGTGGTGAGCTAAGTCTTGTTACATCTCTGACAGCTTGGTTTGTTTTTTATGCTGAATTCCTGTAAATGAAAAATAAACTTAGCAACGCACTTATAAACATACATTATAATATGCCAAACATAATTTGCCAATATGTTTAATGTGGGTCACTAGAGTGATTTTGAAGTGCTTTAGGTGATGGTATTTTAAAATGACAGCAACACCAATCCCATGTCACCTTCCACTTCCTTCCAATGGAAACTTTGTCCTCTAAAATGAAAGACTCTATGTTTTGGAGACTTTTTAAGTATCTGCTTCTTTAACATTCTTAACATCAATATGTTGCAAGAGACATTATGGGCTTTACTCAACCCTTTAAAGTGTACATTTATTAAAAAAAATTGTATTTTATTGGTAACATACAACAACAAAATATATTTAATGAAGCCAGTGACTATAATATTTTCTGATGTGTGTGTAGGCTAATAATTCTCTGTATACAGTTACAACAGATTACTTACACTGAGTCAGTAGAGGTGAAAAATCAGGTTCTAAGTTGACAGCAGGTGTAGCAACAATGAAACATTAACTAGGACTGTTTTGGAATATTTCAGCTGCTATATGATATGTGCATGAGTGTATGTTAATGTAATGAGTTCACATTGCATGCTGTGTCATCAGTTGAATGGTTCTAATCCCCAATGAATCAACTGCCACAGATCTGTTTACACTGGGAGTATGAGATGATCCATTTATTTGCCTGTGCCTGTTGTGGTAAGAATGTGCTTTAGAGGCAGCGGTTTGCTATATTGTACTACAGGTCACATACATGTTTACTGAGGAAGTAGTAGTAGATGTAGAAACTGGGCTGTAACTGACATTAGGTACATTTTGACAGGAATTCAACTGCCATGCTATTAAAAGTATTTATAAGGATTATGAAGAATTCAGGCCCAGTTTCTTTATAAATGTTTCTTAAATTGGCGACCAGGCTATTTTTATGGCATGTTTTTTACACCTTGGTATATGAAGGTATGATGTGTATTATCACTGAGGGATTATATTGTTTGTTGTGGTCTTTTACATGTTTGAGATAAAGTGCTTAACCAACTAAGCAGAAATTGTCAGATATGCTGTCTTGGTCACACATGCGCCAGCAAGACGTGCACCAACAATTTATCCTCTTTTGAACTCTGGTATGTCACCCATAATGTTGTGTGCATTTCAATATTTTGAGCAAAACTGTGCTCTTACCCTGCTAATTGAACTTTCACACTCTGCTCTTACTGGTGCAATGTGCAATCAATGAAGACTGGCTACCAGGCTGGTCCAATGTAGCCATGAAACCTCCCACACTAAAATGACAGGTGTTTCAGTTTCATTGTCCAACCCCTGTACCTGATGGTACTTTCGCCTGCCACAAAAATATCCACAATACAAATATAGCTTTTTATGTTTAGCTGTGATGGTGGTGGAGGCCAAGGCAGTATTTGTGCTAGTTTATTACCCTGGGTGGTTCCTGTTGAAATGAAAAAAGTTTTTCACAAACAATTTCAAAATGGTTATCTTGTGCTCAACAACAGGCTGTAGAAATCATCAGACAAACCAAATCTGTTTCCCTGTCACTTCCCCAACAACAACCTAGAATGAAGAGCTAGATGAATGATGGTAATCCAGAGGAAAATTTGGGAGAACCGAACTATTATATGAGAATTAGAGGTTTGTATGGGTACATCTTTGACAAAATAATGTTTCCCTTATGCAGAAGCATGTAAGATAGTTTGCTCAATTGAAAACCCTAATAGTAGCCTACTTTCTATCTGTTTTGATGTCTCTTTTCTAACAGAAGAAGAAAAACAGTTCAAGTCAGTTGTAAATTTTTACTTTTAAACCAAAGTAATAAAAGAAAAATCTGCTCTCACACTGTTTCGTATCTTGATTTGGAAACTTAAATATGAAGAATTTAAGCTCTTTGTGTTACATCTTATAACAGAAGACTGTGTTCGCTCGTGTTTCATCCTCTCCTTGTAAAGTGCATGCGTTAAGGAAAGTTGCACGTCAGAACTGAGTTAGCTGCTTTTGCCATGACATCACTGTCTCGTTTTTACACATATATGTAAAATTATTATCTGATCATCTGTGGTTAAAGGTTTGATGTTCTATACAGTATCTGTAAGTCCCTTCAAGTGCTCAAATAGATATTAACTCAATTTGCCAGAAAATGTGTCAAGTTAACCTGTCATGGCAAAGCCAGGGTTCACATAGACAAGGAAGAGACTTGCTTAGTACGGTCCAAACAGCAGTGCCTGAGTGTGAACTAGTTGTATGTCTCAAGAGACATAACTTTTACATTCCTCTGTATAAATATAGTACTAGATAGTACCAAGTTTATGATTTAAGTAGTTGTTGATGTCCAGTTAGATACAATCAGGTAAATCCTCCATTGAAAGACCAGGTTCACTGAGGAACTTTAAACTGTATCTTTCCTGCTGAATATTTTATAACTTTTGCTGAAAACACTCCCAAAATTTTCTAGTAAATTTTATGTGCCAAGTTATCCAGAAACTTGTGGTTGCTCTATACTTATTTTTTCCAGACAGCATGACCTGGTACGTGGACTACGACTACTGCAGACACCATCTGTTGTCCAGCTTGGTGGACACCAACCTGGTTGAGATTTGTAACCGGTGACACATTTCCAGGTGGAAGCTGCAGACAATAGAAGCAGCGAGTATGGCAACGAAAGCGAAGAACGTACCGTATCAACATTATTTATATGTTTGTAAAAACACAATGAACACGCATTGCATAACAATTTATTTCCGTTACACTCGCGGATGCTGAACATATACAAATGAAAACATTGGACATACCATTGTTCTTGCACGGAGTTGCCGTCTCCCTATAGTTCACGAATGCTCTTTTTTTGCATTAAAAGGAGCATTGCTCGCAGCTCAGCAGGACCCCCCCACCGGCATCGTGTAACGCCCACTGTTGTTGCTTGGTTCCCAAAACTGGTGGAAACACGTGTCGGTGCCCAACAAAACACCAATGTTCGAAGGCACGAGAACCAAGCGAGTCCAGAGTGAGAGTTCTTTCGTTGGAAAAATAATATCAGTCCGGTCTCCTTTCAAAAGACACTTTCTTGAGTTTTGTTGTGTTAATAACACCTTGGGGTGTGCTGCATGAAGACTCTGAGCAGCAGAGAGATATTTACAGTGCACAGTTGCAAATAGCTTTGAAGCTGACTGTTCTTATGGAACATCTGTCACTTCCATGATGATTTCATTTATGTAAGCACAAACCACAGACTGAATAAATATAAAGCGGAGTTTGTGTTTAGGGACTTATTGTGTAACTTTATTTTGAAATATTGCTTATATCCTGTGTTTCTTTGTTGCTTGTTTTTAATGTTTCTTTCTATAGATTGATCAAACTAAGATTTGAGGCCAATTTCTGTCCTCCAGATTTTGTAAATATTTCATTTCTTGACAAGTTTGAACTGATACTAATTTCTCATTAAGAACAATGTTAGAAGATTTTTTCTAACCCTCCTGCCATGAGCTGTAATTAATTATTCATTTTCTAACAGATAGGCGACATTGCCACTGTGAAATATAGCAGGAAACAAACATTAGCTATTATTTTAAAACAAATACAAAATACTCATACTCATTGTCTTCTGCTTTATCTGGGACCGGGTCACGGGGGGCAGTAGACTAATGCCCCTTTTCCCCTGGCTCGATTTGGCCAGCCCAGAACAGCTCCGCACGGCACTGCACGTTGTGTGTTGCATTTCCATAGACCCGCTTTTGCTCCGCTGAAGGGAACACCACCTGGAGGCGCAGCTTTAAAGCATCATGTGTCGTGCTGCATCAACGCGAATGAAATACCTAACCGCCAGTGTAAAGAAATAAAGACCGAAACGCATTACAAAAATAAGAAGTAACACGTCTATTGCCTGGAGATTAAATCTGCTGACTGCATTGACAATCAGCTTTAATGAGTAGGATTATGACATCAGTTTCATTATCATTATAAAAGATTTCACTTTCCCTTTAAGAGACTTGGAAAGATTTGAATTAGATCCCATTTTATTTCTTATAGTTGTTGCCTATATATTTATTCAGCTGCCGCTGAATATTGCAGTCTCCTATGATCGCCAGAAAAGCTTGCACCTCGTCGTTGCTCCAAGGGGTGACTTATCCAGATAACTATCCGGACTCCATCATATTTTTCTCTCACTCGATTGTCGCTTGAAAATTGCTGTCGTTTTTTTACGCTGGTCGACTCTTACGGCTGGCCGCGCCCACGGCCAATCAGCGAACAGCCATTTGTTCATGTCACGTACAGTACCGACTCGGCCTTGCTTAACCCTGCTAAGAAGGAGGTAACAAAAAAGTAGGTACCGGTACTGAAATAACAGTAATGGAAATGCTCGCAAAGCGAGCTGAGTGGAGCCGAGTCGGGCCAAATCGAGCCAGTGGAAAAGGGGCATTAGTAGAGACGCCCGGACTTCCATCTCCCCAGACACCTCCTCCAGGGGGTGCCCAAGGCATTGCCAGGCCAACCGGGAAACCTAGTCCCTCCAGCGTGTCCTGGGCCATCCCCTGGGCCTCCTCCCAGTGGTAATGCCTGAAACACCTCCCGGGGAGAACGTTCAGAAGGCATCTCAACTGACTCCTCTCGATGTGGAGGAGCAGCGGCTCTACTCCGAGCCCCTCCCGGATGGCCAAGCTCCTCACACTACTCTAAGGGAGTGCCCGGCCACCCTACGAAGGAAGCTCATTTCAGCAGCTTGTATCCGGGATTTACGGTCTTTCAGCCATGACCCAAAGTTCATGGCCATAGATGACCCAAAGTTCATGGCCATAGTTGAGGGTAGGAACATAGACCAACCAGTAAATTTGCTTTTTGGCTCAGCTCTCTCTTCACCACAACGGACCGGCACAACAGCCTCGTTAATGCGGCAGCTGCACCGATCCGTCTGTCAATCTCCTGCTCCATTCTCCCCTCACTTGTGAACAAGACCCCAAGATACCTGAACTCCCCCACTAGAGGCAGGAGCTCCCCTCCAACCTGAAGAGGGCAAGCCCCCCTTTTTCAGCCGAGAACCATGGTATCAGACTTGGAGGAGCTGATCCTCATCCCTGCTGCTTCAGACTTGGCTGCGAACTGCCCCAGTGCATGCTGTTGCCTGTACAGCAGAGCCGGGTCCCAACCTGGAGCCAGTCCTTGGATCAGGACTCGTCAGCAAGCGCCTGGTGGCTGGGTTACTTTTTGCGGGACCCGGCCGAGCCATGCCAAAACAAGAGATGCGAAGCCATCCCCCAGTGGGCCCACAACCTACAAGGGGAACCATGAGGGAGCGGTGCAAAGAGGATCGGGCAGCAGATGAAGAGGGAGACGTTGAAGACCTGAACTCCAGATGCAAATACAAAATAATGTCATATTAATATATATAAATATTTTTTGCAGCACTAAAGGCCTTTATTTTTTTCATTTTTCCGAAAGTAGGTAGACAGGAAAGAGGGCAAAGAGAGGGGGAGACATTTGGCAAAGGTCGCCAGGTCTTGAACCCGGGACAGCCGCATCGGGGACTATAGCCTCTGCACCACCAGCGCTGCACCTCGTATTAATATTTTAAACTGTCTTTAGCATTATGTATTAGCAATTGTGGAGGTAATTTCCTGATGTTCCACTACCGACCAAGCTCAAAAGAAAAAACATGAAAAACAAATGCATAGAGATTTAAAACGGTCAATTTTAATACCCCTAGTTCAAACTCTTTTCTTTACTGGTGCTCATGTGGTTAATCCATTAGACACTGATTAGCTTGTATTGAAACATGCAGTCAACTGTAACTAGCCCAGTCTGCATATGTTAATACTGCATGGAGCATTATGTACTGGGCGGTTCATTCTCTTCTCATACATCAGTACCCTGGGACCCAAACAGTGACACACCAATACTCACATATGAATCTACTTAAATACATTTAGCCCAAGAGGGCGCTTTCATACACGTATAAAGAAACACACACACTTGAAGATAGTGATCATACACCCCATCGCCATTCCGCCTCCTTGCCATTAGGCTGCCTGCCAGATACTGACCACTTTCAACTGAAAATCACAACTGTTCCCAGACGCTGCAGAGAAATGGCACGTAGTACAGTTCTGATGTTTTTTCTCCAAAATGTATCCATCTCTGACTGCCACACACACACGTATACACAAGCAAATTGGTTTAATGCTTGCAAGTAAATTCCTTTTGTGATGAAGACTGACGAATATTTGGAGTTTAGTGTGACACATCTATGTGAATCCAAGCTTCAAGGGACTTGTGATGCCTCTTAGCTACACTCCTCCATTAAAGTCATTGTCAGTAGTTAAGCCTTCCTGAAAGCTGTCAGTTCTATGTTACTGCTGGAATATGAGAACCAGTAATTATTGTAGAGATACTCTCACTTATGTTGTAGTCCCGAAACGTGCTGTTGATTGACTGCTGGCCCAATAAACTTTGTGCCACATGCCTATCTGTGTTCAACTGTTGACATTGATTAGTATCAGTATATAACTGCAATATTATTATTAATATGTAGTTAGATCAAACACATAATAAGCTGCATAAACAGGTCATGAACGACATATTTTGGAAATTACTTCAATGCACAAAATAAAAAGTTTTAATAATTTTCTAGATTAATTTTGAAAAGCAGATAAAAGAAAACGCCATGTGCTTAAATCATATTGGTTCTCTATTTTTATGGAGCAGTTTTATTTTATGTGTATACCATCATCCATATTGATTTCAAACAGACTGAAGTCAGCAGATCCTCTTCAAGAATAGAGATCATTATACTGTCTGTGATTTTGTGGCTATTTAGTTTAAATGCTGGGTATGGAAGTATTGTTCTGTTTTTGATTATTGAATAGAGGGATAATTTTTTCCACATATTTAAGTCAATTAAATAAGCCAGAGATGGGATTTTCCTTTATTTTATAGGATTAAATATCTGCTATAAAAGCAATTCAGACATCTTTATAAATACCCATAAACTCACACTGTAATAATACTGGGTATGGTGGAGAAAACAATTCTACTGCCAAAACAGTTGTCTACATTTTTCCTTTGTACTTTTCTCTTTTTCTCTTTACTGCTTGCCATGATATTGTCTGCAGTCAACACCAAAAACGTTTTGCTTACATATGGAATTAAAATCATTTGCCGACAAATATTTGAACTGTGTTATAATTGGCAATGTTTTTTTATCTTAAGAGGTAATTGTAATTTGATGCTTCATTGGCAGGCATCATGGGAAAATAACTTGTCCATTATGTCAACAACAGCATGAGTAAATAATCTTTAACCCCAGAGAAATGAATGAAGTGTTTGTCAGCTTAACCTTTGAAGATTATCTGAAAGTATTGTGCAGACATTCTGTTCTCTTCTATCATGAGCCATGCTTTTTTTTACTTTAATTAGAACCACCCTGCTTTTGACATTTTGGGACTGATCTTCAAATATCCCAAATAGGGCGTGCTAAATTACTTGTACAAAAGCAAAATTGCACATGCAATAAGTGGGCGTGTTGCATGTGATTTTCAAAGATTGATCGTATAATGGATAACAGGTGCAAAAAAGGTACAGACCGCCCTATTTAAATGAGGAAATTGAATGCACTGCAGGCTGCTGCTGCCCCCAGCGGTACAAGAGGATAAGTGAACAAAAGCTGTAGGGATTGTTGCGCTGCATTAGTGTAAATTATCCAGTTGCTGATTTTTTCCTTATGTTCTATTCTGCTCCTGCTTTTCTGGATTGCTACAGTTTGTAGTTGATGCACACTCGCTTTGACACAGAGCCCATCTCCTACCTAATTGGTGACATGGCTGGACATCCCCATGACTTTATACCTGCATATAATTGTTTGTACAGAAGAAAATTGCACCTTTGGGCAAGAATGAACCAGACTTGTGGAAGTCCACAATTCTCTTCCTCATAACTTGGCAGATTTATTTTGATATCTCCGTGATGGAAGCAGAGCGTTCGATGTGTTGCCTTTATTTAGCTCAAATCTTGTGAATTATCAGAAACTATCACGATTTGAAGCAGTGACATCTAAATTATGGCTTTCTCAAATTGTTTGAAAACAGAGGAATCTTAGTGTATGTCAACTTCTGAATTTTAGAAGAATGTACAAAAACGTATCCTAAAAAGATAATCTCTCTATTCTTGTATTTAGCAAATAGAAATAATATCTGTAATCCTAAATGATCTAAAACAAGTTCAGTGCGATGTAATGTCAGACAGTGAGATAAAAGGTTATGTCTTTTTATATGAAAGATAAAATGCATCGTTTTCTTTTAGATGGTCTGCACAGTTCTAGTTGGTAGCACTGATGCCTTGCAGCAAAAAGGTCCTGGGTTCGATTCCCATCCGGGGGTCTTTCTGCATGGAATTTGCATGTTCTCCTTGTGCATGTGTGGGTTCCCTTCAGGTACTCCGGCTTCCTCCCACAGTATAAAAACACAAAACCACAGACTATTAGGATAGGTCTCTCTAAATTGTCCTTAGGTGTGAATGTGTGTGTGCATGGTTGTTTGTCCTCTGTGTTGCCCTGTGATGGACTGGCGACCTGTCCAGGTTGTACCCTGACTCTCGCCGGTAAACCGCTGGAGATAGGCACCAGCTCCTCTGCGACCCTGTAGGGAAGTAAAGCAGGTATAGAGGATGGGTAGATACAGTTTCCTTCTTCATGCAGAATGTCAAAGCTGATATTCATGGTTCTCTCAATGAACTGTAGCTCCTCACAGCCGGCAACACTCATGCAGCCCCAAATCATGACACTCCCACCATCCTGCTTGACTGTAGGCAAGACACACTTGTCTTTGCACTCCTCACCTGGTTCCAGCCACGCACACTTAACACCATCTAAACCAAATAAGTTGATTTTGGTTGCCTTAGACCACATGACATGGTACCAGTAATCCATGTCCTTAGTCTGCTTGTCTTTAGCAAACTGTTTGCGATCTTTCTTGTGCATCGTCTTTAGAAAAGGCTTCCTTCTGGTACAACAACCATGTAGACCAATTTAATGCACCGTGCAGCATATGGTCTGACCACTGAGAGGCTGACCCCCACCCCTTTAACCTCTGCAGCAATGCTGGCAGCACTCATACGTTT
Organism: Girardinichthys multiradiatus; assembly: GCF_021462225.1. Taxonomy (NCBI): domain Eukaryota; kingdom Metazoa; phylum Chordata; class Actinopteri; order Cyprinodontiformes; family Goodeidae; genus Girardinichthys; species Girardinichthys multiradiatus. Next base: position 6,160,975 of record NC_061818.1, read on the forward strand.
ATTATTTATAAGACAACCACTAGATATGACGCTGAGCACTCATCTTCCTTAGTTGACCATGGCAAGGCCTGTTCTGAATGGAACCTGTTCTGTTATCCTGTTCTGCAGCTCAGTTTCAGGGTGTTGGCAGTCTTCTTATAGACTAGCCCATCTTTATGTAGAGCAATTCTTATTTTCAGATCTTCAAAGAGCTTTTTGCAATGAGGTGTCATGTTGAAGTTCCAGTGATTAGTATGAGAGCAATAACACCAAATTTAACACCCTTGCTCCCCAATTCACACCTGAGACCTTGTAACAATAACGAGTCACATGACACTCGGGAAGTAAAATGGCCAATTGGGAACAATTAGGACATTTTCACATAGGGGTGTACTTTTTTTGTTGTCAGCAATTTAGACGTTAATTTCCGTGTATTGAATAATACCTATTTGATGGAGATTTTTGTGAGAAAAGTTTTTTTTTCTGATTTGATTCTATGCTGAAAATTTTATTTTGTTTCACTTTTGTCTCCTTTTAGATGTTAACTGCGTTATTAAAATGCACTGTTTTGTGAAAGATATGGTCAAAATACATTAACTGGAAAAGGAATGCTGAACATCATAAGGAGCATGGTACCCAATGTTTGATAGCATAACAAGATAAATAAACGGGTATTCTAATAGCCTAGATTTTAAACCCTTGTTCTCACCCTATTTCTTTTCCCCTGTTCTCCAGGTGAAAATATGGTTCCAAAACAAACGGTCCAAGTACAAAAAGATAATGAAGAATGGGCCTTGTGGACCTGAGGGAGATCACCTTGCCCCACCACCACAATCTTCCTCCTCTCCATGTTCTCTGTGGGACATCAGTATGGCTGCCAAAGGTGCGCCAGTGCACTCAGGAGGATACATGAACAATTTTGGACACTGGTATTCTGGACATCAGCAGGACACCATGCCAAGGACTCAGATGATGTGACTGACAAGATGATACAAGACCTCCTGGATCAGTTGTGGACATATACCAGCATGCTCAACTGCAAAGTACATGGAACAATTACATTGCTTACATGCTGAGCCACTTTGGAGGTAAAAATAGTTGAGTGGCACATTACGCTTGGTCCTAAAAAGACTAATTGTGCAACTTTTGCTAAACACTTAAAGGAGTTCAGGAACTCCTAAAGTTCGCCTTTATAGTTTTTGGCTGAAATAAACTTATGGACATGCAAGTTGTTTTTCCAGAAAACATGTAAAAATTTATTGTTTTTAAGGGCTTTACCAATTTTTTTAATGAACTCTAATAGTTCAGTGAACCTGCTTGTTTGCGGATGTGAACGGTTTGAAGAACTGAACAAATAAAAAAGTACATGGGCAGCTGATGTTTAAGTTCATTTTGTGTGCATGTATTTAAAAATTCAAAATGAAATCTATTAACATCTAAGTGTACTTGTTTCTGATTTCTGATTTGCCTTCTGATGCAGGATTCTAGTGGCACTTCTTGTTTAATGGTAAGTATCAAGATGGAAAATAGTAGGACACAAATTGTTTTGTTTTTATTCTGCATGGAATTCAACTTCTGACATTGTTCAAGTAGTCTGCTTTTCTTGATTTTTATCAGATACTCCAAAGCATGATATCTCTTATGTTTTCAGTCATAAATAAAATTCTTGATCTGTTAACTGGAAGTTGTTCTACAGCTTTCAAACAGAATCTATGCTTTGCTATCTAAGAAAAAAATGAGCTCCTGTAGTGTGAACTAACTTCGTATTATGACCTTCCCTCTAGACACGGTTTGCCCTGCTAGACTCAGCTGGGTCAGGGGATTTTATGATTTAGACTTAGTTCAGTCAGAACTGTCATTCTAAAGATGAGAATTTGTTTTCTTAAAAGAATATGTTTTATTTAAATTATTGTGCTACCATGCAATTTATAACACAATCCGCTGCGGCTGCATTGGACAGTCCGAGATAAAACAAATGATTTTGAAGGTCAACCATTTTATTTCCTTTGCATTGAAATAATCCATAATTAGTCATAAGTTTTAATAATGAATGATACCTTGTGTTGCCCTGCGATGGACTGGCAACGTGTCCAGGGTGTACCCCACCTCCTGCCCATAGACTGCTGGAGATAGCCACCAGTTTCCCTGCGACCCACTATGGAAGGAACAGTATAGAAAATGACTGACTGACTGACTGACCTTGTGTTAACATCCTAAATGTAGCTGTCAAGCTGTTTTTATCCTGTGAAGTGATCACATGTAGAAAATGCCTCGAATGCACAAACTGGCCAGCAGACAATTGGTTTCAGGTAAAAAAGGAAATAGTTTTGAGGGTTTCGCCATAAAATGGGAAAGGCTCAATGTAATTGGTTAATTAAGTCCTTGCTTATTGGCTGAAAGAGCACATAACACTTTTACATAAAAATTTGCTCCTGTGTTGCTGCCCCTCCCTTACACTGGTCTGCTTTACCTGAGACTGAACCTCAGAACAAACCCTTCATCCAAGCAAGAAACCAGACCTACACGAGTTACCAGAACCTGGCCAGTCCTTGGAGCTATGGAGATAAATGTTTTTTTGTTTGCTTTGCATCATATGCTTTGCTAAGTTCATTTGACATGTTTGTGTGAATTTGCTGCTAGGAATGTAGTTTTAAAAATAATGATACATTTTATTATAGGCGCCTTCCTTGACACTCAAGGTCACCTTACATCATAAAACATAAAAACAGGTAGTGAGGAGTGAGTTCCAGAGCTGGGGAGCAGAGCAACTGAATGCTCTGCTCCACATGGTAACAAGACGGGCAGATGGAACAGTAAGATGAATAGAGTAAGAAAATCTGAGGGTGCAGGCGGGTGTAGCAATGTAAGAGAGGTCAGAAAATTGGGAGCGGAAGCTTGTGGACAGTATTAAAGGTAAGGAGGAGTATTTTATAGTTTGGGAGCCAATGAAGCTGCAGTAGAATAGGTGTGATGGGATTATTGAAGGGCTCCATGTGATGATACGGGCGGCTGAGTTTTAGACCAGTTATTTATGAAGGGTTTTATGTGGAAGGCCGAAAAGAAGAGAATTACAATAACCTAAACAGGAAGTGACCAGATTATGAGTGAGATAGTGAGAGAAGGGTCAAGACAATTGATATTACGAAAATGGAAATAGGCACACCGAGTGATATTATTGACATGGGAAGCGAAGGAAAGTGTGCTGTCAAGGATGACACCCAGACTCTTGACCTGAGGGGAAGGAAAAAACGAAGGAGTTATCAATAGAAATAGAAAAGCTGTGAAGTTTGTTTAATGTAGATTTTGTGCTTATTATGAGAAGTTCTGTTTTATTGGAATTTAATTTAAGGAGGTTTGCGGTGAACCAGGATTTATTTCAAGGAGGCATTCTGTAAAGGAAGAAGTTGGGAGTATGGAGTTGGGTTTGGTGGAGAGGTAGAGATCGGTGTCATCCGCATAATAGTAAATTGAATACGATATCTGCACAAAATCTGATCGAGGGGAAGAAGGTAAATAATGAACAACGGTGGCGCGAGGATGGAGCCCTGGGGGACACCTGAGTTGACGCAGCCGGGATTGGAATTGAATGATTTAAACTGAATGAACTGAGTGTGGCCTAAAAGGAATGAATAAAACCAGTTAAGTATAAAACCAGTATTTGTGATTCCAAGACAGGAAAGTCTGTCGAGCAGGATGGTGTTAGAGATTGTATCAAAGGTCGCTGCTACTGTTTCTTCCAAAAAGTTCGAAAATGAATGAAATATTTGAAATTGGATGAAAATTATTGGGTTAAGGTTATTGGGGTCTGAACCAGGTTTCTTGCGTGCTGGGGTTACAAAAGCTGTTTTGAGGGTGGAAGGAACACCAGTAATAAGGGAAGAATCTATAAAGTATGTGAGACGAGACAGTGAGGAGAGGGTAGATTTGACAAGGACAATAAGAATAGGGTCTAACTGCCAAGTTGAAGATTTGGAGTTTTGAATGAGTTTGGATACTTCATTAACTGAGGTTGAGTTAAATACTGAAAGTGAATGGCTGGGAACAAATAAAATTGGAGCAGATGTAATTGAAGCAGAAGTAGGTTTAAGCTGTTGGTGGATACATTCTATTTCAGAGGAGAAAAAGTATACCAGAGTGTTACAGAAATCAAAGGAATACAAGTTGGAAGGAAGTGAATCCAGAAGTTTTGTAATATTTGTAAGTATGTAAAAGAGGGCCTTAGAGTTAACCCCTTTTTAACTGATTATACCAGAACAATATATGGATTTGGATGCAGGAATGCAGTCTTTGTGATGAAGGATATGATTTGAATACATGTCTTTGTGCTCAGTGAGACCAGTTTTCCTATAAAGTATTTCAGGTTGACGTCCATTTGCTTTCAATTGTCTGAAAGTGGGAGTGAACCAAGGTGCAGTATGAGTAAATGAAACAGATCTGGTTTTGACTGCAGCACAATATATTAAAAAGGTTATGAAGGGAGTTGTTGTAGTGTAAGAGCAATTCATTTGGAGTATAGAAAACCTGCCAACACTGGGAAGGATATTGATACAAGAAGATAACTTGAACAAGCTGATATCCTTAATTGTACACAAAGTTATATTGCAGGGGGGATTCGATTTAGAGAGTGAATGGTTAACTGTAGCTGTGTTTCCATTACAAATGTGCACAAAACTTTGTCAATATTCTGCCAATGTCGGAAAAAATACCATTTCACAATTGCAGTGTTTCCATTAATTAATAAGAAATACGATTAAAATCAGATGTGAATACGTTTGTTCACGCGATAACTCATTAGAAAACATTGTGGTGACAGATGTAAACACTTACATGAGATACATCATATTTCAACCACGGTACTAGTGCTCATCATCAGCCATGAGAGGAGACGTCGGCATCTTATTGAGGCGTTGGAACGACAAGCCCCTCATACTTGGGAGCGGCTACGTATGCGCCATGTTTGGGGAATTGTAGTCGCTGATTTTACAGAAGAGTAAATTAATAGTACCAGTAATACCAGTAGTACCATCCGGTTGTTGATCACGTGACTCGTGATGCGAAAAAAGTGTTTCCATTGCAGCTTTGTGAAATACACCAATTTCAACACAGCCAAAAAACCACCTCATCCTAGCGCCAAAACTTTTTATCAAAAAACGGGAGTTTTTTCAAAATTGCCGTGTTTCCATTAAGCAATTTTGTTTTCGTAATTACAATTTGCGCAATTTGATAGTCAATGGAAACACAGCTACTGAACAATAAAAACCTATGCTCTGGAAGAGGAAGAGAATCTGCTTTGCAGCCAACAGGTGCAAGACTTGAGCAGCAGATAAAGTCCAAAATACAGGTCCTTCTCAAAATATTAGCATATTGTGATAAAGTTCATTATTTTCCATAATGTAATGATGAAAATTTAACATTCATATATTTTAGATTCATTGCACACTAACTGAAATATTTCAGGTCTTTTATTGTCTTAATACGGATGATTTTGGCATACAGCTCATGAAAACCCAAAATTCCTATCTCACAAAATTAGCATATTATTAAAAGGGTCTCTAAACGAGCTATGAACCTAATCATCTGAATCAACGAGTTAACTCTAAACACCTGCAAAAGATTCCTGAGGCCTTTAAAACTCCCAGCCTAGTTCATCACTCAAAACCCCAATCATGGGTAAGACTGCTGACCTGACTGCTGTCCAGAAGGCCACTATTGACACCCTCAAGCAAGAGGGTAAGACACACAAAGAAATTTCTGAACGAATAGGCTGTTCCCAGAGTGCTGTATCAAGGCACCTCAGTGGGAAGTCTGTGGGAAGGAAAAAGTGTGGCAGAAAACGCTGCACAACGAGAAGAGGTGACCGGACCCTGAGGAAGATTGTGGAGAAGGGCCAATTTCAGACCTTGGGGGACCTGCGGAAGCAGTGGACTGAGTCTGGAGTAGAAACATCCAGAGCCACCGTGCACAGGCGTGTGCAGGAAATGGGCTACAGGTGCCGCATTCCCCAGACCTGGGCTACAGAGAAGCAGCACTGGACTGTTGCTCAGTGGTCCAAATTACTTTTTTTGGATGAAAGCAAATTCTGCATGTCATTCAGAAATCAAGGTGCCAGAGTCTGGAGGAAGACTGGGGAGAAGGAAATGCCAAAATGCCAGAAGTCCAGTGTCAAGTACCCACAGTCAGTGATGGTGTGCCGTATCAGCTGCTGGTGTTGGTCCACTGTGTTTTATCAAGGGCAGGGTCAATGCAGCTAGCTATCAGGAGATTTTGGAGCACTTCATGCTTCCATCTGCTGAAAAGCTTTATGGAGATGAAGATTTCATTTTTCAGCATGACCTGGTACCAGCTCACAGTGCCAAAACCACTGGTAAATGGTTTACTGACCATGGTATCACTGTGCTCAATTGGCTTGCCAACTCTCCTGACCTGAACCCCATAGAGAATCTGTGGGATATTGTGAAGAGAACGTTGAGAGACTCAAGACCCAACACTCTGGATGAGCTAAAGGCCGCTATCGAAGCATCCTGGGCCTCCATAAGACCTCAGCAGTGCCACAGGCTGATTGCCTCCATGCCACGCCGCATTGAAGCAGTCATTTCTGCCAAAGGATTCCCGACCAAGTATTGAGTGCATAACTGTGCATGATTATTTGAAGGTTGACGTTTTTTGTATTAAAAACACTTTTCTTTTATTGGTCGGATGAAATATGCTAATTTTGTGAGATAGGAATTTTGGGTTTTCATGAGCTGTATGCCAAAATCATCCGTATTAAGACAATGAAAGATCTGAAATATTTCAGTTAGTGTGCAATGAATCTAAAATATATGAATGTTAAATTTTCATCATTACATTGTTGAAAATAATGAACTTTATCACAATATGCTAATTTTTTGAGAAGGACCTGTATGTGCTTTAAATGTGTGGGAAAATTCATATACTGCTGTGGTCTAAAGCTGTCTAAACAGGATTTGAAGTCTTTGGCCAGAATATTATTCCTTCCAAGTGTATGTCACAGTCCTGAAAAGTAATGAGCAGCTAGACATCCCAGAAGCCCGTGCCAGGAGAGGTCAGCCCTGCCTGTCTTTTAGGAGAGATGGCGGGGCCCTTCTTCTGACTGCAAATGCAAGCTGGAGAGATGAAGAACATCTTCAACTTTTGGTTGTGGCTCAGTGGAAGAGTAGTTGTCTTACAATCTGAAAGTTGTGGGTTCGATTCTTCCTCCTGCTACATGTCGATGTGCCCCTCGGCAAGGCACTTAACCTCAAGTTGTGTTTGTGTATAAATGTGTGCACGTCTGGACATAATTTATCTTTTATAGTTAGACACACTAACGATCAGTATTAAATTCAGACATGAGAAACATATTGCTCCTTAGTGTAAGCTCTGTTTGTAATCTAGTGGCCAGGGGCAATTTTGTCTGAAAGTCATAAATCAGAAGACGGAGGTCACGTCTTTTTGCCCTGGCAAACATCTGGAAATGCGAAAAGACTTGTCAGACATTGCCAATGATTTTTTAAAATGACCATGTCAATTAAAGGTAATTTAGGATACAGCTTGTTAAATAAAGCTCTCCTTCTGACACCCTAATTATCTTTAATTGTCTGTCAAGGGAATATCTTCCTGCCATAGGTCTCGAAGGAGAAGCCTTGGAAGCTGTGGACTCCATCAATCTGGATTACTGAGAGCTAATCCTTTTACTGCTAACTGGTTTGTTGAATTATTGGTACACAGACTGATGAATTTTGCTGCTTGTGGTTTTGTTTAATCAGGAAATAGTTTATCAATTTTTTATTTATTTATGATGAAATCATTAAGATTTATTGTTTTACTCCTGCATATTTAAGTGATGTAGAAAAATTCTGCATTTCAGGTGGCTAAACAAACATACTGTAAGGTGAACAATTTAAAGTTATATAAACAAGAAAGGTTACAGTCAGATGGTGTGTGGTTATGTTGGGTTAATTGGAGACTACATTGCCATTAGATATGTGTTCTTGTGAATCTGGTGGCTTCTCCAAGTAAGCAAAAAATAGGACATAATTTGGTATTTAAATAGAATAATGATCTAAAACATAGAGACATATCAATACAGATGTGGTTCACCGAACAGAAAACCAGCCCTCTGTCAGGGCCACTTCAGTCCCCAGATTTAAATCTTACAGAAAACCCGAATGAACAGGAAGCAGCTGAAGGGAAGAGACTAATAAACTTAGTTTCCATGTGAGATTATGCTACAGCGATAAATGATCAAATACTTTATTTCAAGGTTTTTACATCTTTACCAGAGGTGCCAACAAGTGTAGAAAATTGATGGAGGATTTTGATTAATCAAACCAACCACCATTGACACTGATCATAGGTGTAGAAACCCTAAATGTTCTTGTTATGGGTTATTAACTTATCAACCATATCAGAGCAGCTGTGTATTTGTTGAATGCATGATTCAAATACTGGCATCAGACTTGGAATTTTAAGTCAAGTTACCAAGGCAATCAGGGCAGGTTTCATAACTAACCAACTTTCTCTTTCGTAGTTTCAGCTGAAGATCCAGATCCTTAACTGTTTTTCATAAAAAATCTATTCCAGTCATCTTCAGTCTAATGTAGATCAGAGTTTTCCATGATGAGGTGTTGTAGAGTGAGTTCACCTAGAAGACATTTCAAAACATTTATTTTTCATGTAAAAGTTTCCTCAATTTCTTAATTTCCTTAAAGATTTTTTATAAACAGTCATGGGAAACATGGACCTTCTGACAGGCAATAAGTCTCTGTTTTACTTATGTTGTAGGTTTTCAGAAGATAATCGGGAACCAACAATTAGGGTAGCTTGAGTTATAAAGTTGTGCTAATAAGTTTACATGCCCTCGCAGAAGCTTAGATTTTTATTGGCTGTTTTCAGAGACTATAACTAACGATACTAAACCTGTTGATAATAGTGGTTGGAAAGAGCCATTAATCACCAAACAACAGTTTGCTCTTTTCAGTGACAACAGAAACCTTTCAAATTACCCTGATCAAAAGTTTACATAACCTGGAAGTTTTGACCTGAGAACAAAAACAAAAGTTGATATACATGAAAAGGAAAGACCCAGACCCCTGCATGTTTCATCCAGTGCTACACGGATGTTGCTGCATTCTGACAGAAAGGAAAACAATTATCAAAGGCTTTGAGACGGAATATATTTGAGCTTTATAAAACAGGAAAGAGATATAAAAAGGAATTGGGAATGCCAACCAGCAGCATTCAAACTCTAATTAAGAAGTGTAAAATGAGGGATTCTGTTATAACAAAGCTATGGTCAGGTAGACCTACAACAAATTCTGTCAGGATGCATAAGACAAATCCACAGAAATATTAGTTAACATACAGGGCTTTCTCAAAATATTGATATAGCCGTTTCTAGATGCACAATAAGGTGGCACTCAAAGAAAAATAGGCTGCATGTTCGAGTCACCAAAAAAAGAGCATTACTGAATGAAACAAAACCTGAAAATCTCTGTGACAAAGTTATTCGGAGGTCTAACACTAACATTGAAATTTATGGCTGTTCATTATATTTGGAGATGAGAATACAAGGCCTAGGATGAAAAGTGCACTATTCCTCTTCTGAAACATGGATGGAAACACTGATGTTTTGGGCATTTGTGAGCTATAAAAGCCCAGGAATCTTGGTCAGAACTGATGGCAAGATGAACGCAGCAAGTCATAAGACGATATCAGAGAAAAATCTTGACGAAATAAAAGGCCAAGGCAATCTGTCATAGGCTAAAGCAGTAAAACAGGAAGGTTCTGGAAGGGCCGTCACCCTCTCGTAACCTCAGTATCATCGAGCCATTTTAGGGAGATCTCAGATGTGTAGTTCATGCAAGACAACCCAAGAATTTACATGAACTAAAGCTTTTTGCCAAGAAGAAGGAGGAACTCTGCCATCTGAGAAAACAAAGTGCCTCAACCACTACTTCCACAAAAGACTTCAAGCTTTCATGTTAAAAGGGAGATACACAGTATTAAAAGCTCTGTTAAGTAAACTTTTGATCAGGATTAATGTGGTTGGCCCGGTGGTTAGAGAGCAGGGCATTTGCATCCCGGAGAGTACCCTGTTTGAATCCCACAGCCTGCCACTCTGGGTCCCTGAGCAAGACCCTTAGCCCCTGAATGCTCCCCGGGCGCCGCACAATGGCAGCCCACTGCTCCCTAAGGGGTGGGTTAAATGCAGAGGATAATTTCTCCATTGTGAGATCAATAAAGACTACATTATTAGGCCCGAGCAGGAAAACTGCAAGGGCCTATTGTAATCGCTCGAATTCTTATTCTTTGTTTTTTCCGCTGCCTCTTTGCGGGGCAATATGGGGACTTTGCCATGCCCCAAAACTCACCAAACTTCACCCAAAATTGTCCCCCGCGTGACATTCTTGATCCTTAATGTCGTCGTCAGTGGGCGTGGCCAAACCACTTAGCCACGCCCCCAAACGTGAGATAGGCCGAACCGTAAGTCGTACAGATCTGAAATTCGGCACAATGCTAGAACTCCTAAAACCAAGAAAAAAAGTCTCTTGGGGGTATGTCCTAAAATGCACAGGAAGTCGGCCATTTTGGACTAAAGGCCGATTTTTGCCCGTTTTTCACTTTTACTCACCTCGAACTTTAACGAACTCCTCCTAGGGATTTTGAGCTATCGGGTTCATATTTGGTCTACATGCAGTTAAGGGATGGGGGATTAAAAGTTATCAAAATCGTGAGTTTTTGGCCATGTTTAGGGGGCGTGGCCGGGGCACGAACTTGGTGTTCGCGCCGAAAGTGAAAAATTGCAATAACTTTCCCAAAAAAATTCCAAATCACACCAAAGTTGGCAGCAAGGAGGACCTTCGGGTTCCCGACAATCCTATGGGGTCATATGCTGACATCATCAAAGCCACGCCCCCTCAGAACAGGAAGTCACTTTTTTCACTTGGAAAGTTGCCTCTCTGACCCTCTTGACCCAATCAACTTGAAAGTGTGTCAGAAGACAGATAACTAGTGGGTCTAACTTCGTTTGAGGCACAGTGTCTTTTCATAAAAGGGCGTGGCCGTGGCGGCGCCGCGAATTCAGACGTCACGCCATGGCCATACGTTTGCCTCTAATTTCCACATAGATCATCTGATCTGCATCACATTCAATGTGATTGATCCTTGTCCAGTCCCCCACAAAGATCTGATGACATATTCGGTGGGCGTGGCCTAATTCGTCCACAGCGCCCCCTAGAATATTTCAAAAAATCAGCCCCAAGACATGCTTTGACCGAGGATTGTGAAATTCGGTACACATATGTCACTTCTTAGGACCTACAAAAAAGTCTCTTGGAGCATTGATCCAAACCCCACAGGAAGTCGGCCATTTTGGATTGAAGTTGCCATTTTGACCCTGTTTTGGCCGTTTCTAACCCGCATATCTGAGCGAACTCCTCCTACAGCTTTTGACTTAGAGACTTGAAAATCACTCAGTATACTCTTAAGGGATTGGGGATCAAAAGTTATATCAAAAGCTTTTTGATACATGAAAGCGTGTGGGCGTGGCCACGCCTCAAAATATGACTTCTTGCCATAAAACACTAAATTTATATAGCTCCTACAAGGAAAGTCACAGACAAATGAAACCTTCTGGGATTGATCTGCCTCTAGGCCTCAACAATATTCACTAATCAGATGCTGACATCATCGAAGCCCCGCCCCCTGAGAACAGGAAGTAGCAAGTTTTCCTTTACAGAGTCAATGTTTGATGTTCTTCACCTAATCAATGTGAAAATGTCCCAAGTAACAGATAACATGATGCTCTTAGACCGTCGACAGTACTTACTGCTTTAGCTGGAGGGTGTGAATATGATGGCGTGGCGAATTCTGATGTCACGCCACGGCCATACGTTTGGCTCTAAATTACACATGCATGGTCCGATTCACTCCAAACTGAATATGCTTGATCTTTGTCATCCCCCAAACTGCTCTATTGGATTACATTTAAATTTGGATCAATAGCGCCCCCTAGGACACTTCAAGGGCTATATCTTCCTCATACATCATCGGATCCACTTGAAATGTAGTATACATGATCATGACTTAATGATGGACATTTTGACACAGTCAATTGATGATGTCGTTTTAGCACCGCCCACAAACAAACAAGTGAGTGCAGCTTCCATCTGGAAGGTCAGATTTACTCGAAATTTTGAATGCTTTTTGCCAGACTGAAACTCTGAATGACCGAAGATCATATGACATGTTGCTCAAAGTGCCACCTACTGGCGACGTCTTGAAGTGACGCGGTGTCATCGTATGTGGCGTGTAGGAGGCGATGCCAGGCTCCTGCGGTCGCTCGACAGCCCGAGTTGCGCTGAGGGGTGCGAGGGCCTTCAAAGCTGCTTGCAGGTTTCTAGTTATTATTATTATTATTATTATCATTTTGAAGGTTTTACCCATCTATTACTGATGAGAGTGAGAAAGTGTAAACTTAGAAATAGAACTGGGCTTGTGTCTTTTCGTGCCCTTTGCAATGCATCATTGGTGTATAAGAAAGAATTGGTGTATAAGCAAAAACGGACATCATTGAAATGCACAACAAAACTGCCTTGTACAAAAGTTCCCCTTTACAACAATGTAGATGTTCAGTTATATTTGCACTTTCAACAGAATATGATTAACTATGGTGTGATTTTTATTCAGATTCCTCTGTCACAGTTGTGCTCCACATGCACAACTGATGGATTTCCCATTGTCTTCTCAGATGGCTTTTTATTGATTGCCCTCTGTTTCATCTGCTCCCTGAGAAAGGCATCTATCATGCATTTGTTATGCTAGGTGCAATTTTTGCAGTACTCATAATCAAGAAACAATAACAGTACATGCTTAGTCTTCAGAAGGCTGTCATGAACAGGAAAAACCTGTTTATGCTTGTCATACAGGGAGCTGAGAATTACAACAGATATTTTTCCTGTACCAATGCTTTGATATTCTGAGCCCAGCAAACGTTTAATCATACACTAATATCTGTAGAATATTAGACAATTATTTGGAAAGAAAATGTTACATGGATTTCTTTCTAAGTTTAGCAAACTGAATGTCCTTTTAACAATTACCTCTCTCTGAACTGTGTTTTTCATTTGGATTCAGGTTAAAATGAAAAAGTCCCATTTGATGCAGTTTTATTCGCCTTTGAACCAAATGCCAGATGGTTTGAAGCTAATCCAAATGTGGTTAAAACAAGCAACACAAATAATCAGAAAGTCACTGATTGTTCTCAGATGCCGATAACCCATAACAGAAGAAGTAATTGCTAAAAGATTAGTGCATTTAGTGAGAGTCAACCAGATCACAAAATAAAATTATTTTGAAACGTGAATGGACAAAAATCTGGGAAAGTTTTATTCAGTTATTTTTAATGCACAAAAAAATTAATAGGAATTGTGATCATAAGACACTTTGATAACTGTGGGGAAGTCAGCGACATTCTATCTGTGACAGACGTATCTCCAAAAACTATTCTTTAGAAATACAGAAAAACAGGTCCGCTCTGTATGGAAGCAAATCGTTACCATATTTCAAATGAAAAAGCATTTCAGAAATGCTTTTTCATTTTAAGAATGTGGCTGCATTGTTTGACTCATAAATGAAATTAGTTATCAATCATCCTATTTGCATTTGCATTTTCTTCTTCATGACTGCACATTTTATGCCATAATCAAAAAGAAAACAAAGCAGACATTGCTTTTTCGTTTTCGTGGTCTGCCCGCAAAATACTGCCCAGAACTCAAAAACGAAAAAGCATTCCGAGCTGCGGGCGCAGAAGAGTGACGTCAGCAGCCGCTCTTCCTCAGCTCCCTGCTGACCGAGCTACCCATCTTGTTCGGTGGGAGGCGCTGTGCACGTCTGCATTACATTGCAAACGTGCCGAGAAATTGATTGAATTGCAGCAGGGCCGAGCTCAATTTGTGGCAGTGGCGGGCAGAACTGGTAGTTCCGGTGGCAGGCTGTGGCATCCTTGTGGCAGCCTTATGGCCTGGGACATCCAGCGTGTTTTTAAGCATTTATTTATATTTTTCTGTGAGTGACGATTCAGAATAGCCGCTCGTGCTCTATAATAAACCGGCTGTTTGTGCAATAAATCGTCATCCTTTCAACACGTCACACATACACATAGTGCTATTTATTTTCCATGTCAAGTAAATACAATCACCTTATGTTATGGGTCTAAAGCTGTTTATTAAATAATATTCAATAATGAAATCATTATGTAAAGGTGACACGCTATAACAATAATGACAACCCATTTGCCGATAATCAGCATCAGCTTCCACAAACACAGCGGCAACCGCATTGGCAAGCTTTTACGGCCGGTCTGGCACCTTCTGGCATCCTCGCGGAATCCCGTGCCACCGTGCGGCAAGCTGTGGCAGTTCCGGTGGCAGCTTCGGTGGCAGGCTGTGGCGGAACTACCAGTTCTGCCCGCCACTGCCACAAATTGATCTCGGTCCTGCTGCAATTCAATCAATTTCTCGGCACGTTTGCAATGTAATGCAATGCAGACGTGCACAGCGCCTCCCACTGAACAAGATAGGTAGCTCGGTCAGCAGGGAGCTGAGGAAGAGCGGCTGCTGACGTCACTCTTCTGCGCCCGCAGCTCGGAATGCTTTTTCGTTTTCGAGTTCTGGGCAGTACTTTGCGGGCAGACCACGAAAACGAAAAAGCAATGTCTGCTTTGTTTTCTTTTTGATTATGGCATAAAATGTGCAGTCATGAAGAAGAAAATGCAAATGCAAATAGGATGATTGATTACTAATTTTATTTATGGGTCAAATAATGCAGCCACATTCTTAAAATGAAAAAGCATTTCTGGAAATGCTTTTTCATTTTCAAATTTTACATTTCAAATTGAATTCTGGTATCTATTTGCTGGGCCATATTTTAAAAAATAAATCTCAAATGTCTTTTTCTTTTTCATTTTAATTTAGTGAAGGAATGAGCAGTCTTGAAGAAGAAAATGCAAATGCAAATAGGATGATTGATTACTAATTTCATTTATGGGTCAAATAATGCAGCCACATTCTTAAAATGAAAAAGCATTTCTGAAAATGCTTTTTCATTTGAAATATGGTAACGATTTGCTTCCATAGCTCTGAACTTCGCTCAGTCCGGGGTGTTCTCACTCAGCCAGGTTTCGGTAAAGCAGAGTGCGGCAGATCCGCGGAGGTCCGAGTTTTTACAGGTGAGGAGAAGCAGTTCGTCCATCTTGTTGGCCAGGGAATGCACATTTGCCAAGTGGATTGAATGCAAAGGTGCGCGTATCTCTGCTGAATGAGACCACCGAATGGTGGCAGAAGGCACCACAAAAACATGCAGAAAACGAGAGCGCAAAGCTCCGAGGCGGCCATTAGCGATCCATCTTGGTCCTTTGTTTTGTTTTTGTTATCAAACTAATTTTGATATCACACAAAAGTTACTAAAGTGACCAATATGCAGATTTCAAATGATGATTTCATTTATCATAGGGAAAAGCTAGCCAAACCAACATTGCTGTGTGTAAAAAGGTGACTGCCTCCTAAATCCTGGTAAAGGAGGCCATTTGTGCCAAAAATGGCCATGAAGCATTTGTGATAACTGGCAAAGTTACTTCATGTCATCTACATTGGTGGGTTTTTTAACATGGCTTTGTGTTCTTTTTGCCTGGAGTGGTTTTAAAACTTGCCCATGGATGTCACTTTTGCCCAATCTCTTTGTTATTGTTGAATCATAAACACTGACCTTAAACTGAGACAATGCTTTAAATGTTCTGGGATAGTTTGTGACCCCTTGCACTCTATGTGATATAATTGCGGATAATGGCTCTCACTCTGGTTTACTGAAGTCCCGACGTCTTAGAAATGACTAGTGTGGCCCTTTCCAGGCTGTTAGATAATTTTGATCTTGTTTCTCATCCATTTTATAATTTCTTTACATTGGGGCACGAGGAGTTTAGTTTTAAGATCTTTTTGATATTGTGCCTAGTGAAATTGAACTCAACTCTCTAAAAATTGTAGTTAATCACAGTCAAGCCTTGATTAGAAAGTGATGAGCAATTACTGTTTCACATAGGACCAGGTTTGTTGTTTGGTGAGCTGGAACGGTTTAGGTTGACAAAAAGGAAATCTGGATGGGGCATAAACGTTTTTATAGAATTGTAGGTGAAAAATCTATCCACCCATAAAAATAAAAACTTAAATATATAATGTTTTCTGAGGTGGACCCAAATGCAGGCAATAAATAAGGAGGAGCATGCTGGTAAGCAGAATTAAATGTGCAACATAAGAAGACTTATAGCTTTGGTATGAGAACAGGACACCAGAAGAACAACAGAAGAATCCAGCAGCGATTAGTGATATGGAAACCAGGTGAGTATAATCACGACGATGAAGAACAGCTGAGGGAGAGTGTGAGCAGGGAACTGAGGGAAGTTGGCAGTAGCCACAGAATGAACTCAGAGAGCTGAACACAAACACAAAAGAATTTACAAACCAAGAAGGAAAACAGGGATCTTGCTGCTACTGACCATGTTGTGCATGGCGATTATAAATACTCTGTGGCAAGCCCAATCAACTTCTAATTCACCACAGTGGCAAATTCCCTTTAGTGACAAATGTGTTTATTTTAGAAACTGAAATTCTATTTTAATCAATTCAATTTATTTATATAGGGTAAATTCACAACAGATGTTTTAAATTCTGGCTGCATTTGAGTAAAACTTGGATGATGTCAGTGCATAGATATATAAAACCTAGTTTTTTTGTTATGCTACCAAGGGTTTACACTTGATGTAGGGTGCATCTAGAAAACATATATCACTGTAAGATCAAGTTTTTTGAGATGCCTCAGCGTTGCAATGATTTGTGTTTTATTCGGATTCTTGCAAAATGGTTTACAGTTGGGGAAAATGGTGAATAGCAACAAATGCCCCTTCAAGATGCTCAAAGTGTAATTTTTAACTTAGTACCAAACAAACAGAGAAAAAAAAAACAATGAGAAGGATTCTAATGAAACCAAAACAATCCAAGATTGATGAGAGACAAAAAACAAAACATCAACCCAGAGTGGTTCAAGTTAAACACATCAGCTTTATGATGGAGATAGTGATGTACTAATGGATATCACAGATATTGATAAGGTTAAAAACTGTATGATTCCATGTTTCATTGTCAGTTGTGTTTGGCAGCAAACAGAAAAACATTTACGTAATTGCACACCCTTCATGTTCGATGAATTGTTTTGGTGTGACTTCCGCATTTATCAATGGCTTTCCTTGCGCAATGTCGCATTTCCTGCGCATGTTTCTCAGAGCCTCTCGCCACCTCTCTGCTTCACAGGAGGGCAGAGCAGATTAAAGCACTTCCAATGTAAGTCAGGACTGAAGCGAATGTCAGCAAAGTGCGTGGCACAGCATAGCGGGGCTGATAGCCTTCGCTATTGTCCCCGAGGGACCAGCTGATGTCTCTGCACCTGTCCCCTAGGGTGCAGCCAAAGTTTCCTACTTGATCATTGTCACTTCATCTTTCTGCACCGCAAGACCTTCTTGCCAGCTCTAGAGGTTCAGATAGGCGTCATTTCTCCTTTCCAGTCATCACCTAAAGCCTCTTCAACGCCTTCCAGCAGCCTGCAACCATCAGAGTCTGTTATTCCCACTATTTGCACGCCTGAGAGCACCAGAGCCCACTCCTTTCCACCTGTAAGCCCCAGAGCCCTCTCCATGTTGCCCCAGAGGATGTTCATTGCCACTTCAGAGCATTAGAGTCCATTCGTCATCATCACCATTTGCACCTCATGTTAAGCCTTCTACAGGTCCTTCTCAAAATATTCAACAATGTAATGATGAAAATTTAACATTCATATATTTTAAATTCATTGCACACTAACTGAAATATTTCAGGTCTTTTATTGTCTTAATACGGATGATTTTGGCATACAGCTCATGAAAACCCAAAATTCCTATCTCACAAAATTAGCATATTTCATCCGACCAATAAAAGAAAAGTGTTTTTAATACAAAAAACGTCAACCTTCAAATAATCATGTACAGTTATGCACTCAATACTTGGTCGGGAATCCTTTGGCAGAAATGACTGCTTCAATGCGGCGTGGCATGGAGGCAATCAGCCTGTGGCACTGCTGAGGTCTTATGGAGGCCCAGGATGCTTCGATAGCGGCCTTTAGCTCATCCAGAGTGTTGGGTCTTGAGTCTCTCAACGTTCTCTTCACAATATCCCACAGATTCTCTATGGGGTTCAGGTCAGGAGAGTTGGCAGGCCAATTGAGCACAGTGATACCATGGTCAGTAAACCATTTACCAGTGGTTTTGGCACTGTGAGCAGGTGCCAGGTCGTGCTGAAAAATGAAATCTTCATCTCCATAAAGCGTTTCAGCTGATGGAAGCATGAAGTGCTCCAAAATCTTCTGATAGCTAGCTGCATTGACCCTGCCCTTGATAAAATACAGTGGACCAACACCAGCAGCTGACACGGCACCCCAGACCATCACTGACTGTGGGTACTTGACACTGGACTTCTGGCATTTTGGCATTTCCTTCTCCCCAGTCTTCCTCCAGACTCTGGCACCTTGATTTCCGAATGACATGCAGAATTTGCTTTCATCTGAAAAAAGTACTTTGGACCACTGAGCAACAGTCCAGTGCTGCTTCTCTGTAGCCCAGGTCAGGCGCTTCTGCCGCTGTTTCTGGTTCAAAAGTGGCTTGACCTGGGGAATGCGGCACCTGTAGCCCATTTCCTGCACACGCCTGTGCACGGTGGCTCTGGATGTTTCTACTCCAGACTCAGTCCACTGCTTCCGCAGGTCCCCCAAGGTCTGGAATCGGCCCTTCTCCACAATCTTCCTCAGGGTCCGGTCACCTCTTCTCGTTTTGCAGCGTTTTCTGCCACACTTTTTCCTTCCCACAGACTTCCCACTGAGGTGCCTTGATACAGCACTCTGGGAACAGCCTATTCGTTCAGAAATTTCTGTCTGTGTCTTACCCTCTTGCTTGAGGGTGTCAATAGTGGCCTTCTGGACAGCAGTCAGGTCGGCAGTCTTACCCATGATTGGGGTTTTGAGTGATGAACCAGGCTGGGAGTTTTAAAGGCCTCAGGAATCTTTTGCAGGTGTTTAGAGTTAACTCGTTGATTCAGATGATTAGGTTCATAGCTCGTTTAGAGACCCTTTTAATGATATGCTAATTTTGTGAGATAGGAATTTTGGGTTTTCATGAGCTGTATGCCATAATCATCCGTATTAAGACAATAAAAGACCTGAAATATTTCAGTTAGTGTGCAATGAATCTAAAATATATGAATGTTAAATGTTCATCATGACATTATGGAAAATAATGAACTTTATCACAATATGCTAATATTTTGAGAAGGACCTGTATATCTGCATTTAAGCCATTTTTCCTGTTCCTGAGTTCCCTGAGGGGTTCAATGATGAGCTGTAACACATCCCTGTGCCCAAGTTCTCCAAGGGGTTTGAGGACAAACTACCACCTGTTCCTATTCCTGAGTTTTCCAACAAGAGTGTCCAGATGGACCCATTTCATCTTTATTTGCCTGAGTTTTTCAATTGGTTCAAGGATAACCCGCCTCCTGCTCCTGTGCCCGAGTTTTCTGAGGGGCTCGAGGACAAAATGCCTCCTGTTCTTGTGGCAGTGTTCTCCAAGGGGTTTGAGGAGGAATCACGTCCTGTGCCATGTCCTAAGTTCCCTGACAAGAGTGTCCACATGGACGCACCTCATGTTACTGGGCCCAAGTTCTCCGAGGGGTTCAAGTAAGAACCGCCTCCTGTTCCTGTGCCAGAGTTTTTCAAGTGGTTTAAGGACGAACTACCTTTTGTTCCCATGCCTGGGTTCTCTGAGGGGTTTGTCGATAAACTACCTCCTGTTCGTTTTCCCGAGTTCTCCAGCGAGGGTATCTGGCCAGACATGTCTCCTGTTCCTTTTCCAGAGTTCTCCAGCGAAGATATCCGGCCAGACCCATCTAGTGTTAGCACCTAATCCTGAGTTTTCCAATGAGGGTTCCTCTGGCTCCCACGATATTCTCTACAGCATCGTTAAAGGTTCTTCTAGCTTCCATCCCATTCTCCAGAGCTGTGACAAGGATTCTTCCAGCTTCCAAGCCACTCTCCAGAGCTCATTTCAGGGTTCCAGTGGCCCCACAGCCATTCTCCACAGTTCCTCTGAGGGTTCAGCAATTTCACCACCATTCTCTAGGGTTCCTCTCAGGGTTCCAGTGGTTGCACTGCTGCTCTCTGGGGCTTCTCAGAGGTTTCCCTCTAAAGCTTCTTAGTGAGCCCTGGAGTCCGGTGGACCACCTCCAGAACTCCGCTGTGAGTTCAAGCATCCTGTGGACCAGTCTCTAGAGCTCCTCTGTAGGCTCCAGTCTGCAGAGCTACACCGCGGGCTTCAGTCACCAAAGCTCCATTGTGAGTTACAGTGTCCTGAGCACCAGTCTTCTGAGCTCCTTCTTGAGTTCTCCCATTCTACCACCTAGGGATCATCTATGTTTCCGATTGACCTCCTGACAAGCCTCTCCAAGGCTCCTCCACTCCTCCCGGTCAACCTCCTGGCAAAGTTGTGTGTGGGATTTCCCAGTTCTCAGGTCAACCTAAAGACAAGATCCTCCATGGGTTCTTCCACTCCCCTGATCGACCTCCAGACCTCGTGTACAGCTGGCATCCAAGGCTTCGCCTCCACCGGCGTCGACCTCCTAGATTTCTGCTGCCACAGGTCTACAGGGTTTCTGCGCTGCTGGACTTCAGACCTCTTTCGCCAGAGGTTTCCAAGGTTCCTGCATGGCCGGCCTCCAGATCCCTTTCGCCACAGGTCTCCAAGGTTCCTGCGCCTCCGGCCTCCAGACTCCTTTTGCCACAGGTCACCAAGATTCCTGCACCACAGGTCTCCAAGGTTCCTGTGCCACCTGCCTCCTAGCGTTCTTTGCCATCACCTCCTAATCTCCTACTTGGAGCCACCGAGGGTAGCTCCCCATAGCAGTCCTTCAGCAGAGCCCGTGCAGCCGGGACCTCAGGCCCCCTGAGTTACGGTACATAGAAAGCATAATCCTAGATCCCAGCCCACGTGTCACCACTAACCCATCCATTTCTAACAGATTTTCCCCGGTCAGCGACACACCTGCTGAGAAGCCGACTCTGGTAATTGGCAGCTCCATATTCAGAAATGTGGCATTAGAGACCATAGTCAAATGTTGGCCAGGGACGAGAATGGGCGACATCAAATCCTACCTGAAACAGCTGGCTAAGGATAAGGGTAAATACAGTAAAATTGTTATTCACGCTGGCGGTAATGACACCCTCTTACGTCAATCGGAGATCAACCAAAGTTAGTGTTGCTTCGGTGTGTAAGTTTGCCAAAACGATGTCAGACTCCGTAATTTTCTCTGGTCCCCTCCCTGATTTAACCAGTGACAACATATTTAGACGCATGTTGTCATTCAACCGCTGGCTGTCTAGGTGGTGTCCTGAAGACTACATTGATAATTGGCAAACATTTTAGGGAAAACCTGGTCTGATCCGGAGAGACTGCATCCATCCCACTTTGGATGGGGCAGCTCTTCTTTCTAAGAATCTGGCCAAATTTATTAATTCTCCAAAACTCTGACAACCCAGGGCTCAGACCAGGATGTAGGGTCGTAGTTTAAAACTCCTCTCTGCAGCTTCCGTACTGTTACCCACCCATTACCCTCTTAAGACAGTGTCTTGTCCATGGCCAAAATTGAATAGATTAAAAAATAACCTAAAAGGAGGAAACCATGAAAATCTCGTGAAAATAAACAGAGCTCAGGCTGAAAAGAAAAATTTTAAAAAATGAATGTAGCTTATTAAACATAAGATCTCTCTCTTCAAAGACTTTGTTAGTTAATAACTTGTTTTGTGACAATCAGATTGATTTATTTTGTCACACAGAAACCTGGCTGCAGCAAGAGGATCATGTTACTATAAATAAGTCAACTCCTACTAATTATTTAAATTTTCACATACCTCGAAATACTGGGCGAGGAGGAGGAGTAGCAACCATTTTTCAGTCCAATTTATTGATTAGTCCCAGACCAATCAATAGCTACAACTCTTTTGAATATTTAATCCTTAGTTTCCCTCATCTAAATTCCAAAGTATTAAACCACATCTGTTTATTGTTTTGTACCATCCACGAGGCCCTTATTCTCAATTTTAGATCAGTTCTCAGACTTCTTGTCTGATTTAGTGTTAAATACAGATAAGGTCATTATAGTGGGGGATTTTAACATTCATGTTAACACAGAAAGTCATAGCCTAAATAAAGCCTTTAATGGTATTTTAGACTCAAAACATTAGCAAACCTACCCACCTTTGTTTTCATTCTCTGGACCTTTTGCTGACATATGGCATTGGGGGTAAAGAAATAACAATATTTCATCATAACCCTGTCCTGTCTAACCATTTTTAAGGACCACTGAGTTTAATTTAACTGAGTACTCCACACTTGAAAGAAAATTTCATTATAGTAGATCATTATCAGACAATGCTGTAACAACCTTTTAAAGAATCTTTTCCATTTTTAATATCTCCATTATCACAGAAAAATACAGATGAGGGCAATAATTTTTGTTTCTTCCCCTTCACAAATTGATTCTCTTGTTCATAGTGTTACATCCTCATTGTGTGGTGCATTAGACAATGCAGCCCCCTTGAAAAAGAAGGTAATTATTTATAGGAGGCTGGCTCCCTGGTTCAATTCAGAGCTGCGTACTTTAAAGCACAGTGTTAGAAAATTGGAGAGAAAATGGCAATATACACACCTAGAGCACTCCTACTTAATCTGCAAAAATAGTCTACAGTTGTATAAAAAGACCCTTCGCCAAACTGGAACAGCAAATTCTTGAAAAAATAGTTGCCAATCAAGTGTGTGAGCATTTACACAGTAATGATCTGTTTGAAGAGTTTCATTCAGGTTTCGGAGCTCATCAAAGCACGGAAACGGCACTAGTAAAAGTCATTAATGATACTTTTATGGCCTCAGATAATGGACTTGTGTCTGTACTTGTCCTGTTAGATCTCAGTTCTGCATTTGATACAGTCGATCACAATATTCTCTTAGAAAGGCTGGAATATGCTGTAGGGATCAGGAGAACAGCGCTAGGCTGGTTTAAATCTTATTTGTCTGACAGATTCCAGTTTGTTCATGTAAATGATAAATCTTTAAACTCCAGGGTTAATTGTGGAGTACCACAGTGTTCAGTGATGAGCCAATTGTCATTACTATATCTATGCTTCTAATAGTTAAAATTATCAGGCAGCATTTTCACTGTTATGCTGATGATACTCAGCTTTATTTATCCATAAATCCTAATGAGCCCAAGCAGTTAGACTACAGGCATGTCTTGAAGACATAAAAGTTTGAATGACTTTAAATTTTTTGCTTCTAAATTCAAGCAAGACAGAAGTTGTCGTCTTTGAACCATGGCGTTATTTTTGTCAAGAACATGTCATTTAAGTCCTATATTAAACAGTTTCTAGCATTTTTTTCTTTCACCTCCAGAATATTATCAAAATTAGAAATATCCTATCCAGGAGTGATGCTGAAAAACTAGTCCATGCATTTGTTACTTCAAGGCTGTACTATTGTAATTCTTTACTATCAGGATGTCCACAAAATGCAGTTAAAAGCCTTCAGCTGATCCAAAATGCAGCAGCAAGAGTTCTGATGAAAATTAAAAAGAGAGATCATATTTCTCCTATTTTAGCTTCCCTTCATTGGCCCCCTGTTAAATCCAGAATAGAATTTAAAATTCTCCTCCTCACATATAAAGCCCTTAATGATCTAGCTCCATCATACATCAGAGATCTGATTGTTCCATATGTTCCTAACAGAGCACTTAGTTCTCAGACTGCAGGTTTACTGGTGGTACCTAGAGTCTATAGAGGTAGAATGGGAGGCAGATCCTTTAGTTATCAGGCTCCTCTCCAATGGAACCAGCTCCCAGTTTTAGTCCGTGAGGCAGACACCCTGTCTACTTTTAAGGCTAGGCTTAAAACTTTCCTTTATGATAAAGCTTATAGTCAGAGTGACTTAGGTTATCCTGAGCTATCTCTGTAGTTATGCTGCTATAGGCTTAGGCTGCTGGAGGACATAATGACCACTTTTACTCTCTCTGCTATTTGCCAGAGAGAGCCGAGGGAGGCTACTCTCCACACTCTTTTGCCTAATTTTCTGTTATTTGAGCTTTTAACTCTATGTTCTCTCTCTGTTTTTTCTCTATCTTGAAGCTACATTTGACCTGGCTCTGTGTTTAGCTGTGGCAACTTCCTTTAGGGGGACATCGGCCAAGCTGTTGCTGCCAAGAACTTAATGCTCACCTTATACAGATGATGCATTTGGCCCTGTTTTTTTTTTTTACAATGTTTAACCCTGTCTCTACTAGACATAGCTACTGGCTGAACTTCTACTGTGACTAACTCTATGTGCTCTCTTTCATACTCTAGACTTGACAACTGGCTCAGAGGTTACCTGCTTAGGTGTCTTTTTCTCCTAGATTTAGCCTCTAAAGGAGCTACTGTATATCCATTATTGTTTCACTTTTCTTTCCCATAGAAAGTACTCCTGGATCAGTGCTTCTGTGTTCTTTTTCTCTCTCTGCTCTGTTCTCTCAAACCCCCAGTCAGCCATGGCAGATGGCCCCTTCCACTGAGCCTGGTTCTGCTGTAGGTTTCTTCCTATTAAAAGGGAGTTTTTCCTCTCCACTGTCGCTACATGCAAGCTCACTATGGGGGATTGCTGCAAAGTCAATGCAAGCGACCGTCCACTGTTGCTACATGCTCATCCAGTAGGAGTGAATGCTGCAAGTCACTGACTCGATGTAATCTGCTGGGTTTACTTAGATAGAAAACTTTTTAACCAGTTTGAATAATAAACTGAATCTGACTGCACTGTTTGATAGATAGGATTAATTGGAATGCACGCAACCGACTTGAAATATGTATGATTCGATTGAATTGACTGTGTAAAGTGCCTTGAGACAACATGCGTTGTTAATTGGCACTATATAAATAAAACTGAACTGAAATTAACTGAATTTTCTTTTTTGGTTTCATGGACTCTGAAGGTGTCTGGAAATGGCCCTCGAGGATGGGGTCCTGTCACATTCCTGAAGTGTTTGAGTTTTGATTTTTTGTGTGTGTGCATTTTGACCATTTGCTTGGAGTTTACTTTGTTTCTTATGCATACGTTTATTTCCCTGCTTGTTATTGTTAGGTTTTTTCCTTAGTTTATTCTTTTGTGCTTGCTTCCTTTCGCTTTGTAATCAAGTTGATTGTGCTCACCTGCGGCACCTCATTTTGTCCACATCCTGCACCCATTTCTTTTCTCTTTTAAGCTCCCCTGCTTCTCCCTGTTTGTCTTTGTTTGCTATTGGATTTTTTTGTTTGCCTGCCTGCTCCATGTCTGTTATTCTGCCTCATACTCTGCTATTCTCCATGCCCGTTGCTACCTGTTACTCTGCCCATGCTTAATGTCCTGTTCTTCTTGTGCTACTCTTATGAGTCCTTATTTATTTTCATTATTAAAGAAAATTTTTTTCACTTCAGCCAAGCTCTGCATTTGGGTCCTTTACAAACAGATCACAGTATTGACATTTGCTCCATAATGCCACTCCATTGTTGAGAAACTGCTTGGGACTTTTCTGAGCAGGTCACTGCAGCAAGATCAACTGCAGTATCATGATGCAGCTGTCAAACTGCAAGCTACAATGTAAAGCCTGATCACCTTGAAGGAAACTGAAGGAGTTTCACACTCTTTCTAAGTGTGAAAAACCTCTAAACATTTTCAATTCTTCAAAACAGCCCCCCGTCTCTTGTCCATAGACCCCTGGAGATCGGCACCAGCTCCCCAGCAACCCTGTATGGAAGAAACTGGTATAGAAAATTAACTGATGGATGCATGTTTTAAAATTAGTACATTGTAAAATTTGATTGGGATTCATTTAAAATGTCTTATAACTATTAAACTTAATTTTTTTCTCCTCAAAAAATAACAATTTAAATAAAATGTTTTTCAATTTCAGACCAGGCCCTCTGAGCCACCAGAAACAGGCAAATCAACTTTTCTGAACCAGGAAAAATGTGACATTGCACAGCTAAGACAGACAACTCAATACATTTGAAAGCTATTTAGTGAAAACCAAGTGTCTCAGCAGGACAAACCGGTCTTCAAAAGGAGTAGAAAACATTTTCCAGAGCCCTAGGTCATTCCAGATAACAATTATAAGTCAAAACCAAAAATGGAAACGCTTACAGATCATCACAAAATATTCACTGGATAATTTGTTGGATTGTTCAAATACCATGAAAACATTAATAGATTTCTTGCTTAGTGAAAACAAAACTGATATCAGCTATTGTTTGGACTGCTTATGATCATAATTCTTTTGACAGGGCCTCATATAATTGACAACCTTGGGAAATTTCAATCAGTTGTCAGTTTTTTTGTTTTTTCTAAATGGCTTCAGCCCCTGTAGAGTAACATCTCTTTTAACATTCTGTGACCAATGCTGAGACACAAATATTAGATGCTCTTGGGACAAAATTTATTTTTCACACAAAAACTGCACAGCTTTTTTGGAAGTTATGAGACAATATTAAGAACCACGTATTTTCAAGTCTATAATCTTGACGGAATCTGTTAAGTTTTAATTGGAAAGTCATCTACGGTGACTTGCAAAAGTATTCATTTTCATTGACCGTATTCACTTTCTGTCACAAGCTGCAGGTTTTTTTGGGTATATCTTTACCAGCTTTGAATGTCTACAGACTGGCATTTTTTCCCATTGTTTTTTTTTTTTAAGTTCAGTCACATTGGATGGAGAGTGTCTGTGAACATCCATTTTCAAGTCTAAGCAAAGATTCTCAATTATAATTTTGCTTGGGCTTTGACTGGGCTAACACATGAATGATCTTTGATCGAACACATTCCGTTGTGTTAGCTGTTAAGATGCACAAACATTTCCCCCAAAACACACAAAATCTTCCTCATAAAGCCCAAAAACTTTAACTTGTTCAGGCAAACTTTGGAGCATCAAGTTCTGGCTTGGCTATGGTCCAGATAATTATCCCAGTGGATCATTTTATACATGATCAAAACATATATAAGACATTCTTCCATATGCAATAATACAAACATTATTAGTATTTCATTTATTTATGTTTTTATTTTCTATTTATTTTTTCTGTTTCACACAGATTATTTTAATGTGACAGTCACACATTAACGCTACACTGACAAGGTAAACGAACAGGCGCTCCCTTCCCAACAGAATGGATGATTTGCTGCTCCTGAACTCTAAATCCCAGACTTCTGCTCATCTGCCGCCCTTTGTTTGAGGCGAAAGCTGACTCGGCGAACACATCCTGGACAGTGCACTTGTCATGCCAGGCTTCCAGCTGTTTCCAGCTGGACTGCAGCACAGAGCTCTGGGAAAAAGAGAGGAGGTGGAATATGCTTTTACACAAGCAAAGGTTGGTGCACTGATGTCACAGTGTTACAGAAGACATGTAGTCCTTACCCGGAGTAATTTTTTATAAATTATAAACTCTTATTCACTGAGTGACTTCCTACCACAGGTCTACATATCTTTAAAAGATGCATATTGGACTGTCACCAGGGCTGCTTTGGGACTTTCTGATGATTGTCTACTTTACCTCATTCCTACCTTTAGGCAGAACATAAAAACTTCTAAACCTGTGGTTCAGACTGTTAGGAAGTGGACTGACGAGTCAAAGCAGATGTTACAGGCCTCCTTTGACTGCATACACTGCAGTGTTTTTGAAGCTTCAGCCTCTGTTTTAAACCAATTCACTGCTGCTCTGATACATACGTTTTTTCAAGTTTTTGTTAGGACCTGTGTGCAGACAAGACCTTTTGCACATACAAGAACTATAAACAATATTTCCCTTCAAATCTGAGGAAGTTGCAAGGAACAAGGAAGAGGCTTGCATCAGTGGGGACAGAACGTTACATCCGCAGTCTAGAAAAAACTTACCAAGGAGATCAGGGCAGCTAGGAGAAGCTACATTGAGAAGCTAAAAAGCAGCTTCCTAGCTAACAACCCAGCTTCCGTTTAGAATGGTAGAATGAGAATGTCATGAAAATAGATTGAGAAACCTCACTGCCTACAGGAGCCCATTCCCTCCACCCTGAGCAGAACCCTCGTCTGGCAGATGACCTCAACAGCTTCTTTCTGCAGGTTTGAAAAGCAGCCTCCTATCAACTCGTCCAAATCGCATGCTGCATGACCTGACAATGTCTTCCCCTCATGCCTGAGAGCCTGCCCTGGCCATCTGGCTCCATTTTCACACATATCTTTAACAAGTCTCTGGAGCTCTGTGAGGTTCCCGGGTGTTTTAAACGCTCTACCATCATCCCGGTACCCAAGAAACGCACCATCAAGGGGTTAAATGGTTACAGATCTGTCGCCCTGATATTTGTGGTTATGAAATCAGAATCAGAATCAGAAAAGCTTTATTGCCAAGTACGTTTTTGGACATACAAGGAATTTGTTTTGGCGTAGTTGGTGCAATACAATACAAATTAAACAGTATAAACATATCTACAATATAATATAAATATATGTGCACAGTTTTAAGTGAGTGAGAGTAAGTATATAGTATAAGATGCAAGAGCAATACAACAGTGCAGGTGATCATTGTGCAAGTATGGCAGTGCAAGTAAAGCAGGAGTCCAAGCTGAGCGTTAATGTAACGCATAGAGTTACAGGTTACAGGTGTCCTGTCAGCAAAAACAAAAGGGAGGGGGGGGGGAAGGGAGAGTGTCAGGGTGGTTTCCGGGCTTTGTTAACAAGGCTGGTGGCAGATGGGAAAAAACTGTTCTTGTGGCGTGAGGTTTTGGTCCGGATGGACCGCAGCCTCCTGCCAGAGGGGAGAGTCTCAAAGAGTCTGTGACCGGGGTGGGAGGGATCAGCCAGAATCTTCCCTGCCCGCTTCAGGGTCCTGGAGGTGTACAGTTCCTGGAGCGACAGTAGACTGCAGCCAATCACCTTCTCAGCAAACCGAATGACACGCTGCAGCCTGCCCTTATCCTTGGCTGTAGCAGCGGCGTACCAGATGGTGATGGAGGAGGTGAGGATGGACTCAATGATGGCTGTGTAGAAGTGCACCATCATAGTCTTTGGCAGGTTGAATTTCTTCAGCTGCCGCAGGAAGAACATCCTCTGCTGGGCTTTCTTGATGAGGGAGCTGATGTTTGGCTCCCACTTGAGATCCTGGGAGATGATGGTTCCCAGGAAGCGGAAAGATTCCACAGTGTCAATTGTGGAGTCACAGAGGGTGATGGGGGCAGGTGGGGCTGGGTTCTGCCTGAAGTCCACAACCATCTCCACTGTCTTTAGAGCATTGAGCTCAAGGTTGTTCTGGCTGCACCAGTCCAACAGATGGTCCACCTCCCATCTGTACGCGGACTCGTCACCATCAGAGATGAGTCCGATCAGGGTGGTGTCGTCCGCAAACTTCAGAAGCTTGACAGACTGGTGACTGGAGGTGCAGCTGTTGGTGTACAGGGAGAAGAGCAGAGGAGAGAGAACACAGCCTTGGGGGGAACCGGTGCTGATGGTCAGGGAGTCAGAGACGTGCTTCCCCAGCCTCACGCGCTGCTTCCTGTCAGACAGGAAGTCAGTGATCCACCTGCAGGTGGAGTCGGGCACACTCAGCTGGGAGAGCTTCTCCTGTAGCAGAACTGGGACGATGGTGTTGAAGGCAGAGCTGAAATACACAAACAGGATCCTGGCATAGGTTCCTGTGGAGTCCAGGTGCCGGAGGATGAAGTGAAGGGCTAGGTTGACTGCATCGTCTACAGACCTGTTGGCTCTGTAGGCAAACTGCAGGGGGTCCAGGAGGGGGTCGGTGATGTCTTTTAGGTGTCCTTTGTGCATCTGGTGTTGAAGCATCTGAAAGACATTACAGGACCTTGCTGGAGCGCCTGCAGCTTGCTTTCCGGGCTAACAGGTCAGCAGATAATGCTATTAATGTTGGATTAGACTTCATCCTGCACCATCTCGACCACTCAGGGACATACACCTGGATCCTGTTTGTGGACTTCAGCTCTGCCTTCAACACCATCAATCCAAACATACTCCACCAGAAGCTTACCCATCTCACAGTGCCAGCTTCCATCTCTCAGTGGATCACCCACTTCCTGATTCACCAGCAGCAGTGGATCAGGATGGGGAGTATCTTCTCCCACAGATGAACCATCAGCAGCAGAATCTCCCAAGGGTGTGTTCTCTCTCCACTCCTCTACTCCCTCTACACAAATGACTGCAAATCAGCAGTTAGCTTCTGAAGTTTGCAGATGACACAGACAGGAAGTGTATATGCTGGTCCACTGGTGGGGTAAGAATTACCTGGAGCTTAACTTGCTCAATACAGTGGAGGTGATCGTGGACTTCAGAGAATACCCTCCACACTGCCTCCCCTCACCATCCTCAACAACACTCTGTCTGTTGTGGATCACTTCCAGTTCTTAGGAACCACTCTTTTTTGGGGGCTTGAGATGTTCTTCAAACAGACACTCTTCATAGGAAGGCCTAGCAGTGACTGTACTTCCTACGACAACTTAAGAAGTGCAACCTTCCACAGGAGCTGCTTGTTGTCTTCTACATATCTTCTGCCATTATTCAGTCTGTCCTGTGTTTGTCCATCACTTTGTGGTTTAACCCATCCACAAACAGGACAGAACCTTTACATATCTAGTGCCAGGAAAATGGCAGCTAACATCTCTGCAGACCACACACATCCTGGACACAAACTGTTCAGACTTTTACCCTTAGGTCGGCGCTACAGAGCACTATTTGCAAAAACTAGCCACCACAGGGACAGTTTCTTCCCCCAGGCTGCATAATTCAGACATCTTTCTTTTTTATGAAACACTATATATATACATACAGGTCCTTCTCAAAATATTAGCATATTGTGATAAAGTTCATTATTTTCCATAATGTAATGATGAAAATTTAATATTCATATATTTTAGATTCATTGCACACTAACTGAAATATTTCAGGTCTTTTATTGTCTTAATACGGATGATTTTGGCATACAGCTCATGAAAACCCAAAATTCCTATCTCACAAAATTAGCATATCATTAAAAGGGTCTCTAAACGAGCTATGAACCTAATCATCTGAATCAACGAGTTAACTCTAAACACCTGCAAAAGATTCCTGAGGCCTTTAAATCTCCCAGCCTGGTTCATCACTCAAAACCCAATCATGGGTAAGACTGCCGACCTGACTGCTGTCCAGAAGGCCACTATTGACACCCTCAAGCAAGAGGGTAAGACACAAACAGAAATTTCTGAACAAATAGGCTGTTCCCAGAGTGCTGTATCAAGGGAAGTCTGTGGGAAGGAAAAAGTGTGGCAGAAAACGCTGCACAACGAGAAGAGGTGACCGGACCCTGAGGAAGATTGTGGAGAAGGGCCAATTCCAGACCTTGGGGGACCTGCGGAAGCAGTGGACTGAGTCTGGAGTAGAAACATCCAGAGCCACCGTGCACAGGCGTGTGCAGGAAATGGGCTACAGGTGCCGCATTCCCCAGGTCAAGCCACTTTTGAACCAGAAACAGCGGCAGAAGCGCCTGACCTGGGCTACAGAGAAGCAGCACTGGACTGTTGCTCAGTGGTCCAAAGTACTTTTTTCGGATGAAAGCAAATTCTGCATGTCATTCGGAAATCAAGGTGCCAGAGTCTGGAGGAAGACTGGGGAGAAGGAAATGCCAAAATGCCAGAAGTCCAGTGTCAAGTACCCACAGTCAGTGATGGTCTGGGGTGCCGTGTCAGCTGCTGCTGTTGGTCCACTGTGTTTTATCAAGGGCAGGGTCAATGCAGCTAGCTATCAGGAGATTTTGGAGCACTTCATGCTTCCATCTGCTGAAAAGCTTTATGGAGATGAAGATTTCATTTTTCAGCACAACCTGGCACCTGCTCACAGTGCCAAAACCACTGGTAAATGGTTTACTGACCATGGTATCACTGTGCTCAATTGGCCTGCCAACTCTCCTGACCTGAACCCCATAGAGAATCTGTGGGATATTGTGAAGAGAACGTTGAGAGACTCAAGACCCAACACTCTGGATGAGCTAAAGGCCGCTATCGAAGCATCCTGGGCCTCCATAAGACCTCAGCAGTGCCACAGGCTGACTGCCTCCATGCCACGCCGCATTGAAGCAGTCATTTCTGCCAAAGGATTCCCGACCAAGTATTGAGTGCATAACTGTACATGATTATTTGAAGGTTGACGTTTTTTGTATTAAAAACACTTTTCTTTTTTTGGTCGGATGAAATATGCTAATTTTGTGAGATAGGAATTTTGGGTTTTCATGAGCTGTATGCCAAAATCATCCGTATTAAGACAATAAAAGACCTGAAATATTTCAGTTAGTGTGCAATGAATCTAAAATATATGAATGTTAAATTTTCATCATTACATTATAGAAAATAATTAACTTTATCACAATATGCTAATATTTTGAGAAGGACCTGTATACACTACTGGTCGAACGTTTTAGATACACTTTCTCACTTAATGGGTCACTTGGAATAATGAACACACATGGAATTATGTAGTAAACAAAAAGTGTGAAAAACCTCTAAACATTTTAGATTCTGTGTTTTTGTAATATTACCTGGTCTAGTCCTTTGTTTTCTGTCTCCCTGCACCCCAAGCCCACACCAGTTCTGTGTTTTTCCCTGTGTCTGGTCACGTTTGTCATTGGTTCCCCCTGCTGTCCAGTTTTGTATTTAAGCCCATTTGTTTCCTTTGTTCCCCGCTGGTTCCTTATGTGTTGTTTGTGTTTGTTTGCACGCCTGGTAACCTTTCCATGTCCTGCCATGAGCAATAAAGTGTCGTCTTACCTGCAAACGTCGAGTTTCAGGAGTTCTTCCCCGCATATTGATCCAACAATATGCGGGTTGTAAATCATCCCATTTATGTTGTAAATGGGATGATTTACAACGGTGCTGTAAATCAAACTCTTCCACTAATTCTATTAGTTAAATTGTAACAGTTTGTTTCCCGTGATGTGTCCTGCAGTTTTCATTTCATCGAAGCCTATAATTGTTACCATTACTTTTTGGAATTGTTGTCTGTCAATACATTTATTTTAAAAATTAAGACATTCAGAATGACATGAATGTGAGTGAAACAGTAATATGTTTAATAATTTTATTGAAAATGGTTGACATACAGTAGTTTGCAGAATTGTGGCTACAGGATTTAAATGTTTTGAAAGCTGAATGTGAGAGGAGGGCCTCAGTCCATGATTTTAACTGTGACCTTTTTTAATTACATATATAAGAAATTTAGAATTTAACTGATTTTGTTTTTTATATAGATTTTAAAAGTTGGTTGACTGTTTCTTTGCTGTCAAACTAACATAATTACTTCCCAGAAATAATTATTAAAATCTTCCTAAATAAAATATATGCACATCAATTGTATTGGATAAATTCTAACACCATGTTTTATCAGTGTATGGCATACGAATCTAGTGACCCAAGTTGTAAAATGAAATAAAAAAAATAAAATAAGAAATAAAAATCTGATTCCTGCATGTTTTCAAATGAATGATTATCTTTGTAATTGTTTGGAAGTAACTATATCTACTAAGGAAAATTGCACAATGGTAAATACATGGAAATGAATTAAAAGTAGTTGGAACAAAATGGAGACACCTTGGCGTAGGGTTGGGGACAGTGGTGTCGAGGAAGCAAAATAACCTGCAACCACCACAGACGGCATCAAAACAATATTATTAATTGGCTACAATTCATTTTAAACAAAATGTTTGATGTCACCCAAAATATTGATTATTTTATGTACTGTAGGCTGACATGTTCATCTTAATCTGACAGGCATACAGGTCCTTCTCAAAAAATTAGCATATTGTGATAAAGTTCATTATTTTCCATAATGTCATGATGAAAATTTAACATTCATATATTTTAGATTCATTGCACACTAACTGAAATATTTCAGGTCTTTTATTGTCTTAATAAGGATGATTGTGGCATACAGCTCATGAAAACCCAAAATTCCTATCTCACAAAATTAGCATATCATTAAAAGGGTCTCTAAACGAGCTATGAACCTAATCATCTGAATCAACGAGTTAACTCTAAACACCTGCAAAAGATTCCTGAGGCCTTTAAAACTCCCAGCCTGGTTCATCACTCAAAACCCCAATCATGGGTAAGACTGCCGACCTGACTGCTGTCCAGAAGGCCACTATTGACACCCTCAAGCAAGAGGGTAAGACACAGACAGAAATTTCTGAACGAATAGGCTGTTCCCAGAGTGCTGTATCAAGGCACCTCAGTGGGAAGTCTGTGGGAAGGAAAAAGTGTGGCAGAAAACGCTGCACAACGAGAAGAGGTGACCGGACCCTGAGGAAGATTGTGGAGAAGGGCCGATTCCAGACCTTGGGGGACCTGCGGAAGCAGTGGACTGAGTCTGGAGTAGAAACATCCAGAGCCACCGTGCACAGGCGTGTGCAGGAAATTGGCTACAGGTGCCGCATTCCTCAGACCTGGGCTACAGAGAAGCAGCACTGCACTGTTGCTCAGTGGTCCAAAGTACTTTTTTTGGATGAAAGCAAATTCTGCATGTCATTCGGAAATCAAGGTGCCAGAGTCTGGAGGAAGACTGGGGAGAAGGAAATGCCAAAATGCCAGAAGTCCAGTGTCAAGTACCCACAGTCAGTGATGGTCTGGGGTGCCGTGTCAGCCGCTGGTGTTGGTCCACTGTGTTTTATCAAGGGCAGGGTCAATGCAGCTAGCTATCAGGAGATTTTGGAGCACTTCATGCTTCCATCTGCTGAAAAGCTTTATGGAGATGAAGATTTCATTTTTCAGCACGACCTGGCACCTGCTCACGGTGCCAAAACCACTGGTAAATGGTTTACTGACCATGGTATCACTGTGCTCAATTGGCCTGCCAACTCTCCTGACCTGAACCCCATAGAGAATCTGTGGGATATTGTGAAGAGAACGTTGAGAGACTCAAGAACCAACACTCTGGATGAGCTAAAGGCCGCTATCGAAACATCCTGGGCCTCCATAAGACCTCAGCAGTGCCACAGGCTGATTGCCTCCATGCCACGCCGCATTGAAGCAGTCATTTCTGCCAAAGGATTCCCGACCAAGTATTGAGTGCATAACTGTACATGATTATTTGAAGGTTGACGTTTTTTGTATTAAAAACACTTTTCTTTTTTTGGTCGGATGAAATATGCTAATTTTGTGAGATAGGAATTTTGGGTTTTCATGAGCTGTATGCCAAAATCATCCGTATTAAGACAATAAAAGACCTGAAATATTTCAGTTAGTGTGCAATGAATCTAAAATATATGAATGTTAAATTTTCATCATTACATTATAGAAAATAATTAACTTTATCACAATATGCTAATATTTTGAGAAGGACCTGTATGCTTATAACATCCTACAAAATTTTAGATTTAGGAGGGAACAGAAACATACTTAGTTGATTATTTTTTCCAACACTGGTCTCCTAGTAGCATAGCGTGAACCAGAAGCATTGTATCTGAACATAAGGAAATTCTATAGCGATAAATCTCTTTATGTCTCTATTGAGTTCTCCCTATAAATTGTCTTCCTCTTCCTCTCAAATGAAAAGACAGTTGACTGTTGCTTTTTCATTGAGGAACTATAGGTAGCCAAAACAAGGGGTGGCTAACACACATTGAGCTGTGTTAGTGACTCATCATTTCACTTTTACCTGTGTTTTTTCTTGTTTTCTTTTAAGGATCAAAGCACTCTTCTAAAAAGGAAAAAGGTGGTGTGAGACTGTGGAATTTTTAAAGGTCTTTTATTCTGCCACCAGGAGCTGCATCCTGTTGCTTCAGGGAGAGTTCACACCAGAGAGTTTTATAGAAAAATTCAAGTCCTAATGAACTAATGAAAGTCTGACACAGGCTTAGTAAACATGGCCACCAAAGAACGCCTGCTTAAGAGAACACAAACAGAAGAAAAGCAACACAGAGACACATAAAACACATGAGACCAAAAACATAAATCATTGCTGCAGGTATGTCCTACCATAGTAGTGCTTTAAAAAACTCTTCCTGTTCCTTTAAATGTTACATTTTCTCACATTTCAACCAAGTTTCTAAGTATTTGTGTACTTTGATTTGGGACACAACAAACAAAAAAGGTCAACATTTAACTTTTTGCAAGATAGTAACCGTGAAAGAAAATGAATGCTGTAAATCATCCTAAACACACCATCCCCACTGTAAAACACTCTGGTGACAGTATCAGTCTGTGGGAATACTTCTTCTTCAGCAGAGACAAGGTAGCTGGTCCAGATTGATGGAATCATGTTCCAGTCAGGGGATGAAACATGTACTGAACTGTACATAAAGAAACTGTTAAAAACTCAGATTCCATAAATGCACTGAATTAATCCAGTTTTAGTACAGCGCAGGAAGGAGAAGTCACAGCTTGAATGTCCATCCTGTCATGGAACCACTGACAAACACTTCTCCCAGCCACACCTCTTTCTCATTACCCATGGCAGTGCAGCTGACTGCATTGGGGAGGCAGCACTTGACCACCTAAATGTCTTTGAAACTCGCTACCAAGTAGGACTCTACTTTGAAGAATCCTTGAATCTGGAGTTGACTACGATTTGATTCGTGGTTCGTGTATCCGTCAATCGGAGAACAACCAAAAGTTAGCTTATCTTCTGCTGTCCATGCATCCAGCAAATAACACGGATAATTAAGACAAGTTGTCTTAACCTTTCTTTCTGAGCTTCTATAGAAAAGGAATCTGAGCCAGAGGCTCCTCCTAAAGAGAGAAGGACCCGGATAAATCCATCTATCCATCCAAGGTGTTCCCAGGTCAACAGGAATATATAGTCCCTCCAGCATGTTCTGTTTCCTCTAAAGTCCTCTTCTAGTTATTCCCTATTATTCCTTTCAATGTGACAGAGCAGCAGTTCCAAATTCCCCCAGGATGATAGAGCTCTGCGCTCTCCCTCTAAGGATGACAACAGCTACAAAGCGGAAGCTCATTTCAACCAGCTGGATCTGGTTGAAATTTGTTCATTCATAATCAATATCCCATTATATGTAAGGGTTGAAACATAGGAAGAGAGTACCTTTGAGTTCTTCTCAGGACACAAAGGTACACCACACCTGGTCAGAAACAACTAATCAGAGTCAGGAAGAACGTCTTAGCAGTTTCAGTCATGCTCGTGTACATGCTGCTCACACCCTCCCCCGCACTGCTCATAACATCGTTCGAGATTGCTGTATGCTGCAGCTGTGCTAGTGGTGCAGAAACAACCTAACATTAGAGGAAAACTGCCAATTTCTTGAAGGGCACCTCCTCAAGAAACAAAGACAGGTTAACCGAAGAAGACCAATGTCTTCAACCAAGCTGCGCGTTCACGGCAGTCTCCGCTGTTAAGGGAGGAGCTGTGGAGGGAGGCCTGTAGCACAGCAGAGAGCAAGGGGGAGGGACCTATAAGGTGTGCTTGTTCAAATTTTCAGGCTAAGTCCACAGTTTTCTTAGAACTGCCTACAGCAGCTTAAGGAAATTTTCAATAATTTGCATCCTTTTTTGTTTTGTTTCTTGCTTGTGTTTCTTCTTTTTCTATTTTGAAGCTCCTTTTACAACCTGATTACAATCGAGCAGCAAGTGGAAATAACTGTAATTTATTTCCATGTCTTTAGATTTTGTTCAGGAGTGTATTTGACCGTGGCCCAACATGCCCTGGAGGTGCTGTGTTTGATGTTGGAGAACCTATCTGTCAACTTGGCTGAACAGGTCATTTCTGCAAGCAGGGAAAGGAAAGTCAAGTCAGTTCCGAATTTTTGTGCCACTGTTAGAAACCTTTCCGCTGCTGAGTTTTTCTGTCAGCTCTGCTTGCAGTGAACTGATGTCATCACCTTGTCTTGACATCTTAAGTTTGCCTGCAGATCCATAAAACCATTTTTATGATCTTCAGGTGAAGAAAAAAAATCCGGTGGGCTCTGAATCAAATAATTTAATAATAAACCCAAATGTGCCTGAACTCTACACTCCACCTGGCACATTTGTTTTTGGTTACGAGAATACAAGCTACTGATGGTTCCTGAAAACTGTTACTTGACAAGCAGAAACTCACAATGGCTTGTTTTCCCTGCAAAGTACCAGTTACAGGTTGCTACACGTCCTTGTTTGCCCTCTCTGTCTGTCTTCCTGTGATGTTCAGATACATTCCTCTCTGACACCTGGAAGCTGAGGGATCAGCACAGGAAGCTAAGAGCCTCAATACACATTGGTGGTTTCTCAGGGGATCTGTAGGCCATATTTGAAGGCTCCAGTAAACTATTGCATAATGAAATAGATGTGCACAGTGCATTTTCTCGTCTTCTGAACTTTTTTTTTGTCATTTTCTAAGTATGAAGGCAGTAAATAATAGTACTGCTGCTCCAAAACAGGGGTAGTCTTCTTGCATAGGGCTTCACAGATGAGCAATGGTGCACACTTTTGCTTCAAACCTAGAAGGTTGCTAGTTGAATCTTAGCTGGGGCCTTATGTAAAATTTGCATGTCCTTGTTCATGAGGTGCTTTTTGCTGTGTACTGCTGACTTTAAATTGCTTTTCAGTACACATTTTTGTGTGGATGGTTGTCTGGCTCTGTGTGTTAGTTCTGCAACGGACAAGCTACCTCTCCAGCATGTACCCCACCCCTCATCCGTTTATTTATGTGGTTAGGCTCACCAATGTCTTCCTTCTTGCCATTCAACATAAATACCAGATTAGACTAGAACACAACGTAAAATTGTCTTGTCAACAGATTCTGCCAACGACACTATTCCTCTGCTGCTTATTGAGAATCATTATTATTGAGTTATTGAAAATGCTTCATGATGCTGTTTGTGCATTAGTGTTCTGTATAACAAACCTCTGAGACCTTCACAGAACAGACGTACTGTATTTACTAATTAAATGACTTGTTTCATTGCACCTCATTCCAATGGATTTTATTTAGGGATCTCAAAGAAAGGGGGAATAAATGGCACGATTTATAACATAGATCATTTTTCTTTCACTTCCCAATTATGTACTACTTGCTGTTCGGCTATCACATAAATTTAAACAAAATGCACTGTGCTCATAATGTTGATATGAAAAAAAGTGACCAATATGCATTGCTTTGCACTTTTTATTGGCCAAGCTAATGGTGAAACTTTTCACTTCGCTAACAGTAATTTCACATTGAAAAATTCAAATATGTGTTCAGAAAAGTTGTGTAAAAATATTATTTTAATTGTTATTATTTTTCTACCTTGTCACGCCCTGGCTCTGTCGGTGTTTGCAAGTTATATACACAAAACCTCCTCTCCTTTCCAACTGGATCCCACATGAAAGCATTCAACACCCTTCTCTCTCAGTGTCAGCGGTGTGTTATTAGCATCTCCAGACTCCGGTGTGTCTGCAGCATCGTCACCTCCCACAGCCTTCTTTACACGAACTCTGCATGCGAATGTAAAATATATAGCTGGGTGCAACCTGTGTCTGCTGTCTGACTCACTCCAACAGATTTGCTGGGAAAGCACCGCCCGCACAACAGCACAGTGTGTGTGTGTGTGTGTGTCGCATTCACAGGTGAATGCATCCAGAAATAAACACAAGTGAAGTACATTAAACGTTAATTTTATTAAATGAAAAACAAACAAAAAATACTTAAAGGCACTTAGCATTGTA
The DNA here is from genome assembly GCF_021462225.1 of Girardinichthys multiradiatus. Taxonomy (NCBI): domain Eukaryota; kingdom Metazoa; phylum Chordata; class Actinopteri; order Cyprinodontiformes; family Goodeidae; genus Girardinichthys; species Girardinichthys multiradiatus. The sequence continues at coordinate 6,200,771 of NC_061818.1, forward strand.
CTTTCTCATATTTACAATTGAAAGTATAAATAAAAACCTGAGTTTTTCAAAATTTTCTAGCAATAGGTTCCAGCTTTTATTTTGTCTTTGATCAGCCTGTGTCTATTTGCACCGATAAGGGCAAATTGGGTGATAAAATACATGGAAATAAGCATATGCTGAGCATGGGGAAAAAGTGGTATGATGGATGATTTCTCCAGAGGTCGTTAATCCAAGGTAAAAAATAAAAGAAAAATGTGATGCGATGTCACCAAGGTAACGGTGATCTAATACATTTCAGTTTCGAAGTTACAAATTGGCAATTAACATATTATCATTCTACTGTGTTGAGGTTTACACCTGAAATAAGAGTTCTGCAAAATTAAAATAAATCGTTTTGCATGCCATAACTAGTTCTGTTAATCTGCTGGTGATGTTAATGTCACACAAATATTCTACTAGTGGTGCAACATCTTAAAGTCTCAAATGCACATTTTGGCATTTGGTATGTATGAAAACCTTTGAAGTTCTTCAGTTGTAAAATTAGTTAATGAAGAAACAGGGTAGACTGTAAAAAACTATTTTTCTTACAGAAGGTACGTAGGAGACATCTGACAATCTTAGGTTTTATCTGCTCCTAAATCCTGAGGAGATAATACTGTGATCACATACAGATCCAAAAATGGCTAAATGTCGGCTTCAGACTTTTTTTTTATCCTAAAATAACTCTGGTCTAAAACTGTTATTGCCTTGTATAAAAAAGCAGGGAATGAATGTTTTTCTTTTTTGTGTTCCCGTGTCAAACATGCACTGTGAAATAAACAGATATGGTCAGAGAAACTATGCAGATATGTAATTTTTGCAAAGATCAACAATTTCATTGCTGTTCAAAGAGGAGTGTTATGATATTCCAGCTCAGCGATTTGCAACATTGATTTCACAAGAAAAAAATTAAGCTGGTCTTTTGCAATATTTTGGGGGAATCTAAGAATCTCTACTTTAATTTTTACAAATAGAGTAAAGGTTTCACAAATCACAAACTGTTTTACAGAATATGTAATAAGTGCAGAATGATCTAATTACAGATTAGATCATTTTGAATTCAAACGTTAAAAAATAATGAAAAAGTGCCAGAAAGCTCAGAATATTTGTGTGGAATAGTGTAGAATTTGTAGAGGAACATTTATATGAAACCTGTGTGAAATAACCATTAGTTTATCTCAAAATAAGACGCTGATGTCATTAGCGGCTAAAGGTTAGCCAGTCGCTGTATTCTCACAGTGCTTACAAATCTTCATATCTTGTCTGTCACTCTGTTACTGTTTCCTTTTTCTACCAACTACCCAGGACGTTGCCACACAGATGTTTTAATAGTGGTCAAGGTTTTCTTGAATGAGTGTTGCAAGTGAGCCCAGCAGGTAGTCTTTATTAGTCGACTCTGTTGAAAACGACTGGGCAACACACCAACTACTTCCTTTTCAGTTCAAAATAAAGTCCTCAAACTTTAGCACAGACTGCTAAGTTTGAAGAAATAAGTAAAACAAAAATACATTAATTCAGATGTCACACATCAGTTAAAAAAATTATAAAACTGTGTTTGAATGAACCGCTATGGTATTTTTGCGACAGAAGTCTTTCTTACAAAATAAATTTCAAAATCTGAGGGACAAACTGACTGCATTTAACTTAAATGAAGACATTAACAGAGTTATCACATATAAGGAAAGTGATAACTCAATTCAACTGAATGTCGATTCGATTTTAACACTGACAAATATAAACAATTTGAACTGACAAAAGGAAAAGGTAGTAGCTAAAACTTACATAATTATAAATGAATCAGAATGGATGAAAATATTTTAACCATGACTTGAATCTTCTCATCAATGCTAACTTTTTTATCAATGTAGCCCAGAAAGAGGTCTCTAAAGGAGATGTTGTTAGACATTAGAGTAATATCTGGAAAGCATGGATTCAAAGCTTTTTACCATCAGTATTTTCATTCATTTATTCATCTTCTATATCGCTTATTCCATAGTGGATCACGGGGAAGCTGGTGCCTATCTCCAGCAGTCTACGAGCGAGAGGCAGGGAACACCCAATCCATTACAGGGTAACATACAGACATACACGACAAACAACCATGCAGACATCCATTCACACCTAAGGGCAATTTAGACAGACCAATTAACCTGACAGTCATGTTTTTGGACTGTGGGAGGAAACCGGAGTACCCGCTGAGAACTCACACATGCACGGGAAGAACATGCAATCTCCATGCAGAAAGACCCTCGGCCGGGAGTCAAACCCAGGATCTTCTCGCTTCAAGGCAACAATGCTACCAACTCCGCCACCGTGCATCCTCACATCAGTATTTGTCATCTATTATTCCTGGGATGAATTGGATGAACACTGACCTCTGGATTTCATACAGCAATATATATTCCTTAGATTGAAAAACACCAGAAGATAAATGTCCTAATTGGAAAACAAATCCAGGGCTTACAACTATGTAATGAACAAAAAGAAAGTACCGTAACTAAGCATTTTTGTAGTAAATTAAAAGTAACATTTTCACATTGTTTATGATAATTCGGGATACACTGATCAGTGATTTGTAGCGATTTACAGTCTGTTTTTTGCAAAGCTGAAGTAGAGGTGAAGACATAGCATGAGCGAGTGAGCTGTTGCTGTAAAAGAGGGTTGTGCTATTTTAAAACAGACCAAATGATTTCAGAGATTAGATTTTAATCAGTATTTAGCATCTTATCTTAGTGATAACCTCAGCTAATCTTCCTAAAACATCTGTGTAGAGGATGTAGAGCCTAAACTTTAAGATTTCCAAAAGGCTGCCAGCATTTCCAGTTCCAGCATGCTCCATGACAAACATAGGTGGAGCGCTGAAAACATAAAACAGAACAACTTTGATAATAAGTTCAGCCTTCCTGTTGTCTGCTGAAGTCTCTCTCTCTCTCTCTCCCAGCCTGAATGATCTACAGACATGTCTCAGCAAGTTGTGAAAAAACATAGTTTTACATTGTTGTGCTCTCTCTGACGTCAATGTAAACACCTCCCTGATGCTGAAAATTATTAGCTTTAAGTCTTCTTCCCTCAGTATCAACCTCCACACCAAAGAGTGTTGTGATTATTCTCTGATAAGGACAGATTGGGTTTTTGAGTCTCTGATGAAGAGTTTCTAGATGAAAATGGGTCAGTAGCTGATTTCTCCGGCATCTCGTATTAAACTTTGTAGTAATTACAAGTAATTGCCTCACAGTTGCACGGTCTTTTCCCTAATTACACAACCTCAATTCCCCACAACACAACTTTGATTGCAGTGCATTTCTATACGGGAGAACCAGAGACGTATAAAATTTTTTTTTAAAACTTACCACAGTTTGGCCTAGGTTGTTGCTGTACATTGCTCAAAGCACAGAGGAGTGGAGTATCAGACTCATTCAGCATTTGAGTGTTACATCAGTCTAAGCTTAGTTTAACACGAAGATAGTAAAATTGTACTAAGTCCTTGTTTTACACCGATAGGAAAGGGGTTTACCTCAATAGTCTTATTGGTTGGTAAAGTCCTGCAATGATTTTCAGTAGCATGTTGTTTCAGTAGGGAAAAGACGGAGGACATGTTCAGAACATAATTTATAAATGACCAAATAATTAAAGGTTTCTACATTAAATATGGAGACATTTCATATAGAAAAAAAATTCACATAATCTTATCTCCCCACCTCTTATCTTTCCACCTTAAGCAGTGCAAAACACTTCAATCCATGTAATCTCCCACAAGGTTTTGAGTAGAACATGGGAGTGGTGGAGGAAATATTTGAAGTGGACACTGTTTATCAGCCCCCATTTGTAGTTTTTACAAGTCATTTCTTGTGTCTCTTGTCTGTTAAGTAATTTGGGTCACAGCAAAGCTGTAATTCCTCTGAAAAGAAAAAAAAATATCCCTCTGGTTTTTCAGCACAGGGCTTCAGGCAAAATGCTGTTGAGTGTCCAGATTCATGGGTTCAGTAGATGGTTCGCATACTCTGTGTATCTGATGGTCCTGTAGGTGGTGTGTGGTGCATCTGGCCCGACTGTGCCAAACCTAAATGTGCCCCCTGCTGCTGGTACCAGTTGTGCTGCGCAAACCCATCCATGTAAGCTGGAGAGGAATTGATTGGAGGCTGATACGGCCCCTGGCCTCTGCTGGCAGGATCCAGCAATGCATTATTCTTGAGGCCACTGCTATTTGTGTCGTTGATGTTGCTTATGCTGCCATTTGTATTGTTGTTGCTGGTAGTGTTGTCCCACACAGCTGGGGACGGAGGAGAGTTGCAGGCCATAGAATCGCTGGCATCTGGGCTATGTTCGCAAGGTATTTCCCCAAGAGGAAACTCTCCGTTCTTGTACAGCTTCTTAAACTTAGAGCGTCGATTCTGGAACCAAATTTTGACCTAGAACAAAGAACATTTAAAAGCACATTGTAAGGCTTTTTTGACAAACTTTACTGTAACTCATAGGAGGAAGCAAACTAATTCCAATAGTGCCCTGCAATTGTTTTCATGACGCCTGCATTTTTCTGCATTTCTTCTAGTTGCAACTTTGACTTGAACCTCTACTCCAGTCTCAAGTTATTTGCAGTTTCTAACAGCGTTTATTGCAAGAGCTAATTGTATTTCGCTCCATCCATCTTACCGTCTACTCTGATTAGCTTCCCTGTCCCTGCGGAAGACACACATCCCCACAGCATGATGCCACCACCACCATGTTTCTCTGTGGAGATGGTGTGCTCAGGGTCATGTGCAGTGTTACTTTTCCACTACACATAATATTTTGCAAGCAGGCCAAAATTGAAAATAATTAAAATTATCTGCTTGACAAGTTTAAAACATAGAATCAATAGTTTCCTTTTATTGCTTGTGGAAGAGATGGAGATAGAAGTTCTTTGCATTTTCCTGTAAATGTTGATTGCTGAGATTTGTATTGACTAATTGTAGAGATTTGTTTAGATATCTTTTTTCTGTAACTTCATTTCGGATAAACACAGATCAATATTTCCTTAATAAACCAATCAGGGATTTGTTAGTGATTTCTAATTTTACCAGATATTGATTTCAACATTCAGAAAATTTACCGTTTAAATTTTAGGAGCTTCTTAAAGCTTTCTTCTTTCATTGACCTAATTTTAAACATGGTAGTGATGCTGAGAATAGGTAGCTTTTAATCACCTTCCCACAGTTGTAAATTCCACACCGAAAAGTTTTAGCACTGAGAACAAGCTAAAAATCTGTCGATTCAAGTTACCTGTCGATTTCTCAGTTTTTCTACTAAGAAAATTTAAGTTGATACTCCTTACAAAACTCATTTAGAGACTCAAAAAGAGTGGCATGAGAAAAATGATGTTTGTTAGGTAGAAGAGGAGGTAATGTTTTTTCTGCAAATGTCTAACAACTTTTCTTGGTAACTTATGTCTTTTTTTCAGCATATACTACAAGTCCTTTAAAGAAAATCAGCTAAATTCCGATGTGTGTTGGCTTATCATACCAATGAAATCACGTACCTTATGTAATGGGGCTTTCTACATATATAAAACAGATGGGGGTGTTTGATATGCTTGTGAGAGTCACTCAAGGATAACGCTGAATAATGATCTACAACAGCCACAATAAAACAAACCATACCTCAAGTTTGAATGTTATCACTCCAGTGAAGATGACTGGTAGTAAATCATTAGTGTAAAGATTATGACTTTAAATAACAAGCTGCAAAATCTTCCTGCAATAACTGTCAACTATTGAGAAACATTCCTTGCATCTTGTATCTCGCTTATTATATGTGGTTTTGATAAATGTGTTTTATTTATACTAGAAATAATAGATTTCACATGTTTATTTTATCTTAACTACTATACTATTTTTTTGCAGATTTCATCTTTTCAACTCATACAAAACAGCTTAAAGTCCTCAACTACCCACAGATTCTTTCATTTTAACCAAAAGCAAAATGTGTGAATTAAAACAGCTCAAAGCCAAGATTAAGTTCGAAGTCTTTTTCCTTAAAACCATTCAGCAAATATCCTGTATTTCTATTACTTACACCTGTATTTTTTATTCCTTTTTTAATGTAATTTCCGACATTAAGCCTGAACATTCTAGTCTGTCTGGACATCCTGACATTTGAACTGAACAGCTCCAGCTAACAGATGTGTCATAACTTCTTCTGAAACATCTTTTGTTTCTACACAGAAATCAACGGAACAAGATGGTTGCCTTACAGCCTTACCTGCGTTTGGGTGAGGCCCAGCTGCGCAGCCAGCTCAGCCCGCTCCGGCAGAGCCAGGTACTGGGCCGACTGGAATCTCCTCTGCAGCACGGCCAGCTGGTAACTGGAATAGATGGTCCGGGGTTTGCGGACCTTCTTGGGTTTCCCGTTGACCATCCGGACTTCCAGGTCCGGTTCCTCTTTCACTGTGCCGAGGAGAAAGGACAAAAATCAATGATACTGTTCCCTCTCCTGCTTTGTCACACAAATATTTTATAAGAGCTCTCTGGAGGAAAGTCCGAACTGAGAGGTTGTAGCAGAAAAATAGCTGCGGCTTATGCAACATAGAACTTTCAAAGAAATTCCTCTAGCACTGTGAACTTATAATTTGGTCTCAGAGTTTCCCACAACTGGGGGAAGGAGACAGAGATTTATTGGTACTGTTGCTGTGGCCTAAATGCCTGCTTGGGTAGAACACTCCCAAGTTGCACTGGTATTCTAGCAGGAAATGTTGCTTGAAAAACAAATTGTTTAGTAAATGTCAGCAGAATGAAAACAATATGTATTCCTAAATCAGAAGAAAATCTTTACTAGTAAGGAACTGAATACATTTGATGACATGGTAAGCATTTATATGTTATAGAAATGGTTAATGACATTTATTATATTTCTAAAACAGATTTCAAGAGAATAATCTTAAAAAACGGAATTCCCACATTATAAGGTCCTGGTCACCCACACTAGACACTAGGCATGAGAGGGTTACTGGTATCAAGGTTACTGTTTCTCAATTGCTAAAATTTTACACCACAAAGCTCCTTCAGTTTAAAGTTAACAATGTGTCAGAGAAAGTGCCAGAATCACTGATTTTTTTTACCGACTCTATAAAGCATACAGTAACATTGCTGCCCCTTCCTCCACCTGTTGCTGTTGTTGGTATTTGTATTTTATTTATTTTTTTCCCTAACATTCCTTGTCACCTAAAAATAGTCACATTGTGGAAACCTCTCCTTTTAAGGTCATGCTGGTGCTACAATTAGCAACAATTAGCAATCAGCTATAGCTTTGCGTTTCTCCTTTAAATGTCAACGAAAGTGTCGGATCATTGCTGTTTTCTGGTTGTGTAGAGCATAACACAACTCTGCCCCTCCCCCACCTGCTGCTGCGTGTTTTACTTTTCTTTCACTTCAAAGTAAGACTAATTAGGTTATTAGGTTAAGTGTTTCCAGTCATGCAAAACGTGGATGGTAATGGTATAGAACTCAAAAATCAACACAAAACAAAATGCCGCTTAAAACTACAGTTAGCAAGCTTTGTCAAAGCAGGTTTCTGTCCTAATGTATGAAGTCCTTTTAATAAGATTTCAGTAAAAGTGTTAGCAGGACCACTGTTTTCTCTGACTCCTTAAAGTGAGATGAAATCACCTGTACAGACATTCATGGTGCGGTGACCTCAGGAGTGCCACTCACCACTCTTAATGAGGTAACACTGTTTTAAAAATACTGCTGACAAGCAAAGGACAGCATGAGCTGGTGGCCCAATTAATTAACCAGCTAATATTAGACTGCCGCTGTTACTTTATAACGAGCAGAACAACAAAAAAAATTATAATATTCGGTGCCATAAGATCTTGAAAACTGCTGCTACATATAGTAGATGATTTTAATACATTTCTGCTGAGATCTGTGCATCAAAATTAAATTAACGATAAATAAATATGGATGACATGAGGTGTAATAAGTGAACATAGAATAAGTAGATGTAAAATAAATAATAATCTATACACTGCAAAATTTTAGAAGTAGTATGAGTTATTGTTTCTTTCAAATAAAAGCAGTTAGATCGCTGTAAAGATTTTTGTTTTCTCAAGAAAAATGCTCCATTGGCTCAGAAGGGAAAAAAACATTCCCAGTTAAATTAGAAATAGGAGTATAAAATGTATATTTATTTAAATATGAAAATAGTAAGAAAGCAAAAGTTTAATTCTGTGCCATGCATGTATAAGAAATATTACACTGCAGAAGGAATAGTCACACAGTGTTTAGCAGCCTGCTAGCCAACAGAAAAAATGCTGTTGCAGAATCTAAGAACTTTTTTAAATCCTTAAAGTGATCTTAGAGCTATAATTTGCCAGGATTACTGAAAGTTTACTAAAGGCAGAATTGTTTTCTTTGGACATTGTCTTCGTTTTTCTAGCCTGTTTTAAGGCCAGTCCACTGAGCCAAACCCAAGGCAAATCTCTGCTTTAGACACATTTTAGCAACAATTTTGATAGTTCTGATTTAACTCTTGTAGAGTAAAATGTGTTCTTTGCTAAGATATGTTTTATGTGTTAAAGGTTTTGGAACATGTCTATGCCCAATTAAGTTAAAGTCAGAGTTAAGTGACTTGAACAAACAACCAACAAAAAAAAAATTATTAGGTACCGAACAGAACTAGCGTGAAAAAAGAGACTTTAAAGAACGCCTGAATAAATACTGAATGTTTAAACCACAGCAGCAGTATACAGCAGCAGTCTGGATGCTTTGAAGCCAAGGATAAAGAAAGAGGGTTGGCTTGAGATGATTGCATAGCTTCGTATGACAGGATACTTCTGAGAGGACGGAAGGATTCTGGAACCTGAATTTTTACTTCATGTTTCAAATTTAAAAAATCATTTTAAAACGTGGACTGATTAAGCTGTGAAATTAAAAATGCTGTACATTCAAACCAATCTGTAACGCGTGTTTTAGATCCAAATAAATGCACACATGAGAAATAAAACATCGCTTATTGGCATCCTTGTTTGTTTATTTATTTGTTTGGGCGTGACTTCTGAGCCTTGCGTGATAAGGAACTTTTCAACGGCGGATGATTCAAAGGCCAAGGCTGGCTGACATGCCGTGACACCTGATGTATCGTGGCAGTGGGCCAAAGTCCCCTGGGGCCATTTCCAGGAGTCAACTCCCAACTGGAATGCCAAAAGAACACCAGTCTCTCTTGTTTTCCCCCCTCCGGTGTGTACGGATGCCCTACAAAGCTTGAGGAAGAGCCAAATAAACGTAGTTTTTGAGGGCAAACTGAGAGTCTTGACAATAATTGTTGCACAATTGTTAGAGCAACACTTGTATTTTTATGCAATATTTTAGTTTAAATGGAACATGTTTAAGCCTATCTTTGGTTAACGTCATCCTCACCCCTCAGACTGATGTCTTCCCCTAAATTCTAAATGGTCTAAAATGGTTTATTTAATAAATGACATAACAGTGACCCTGGGTAAAAATGCCTTTCATCTTCCCTCCAATTGTCTGATTTCTCAGCATCAACAATGAACTACTAACGCTTAATTAGTTCATGAGCAGAACATGCATTTTAGCAGATGTGGATTTTGTCCATCCATTATCAGAATTATGGGAGGATTGGTGGGTTGTCAATCAAAACATTTACATGTTATATAAATCCAGCTCACTAGACCAGACTATACATGATATTTGGTTTGTGAGACCAAGACGAGAGTTTAACCACATTTTTGAGAAAACTAAGAATCCTTGTTTTTCTGTTATTACAAATAAAGGTTTTATAAATCACAACAACCAAATAAAAAATACAGTTCATGATTGATTTGTCCAAATATTACAGTTTTTATGCTTGACAAATTTTAACGTGGTCCTACTGCCAAAAAGGAATGTAAAATTCTCCTTTTTGTCATTTCTGAAACAGAATAAATCTCAGACTGTGTTTTAAAAACATCTCTGTTCAGTGTAGAACAATCGAAACCCTGTTTGATCAGTCTAAGCATTTTATCTTTTGAACCACACATGGTCGAACAGTCCAAGCTCTGGTAAAAACTGTGAAATAGCCCTTTAGTTTAGTGTCATTAGGAAACTATGAAGTAGGAGTTAACTTTAGCATTTCGTTAGCTGCTAATAGTTAGCCAGAAGAAGCCTTATCACAGTGCTTAGAAATCACTTGTATCCGTTCTGCAACTCTGCCATTGTTTCTTTTTCTATCGAGTAGACAATGAGCTGCCAGATAAACAATTTAAAAGTAGTGAGGGTTTCTTCGAAGCTTTTTTAACCTAGTGTTTTTACTGCAGAGCAATCCATGAACTACTTCCTTTCCTACTTCAAAAAAAGAGTTTCAAAAATAAATACAAGGTGCCAGCTGAACATGTTTTCATATGCAGCACCAATAATAAAATTTTAACTCAATTCACCAAAAAAAGTCACATGTCGACAGACCTGATAGAGCTTTACAGGAAATAATTCACTTGGATAACTGCTACCATGGCATTTTAATATTACAAGATCTCTAGTAGCATATTAACCTTTACCATACATTAAATTGTTTATTTATTGCATTTAAGCATAAAAGGTTTTGTATTACAATTTCAGACCCAATTACAGTGGAACATTTCTGGGCCTTGCTGTTACCAGAACTGCCGTAATTTTTTTCACAGCACAATTGATACATTTAAACACAGAACTCAACATTTTTGAGTAGCCATTTGGAAAGGCTCCATAAAAGTCAGATTTCCAACCTAAGAGTTGGAGGTCCCCCTAATATTTCCAAGTACAAAATTTAAAATGGCTGCTGCACATATAAAACATAGCAATAACTGTTTTAGTAACCAGTTTATTTATATTTCTGGTAGTTGATATATCATCAAAGAAGACACACATATGAAGCAGATCAACCTCCTATTGCAAATATGTTGTCTTTGTATGTAAAAAGTACTGAATAATACATTATTATCAACTAGTATAGCTATGAGCCTTTAGCCTGGCAACTGAGGAAAGCACATCTCACTAGCTTTTAAACTGGACCTGAGGTAAATTAATGTAACTTTCAGTTTTGAATTTCAGTTTGAATTTAATTATATGTAGGGACTCAGTGTAAATTCTAAACTTTATACAAATTGCTTTTACCGGACCTAAATAACTCAAATTTGTAAAAAATAAATAAATAAAAGACATTACGGTGTTTTTTTTTTTTTATGAACCTAATTATTGTTTACACTTGAAAAGGAGCTATTGGATCTTGTGTACTGCTAATAATATTCCCTGTGAAACATGTGCAGAGAATCGAACGAGTTGTCCAGTCGAAGTAACTATTGGATGCAATGCAGTGTAAAAACCAGTACAGTACTGTTAGCATGAACCACATTGGGTTCTCTGACTAGCTGTTAGCTTTAGCAGAATGAAAACATTATAAGGTTTCTACTGGTGGTAAGATATTAACTGCAGTCTGTAGAGCGAGATGTCATCGAATGAGAATTCAAGATAGGTAAATACAAAATATTTGTCATCAAAGTTAAGGTCATCACACATAGTGCTGCATAGCTGCTGTTTATTTTAAGCTCTTATTATGAGCCCTGAATATGAAGCTTTCAGCTTGCCCTGTAGCTAGACTCTTATTTTGAAGAACAAAGAAAAGCACTTCTTGTGTTGTGTTCTGGTTGCATATTGGAGCTGACTGATAAGGCATTGGGCTGGCTGGTGACATAAGCATGGAAGAAGACAATAGAAACAGTATCAGTAAAGGATAAGATACAAATAACCTACAAATGATATAAAAATACTGTGTCTGGTCATTAACAGTGCTGAAGTCAGCATCAGCTTCAGAGCGTCCTCAGTGCTAAAATGAAGGCCTTTTTAACTGTTTGTTTGGGAATCTGGACTGCATTTCTTCAGCTTAAAGGTCCAAAATCTAAAACACTAACAGAGGTCAAACCGTAGGTGGATACTTCTAGACTAAACAGTGCTTCCTTAGGAGACTGTTTGAGATTTATGATTTTTTTTATTTTATTTGTAAAGACAGAAAAACACATTTTTTTTTGGCATCAGGACCACTTGTAGAATTAGACAAGCATGAAAACAGGAACACATTGACTCATTCTACACTATTTTACTCTGGCTACAGGTTCTCTATAATCTCCAACATTTTCTATATGCGAAGACAAAATAAATCTCAGGATCCTTAGTTTTCCTTGGAATTCTGCTAAGATCTTGTTTCACCTTGTCTCTGTAAACCACATATCATGAACCGCCGTACCTGTTGAACTGGCTGCAGTGCTACACCACAACTTGTAATCTCATAAAGCTTCACTGCTTTAAGTTACAACAAAACTAACCAATATTAATAAGCCTAAGTGGCATTTACCTTCTTAAAAGTAAAATTAAGAAGAAAATTAACTTTTATTAGAGTAGGTGAAGAGTGTTGAACAGGACACAAAAGGTAACAAATAACCACCTTTAGAAATCAAAAATAACAATGCTTGAGTAGTAATAAAGATGTACTTATAATTGTATTACTCCTGCATATTTGTGATTTGAAGCTTGGGTACACGAAATAAAATAAAATGTTTAAACTATAATAAAGATACGTGACTTACGGAAAAGTCCAATTTACTGTAATATCTTTTTTTATATAGCTGCATTATTGTTAAAGAAGTATTCATTTTTTCCGTTTAAAATTCTAATCAATCAAATGTAATTGTATTTTCACTGTCTTTACAGATGTTTACCAGATGAAATAAACGGTGGGTAACATAGTGTAAGTCCGTCTACTATTTTCGGATTATAAGGGTCTGTTTGAAATGACTTGGGAAATGGATTTGAGTGGATTTAGTGGGGTCTACTGATTGGAAACATTAAGTCAAACAAGCCAAAAATGATGAAGTAATGAAGCAGATGTTTTAGATTAATTATTTTTTTTTTCTTACCACCTTCTTGCAGCGCAGACTGCATCTCCCTGCCGAACGCTCCGTGCTCTCTGTATGCCGCATGCGGGTACGGGTATTCCGCCTTGCCCACTGAGTAAGCGCCGCTGGGAGCCATCCCGTTCAGGTTGTAGTGGTGGTAGGTGTACGGGTTCATGTGAGGAGCTCCGTACGGCTGCTGCGCTACGTAAAAGTCCTGCGAGCCGTGCAGCGCGCTCTGCCCGCTGTAGAAGCCCGCGTCAGCGGTGGACTCCGGCAGGGTCGGAGGGGAGTCCCTGGTGGAGACAGAAGTCCCCACACCTACGGGCAGGGAAGGTTTCTTCTCCTCAAAGACAGGTGACGATTGTCTGTTCATTTTAAACTAATGCCTTTAGTTGTTTCAGTTTGCTTTGGACTTGGCCCTGCTCGATGTAAACTTCTGCTACCCTCAGTCAGTGTGGAGCTGGCGTTCACAAACTCCCTTGACGCAGCAGCCAGCCAGGCTGTCCACCGTGGCGGGCGGCGCCCAACCCAGCAAGAGCTCCTAATTACAGGGCGCGCCGAGCTGAGCCAAGCCAGGCAGGACAGAGAGGAGTGGATGTCTCCTTCTCATTGGCTCCCGCGCCTGTGCCCTAAAGCCAAGACAGTGTTCACTGTCGCCTGTCTGGCTCCCTTCTCCTCCCCGCAGAAACGTACATAAGCCTCTTCATGAGCCTGAAGCCGGTGCATGAACCGCTGGTTCATGACTTGCAGAGAAGTTTCTTACCGTCTTTGGCATTCAGTGTCATGCAAAAACACCGTGGCTTGAACCTCTCCACATTTACATCTTTACATCTACTAATGCATAAAAATTTGAATGCTAAAAAATGCAACTGCCTTTAGAAGTAACATAATTAGTGAGAGAACAAGCGAACAAACTTCACAATGAAGACCAAGGAACACAGGGACAAGGTTATTGAAAGGTTTGAAGCAGAATTAGATCATAAAACAATATCCCAAGTATGGCACAAGCACAAACCTACCAAGACATGGTCATCCACCTGCAATGACAGGTCAAAGGGAGTATTAATCAGAGAAACACCCATATTAACTCCAGAATTGCAGACACTGTTGAGTGTCCAGAAGAAAGTCACTGATAAAAGAAAGCTATGAGGAGTACCATTTCTAGATGGCCACAAGCTGTTTGAAGGACACAGCGTGTGGGAGGAAGGTGCTCTGGTCAGATGAGACCAAACTTCAACTTTTTGGCAGAGATGTAAAATGCAATCTGTGATGGAAAACTAAAACTGCACATGACCCTAAACACACCTCCTTATGGTTAAAACCAGTGGTGGCTACATCATGCAGTCCTGCTGAAGAATGCTTACTGCTGCAAAATAATTGTAGTAAAATGTGGTTCTACAAAGTATTGACTAAGTAGGTTGAAGATAAATTAATGCCACACTTTACAGATGTTTTTTTGTTAAAAAAAAAAAAATCAAAACCCAAATGCCAATTTCTTCCTATTTGTCTTTCCCTTCACAATTATAGGCTGTCACAGACGTCCAAATAAAATACATTGAAATTTGTGACAATACATTGTGAGAAAAATCACTGAGTGTGAATACTTTTGCAAGGAACTGTGTATTCAAACCCTGCCTTGAAGAACTTCAGTGAGGCAAAGGTTTACATACATAATGATGTTCGGATAACGATTTCTTGAACACTGGCCTGAAGGTGCTGCTTCTCATTCAGATGCAAAACTAGCACTAGGTACTGCTGGGGGGAATATGTGAAATGTAAAATATGCTCAGAAGGCAGAGGAAACCTTTTCTGATAACTATCTATCTAAAACAGAATGGAACCCGAGTGTTTTCCAGGAATGGATAAAGTGAAAAAGGAAAATAAAGTCTCAAAAACGATTGACTACCGACTTTATCCCCCGTCACATTCTAATCTTAATCATCCAGAACTTTGGATAAGAGGTGAAACATCTTATACAAAAGAAAAGCCAATTTACCAAAGATATTCCACTCTGTATCCGTCCATCTAAAGACTTCATTAGTCTCTGTTTTTTTTGCAGGTTTTTTCTCAAAAAACACATTCTTTCAAAATGTGTTAAATAAAAGACTGAGAACTCTGAAAGTTCTTCAATCTCCTATGTAAAAGTCTCGAGGCTTGTCAGCTCAATGATGCAAAACTACCACTAGGTGTCGCTGTTACCGTCTGGGATGATTTCATGGCAAGAAGTTTAAAATGTGAAAGTCCTGACCTTTCAGTTGCTTTGTCAGTGTTGTTTGTTAGACAGAGCTCATAATTCTGGATCAATCCATGATTCCTGGATTGTCCACAGCAATGTTCTTGGGTAGAATGCTGGCAGCTCTTACCTTTTCATCTGCAGATGAAAGGTTTTTCTAAATGCCACAAATAAATGGAAAGAAGATAACTTTACTTTTCTTCTTCTCTCCATTAGTCTTTATTAGTGAAAAGAAATTTCTTCTTTGCTGCCCTTCATGTCATAACGTTGTTGCTTTTGCCTACTGCTAATTTTAAGCAGGCATTGGCCTGGTGGCAACATGAATCTATAAGCAGACGTAGATCCTACAGATACATCCTGGAGTCTTTACTGAAGCTGAACTTCTCACCTAGACATTCACGAGTATCAAAACAAAACAGTTTTTTCATTTGAAATATTCTAAACATCTAGGTTTCCTACATATATTTCAAGTTAAAAATCCTTAATTTTCCAGACTCAAGATCCCAGAGCTCTCAGGCATTTGATCTGTTTTCATGTAAATACAAAGCTAATTATGAATTTATGGCTGATGTTTCTACAGTGGTCAGGCTTTATATGCAGAACCTAGAAAAACCAGATATAGGACAACAAAAAGAATTGGAAAAAGTATGGACAGAACAATGGAGAGAAGGAAGAAATGACAGAATCCAATGAAGAAATAAAGCAAGGAATGACAGATTAAATGAAGGAAAAAAGAAATGGACTGAAGAAAAAGAAACAAAGAAAAGAATGAATATAGGAAAAAAGAAAAGAAGTAAAAAGGAGAGGAAGAAGGAAGGGATGACCAAACAAGAGGGGTGGAAGGAAGGAACAAACCAAAGAAAGAATGGAAGAAAACAGAAAGAAACAGAAGAAAATAATAAGTAGATACAAGCAAAAGGCAGAGTAAAATAATGAAAAAAGCAAGGAAGGAAGATGGGATGGAAGAAGGAATTAATATTTTTTCAGACTGTGTAGGAACCCTGTACATCCGCCCACTTACCTTAGGAGGCAACCATAGCTAAACTTTAAATCTACTTGTCCCCCATATAGCAGCCAGTCTAATTAAAGGGATTTCAGCAGCTTTACTCTGCTGTCAATGCAACTATGCAGAAATGAATTAGCTGATCATTTAATACCATTCGAAAATGTAATAAACAACATCCACTCAGCTCCTGCTGCAGTCTATGGTGATCTACTGCAGCGTCCTTCTAACTGGTGCTGTGAAACCTCTGCAGATGGTCCAGAACGTGGTAGTGCATCTGCTGTTCATCTGCCTAAAAGAGTAGACCTCAGCCCTCTGTTCGCTTATCTTCTACAATAGCTGCTCACATCAAATTCAAGTCACTGATGTTATAGCCTACCTGAATGCTCTCGCAAAGACTTATGGCACAACTCAGTCACTCCGGTCACCGATGGATTGCCAGCTAGCAGTGCCTACAAAACAATCCAGACTCTTTTCATGTGTCGTTCCACGATGTTGGAATGACGTACCAAGCGCTACCAGAACATGTACCCTTATCCATCTTCAAGAAACCTTTGAAGACCCAGTTGTTCAGAGAGCTTCTCCCACCCAACCCCTTGTACTGCATGATCTCTTTCTGCACTCTGGTTCTACACCAGGGGTCTGCAACCCACAGTGGCTCTCAATACCTTTTGGCTAAAAAGGATTAAAAGAACAACTGTTTTTAATTATAGATATAACAAATGCTGGTTTTAGCAGTTAGAAAAATGGAATTCTCACAGCCGTTATTTTTTATATTATTTTTCCTCTCATTAAGTTGGGACACTGTGTTGTTTTTTTACATAACTCCCCACAAATAGCATCACAATCCATCCTTTTTTTTTTTTGCTAAGGTTTGTTCTGGAAATTCAAACCTAAAAATATAACTAAAACTGTGATTGTTTACAGCAAATGTCCAATATTAGACATTTATCAAAGATTATGAGTTGTCTTTTATCAAAAGGTCATGTAGCATTTGCAATTCTAAAGTTTTATTTGGCAGGACTGAAGGCAGAACGGGCTCTTTGGATTGTAAAGGTTGCAGACCCATGTTCTACACAGTCACCCATCATCCCTGATGGATAAATCACTGTCTTTGGTAGAAACTGTATTTCTTCAAATGATTTACTAACAGATCTAGTAAAGTAATAGAAAGAAAGCCGTGACATATCTGCTGCCCATTCTGTGGAACCGAATCATTAATTGAAGGGGACGTCTTCAAAATCATAGTGATGAGTCTGTGAGGTGGACAAACGTGTCAAACAGGTGGTTTTATTTAAAGAATAAGGCAGCAAAGGCTCTACATGATGGTACAAGTCCATTCCTCTCCGAAGATCCGAGTCGTTCCCGACGTTCAGAAGAACAGCGTGCTGTGATTAAAGTTTAGAAATGGGAAAAATAATGTGCAGAACATGATCAGCTGAAACATGAAATGCTTTTAAATGGAAATCTAAACCTGAAAGATGTTGCAGAAAATGGAAATTTACTATTTAAATAAACCAAAGAGCAGCTAAAACAGCAAAGAGGGTGATGTAAGATTGTCTAGTATTACCTGTGGGTGCTGGAACAACTAGAACATGTCTATATGCAGGCAAGCTACAGGACGAAGACCCCACTAAGACCCGCTGTTGGAAATATGCAATGAGGAACATAGAATGTGCCAAAGAACAGTGACTGGCCAAAGGAGAAGTTATTCCTCCATCCAAACACCGACTACAGCCACTGTACACTGTAAAACCTGGTGACACAGGGGGGTTCTTATAATATAGTGTTAGGCCTACTTATCACATATCGGGTATCATGGGATCAGTTCAAATACCTCAAAATACTTGAAGAGGTCATGCTATCTTATGACGAAGGAGGAAACGCCCCTGAAATGGGTGTTACTAACAACAACGGCATAAACAAAAGAGAGCAACATCTTGGTTCCAGGCCAGCAAGACTAACGTCAATGAGAGGCCAGACCAATCCCCGGACCAAAAACCTGTGGGGTTGACATCAAACATGCCATTCCTGAGAAACGACAAAGAGCTGCGCCTGTGGAACCATCCTGGGCTGGAACACCGGTTCATAGGTGGCAGAAGCTGGTCAACTCCATGTAATACAGATGGAAAGCAGTTCTCAGAAGCAGTGGTTATTCAACTACTTTAGTTATTCACAGGAAAGCAGAATCAAGCATTTTTTTACTATATACAGCAATCATTACAATTTGTAAAATGCAGGCAAAAATATTCCTTTCTCCTCGCTTCTATAGTGAAAACAAATGTGATACATTGTCCTTCATGGTTTCATCTGGAATAGAACAGGCAGTGTTCTCACTGCATTTCTGTCTATGGAAGTAAAGGTTAATAAGGATTTGAACTTTTTTTTTAAACTGTCGGCTTCAGTTGATTCTGGTAACTTATTAAGCCAATGTGGTTTAATGTCACATTATTACTGACTATAATAGACTCTTTGGGTCCAAAGAGTTTCATCATACATGTAAACTACAGTGAACGTTTAAAATTTCATACACCAAACATGATGATTAGATTAGGTTTAAGGTTAAATGTGCTTTAAAAAATGTCTTTAGAAAACTAAAAACCAGAAAGAAATGTGTTAAAAATAAATTTCATTTGGCTGCGTTAATGGAAGTGGGCCACTGTATATTCCGTCACTGGGTGTTTACGTTTTACCATAGTTGTTTCAATGTTAGTGTTTTGTTGCAGTTTAAATGATTTATAGTCGTGTGTGAAGAAAGGCGGTTTATTTGTTGGTGAAATGTCCCGAGTTCAGAGTACTAGTTATGTTTCAATATCAAAAATGTGAGCAGCTTAAGGAGATTAACAACTGGATGCTTTTAAGTTCAAGGTTTAACAAACTTGAGTTTTTATTTATTATAGAATTTTAGGATTTTTTCCTTCCGATGATACCGCTTTTTTTGTCTAATTTTCCCCTTATTGGTCTGGAACATTTTTACCAATTCAAGATTTTTGTAGGTAATATATTATATAGATTTTCTTCATTCTACTTATTCTGTTTTTACATCTCCAGTGTCTACCTCTCACAGATGCTTACAGTAAACATAGCGTTACCATGGTTGCCACGCCATCTGCACCTCTGCAGGTGTTAAACTTTAGTTAAATGTTAAAGAGTTAAAATCCCCAGAATCAGGTGCTTTTTAATCAATTTATGGAGAGTAGAACACATTCAGGATTTTCCGACACATTTTGCCACATCTAACTTTGGAATCAGTTTTTTTAATTAGTTGAGCTACAGTTATCACTGATTCAGACACCTTTAGTAAATGAAAACAAGATGAGTACCTGCGGGGCTCTTAGCGCCTCAGAACACGAGATGCAAAACAATAGTAGTTAAAACTAGAGATCAAGTTAAAAACATAGTATCCTTGGAGTATCTTAAATTGACACAACTTGCGGGTTTCCTTTTTTTTTATTAGCATTTGTCTCTTTCTAAGTCATACATGGTGAACCCATAAATCTTTGCAAAATTCAGTTCCCAAAAAATTTACAGCTCAATTTTCACCAGCAAAGCCTGCCCTTTTCTGCCCAATGGACTCCCTCAGAACCAGACAAATTCTTAGAAGGAGCATCCAAGCTTTAAGCGGCAAGGTTCACTTTGTTCTTACACATTATAAAAAACAAAAAAAGTAAGGATGGGCAGAGTGAACAGAGGGGCTTGGAAATTGGAAATTTTATATACAAACAGGTAGTGGTATTACAAGGGAGGGGAAGAAGTTCTGTGGTGCTGAGTTGACAGAAGAGCGGTTCCCTGTGTTATCCACAGTCCCATTATGAGCGACACCAGTCAGATAAGTACAGGGAAGGGGGGGTCAGACTCTTGAAATAAAAGGTAGGGGTTTGCTCTGATGCCCTGCAGATTCAGAAACTTATCGGCTGGCCTGTAGTTGGTGTTCCACAACTATAGAAAAATGCAAACATTCAGTTTCAGCGCCGGTCGGCAAAGAAAAACAGATACAGACAAACCAAGTGCCATTTCCCCCACTCTGAGATTGATTTTTTTTCCTCATTGTTTATCATACATGTATTTATAGGTACTGTATATTTATCCTCTATTGTTATTTTACAAGATTCCCTGATGGCCAGCACAGACATAAACTGGGGTAGAAAGAAAAAAGTCAGGCTTGTCCAATTTTTACATACAGTAGAAACCAGCCGTGGGAGAGGAGAAAAATGCAGTGCTGCGAGTGGTCCACTAGGAGGAGCACTGTGTGCCTGATCAACTCCAATCAGATAAAGAAGGAAGAGAGTGAGAAGAAGCAGGGACAAAAGAGGGCTGATAGAAGAGTAAGGGTTGCCGAGTCCACCCTGTCTGATTCTTCTTCTGTGTGTGGGGGGTGTTATCTTTATCTGGACAACTGGTTGGTTTGGTTGCTAGGTTGAATGTTAGTAATTTTCTCATCCTCCTCCCCCCTGCCGTCCCTCCCAGATTGAGGTGGGAGAACGAAGAACTGACTGGCCCAAATCACTCCTGACAGGACAGACAGATCTTCTCACTGAGGAGACAAAGACATGCAATTTATTGATTTATTGTTGGTAAAACTCTTCCAATTGTGTACATGAAACAAGATCCTTATTTATTAAAAGGTGACAATACCTTTAGTTGCTTTCTAAATATATCTGTCTAGTGTTAAAAGCTAAAGCATTAAAACTTGATAAAAATATTTTAAATGTATCAACTTTTTTCCTTTAGTTCCAACAAGTCATTGGAGCTGCTGTTGTGAGCCGTCAGTCAGCTGTGTAGGATGACCAAGTTGTCCGTTCCAACAATTTCGAAGTAAAAAAACAGTCAGACATAGCATGGATACCAGATGTGATCCACCAAGTGATACATGATGTTTTCAAAGAAAGACTTGGTGTGTCTGTTGGCAGAATAAGCAGCTGCAGACTTGCTTAACCAGGGCACTTAACAAGCTAGCAGGCTCCTAATGTCACTTTACTAAGAGCCGAACGACAATAAAAGGCAGGATATTTAGCTAAGTAAACACCCTTTCTTCCCAACAACATACGGGTAGGTGTTTCTTTAAAGTGTCTTCCAAAACTATTCATACACCTTGAAATGTTCACACACATTTTGAACCATTTCACAAAGTTCAATGTATTTTACTGGAATTATATGCAACGGACCAACATGAATTAGGTTGTAACTGTAAAAGCTGAAGGAAATGATACATGGCATTCTAAAATATTTACTTTGGTCTTTATCAATAACGGACAACCGGTGCAATAAGGAACTTTGTCATGGCTGCTCCTGTCAATAGAGGAGGAGTACCGTAAATTCTGGATTATAAGCCGCTACCTTTTTCACACACTTTGAACACTGTGGCCTCTACAACGGTGCGGCTAATGCATGTTTTTTTTTCATGCCGCCCAAAACAGTCTGCCTGGTAACAGTAGACCAATCAAATTGATGAGTAGTTCAAAGAGGTCCAATGAACTTGTGCGATAAATCACGAGTACTTTCACAATTCAATTACCGGTATTGTAAATTTATATTCACCCTCATCAACATGGAAAATCACTAACGGGTTTCGAAAGGCTGGACTGCTGCGTGATTAAGGGAACCGGGTGCGCTCAAGTGAGAACGACAACGAAGAGGCTGAAGTGAGTGACGAGATCCTGAGGCTGTTCAAGTCTTTCTTTCAATTCGGACACTGAAGAACAGGACTTTGATGGTTTCAGTGCGCAGGAAGAAGATGAAGAAGGCGATCAATGACTTTTGACCTGGCAGGCTGCAGTGTATATCAGTTAGGAGATACTGGAATGTTGTTCGTGCACTGTTCAGTAAAAAAGCATTAGCAACGAAATCTGTGTGTTACTGATAACGTACGTATATTTAAAGGCCGAGTTACAGCCACTGTTCAAAAAAAAGCATTTGCAATATGCATTTGTTTATATACCATATGGATTAAATTAAAAGTAAAAAAATCCTCACCTGTAATATCTTTCTGTGCAAATCATAATACGTGGGACACCCACGGCTTAACATCGGTGCGGCCTGTACAAGTACAAAATTGGTTTTCTTTCTAAAATTAGAGCATGCGGCCTTTAATCAGGTGCGCTCCTTAGTCCGGAATTTACGGTAATTTGGTTGATTTGTATAAATGGCTTCTATTCAGATCTCTTTGTGGCTGTCTTCTAGGCTTTGGCCGACATCATCCTGAAAATGGAATATACATTTGCTATAAATATCTGTTGATTTGTTTCCCTGGAAACATTGTGCTGTATTTATTTGTTGACACCAGTCTGTAAATAATTCTTGCACTAACGTAACGTAAAGTCAGTTTAAAGACCAGCTCTTCTAAGCTCTGCTCAGAGAACACTGGTCTGATGTCTCGTTTTAAGTTCATATGTGAGTTTAGTTGTTTTTTGCAGTTTAGCAGCTGATAATTCTGTGGTCTGGTCAGTTATCATAGGTATCTCTCTGTGTGGTCAGATCATAGGTCACATGGCTAGGCATCGTTCCCAAAATATTTCTTATCGGTGGTCTGCTTGCCAGGCTAATCTATGGCTTTCAGAGTGAGGAGCCAAAGTGCATAAGCTTTCTTTTAGAGCTAGACAGGCTAAAAGTCCCTTCTTTGGTTGGATTACGTGGGAGGACAGCTCTAAGGTTTGTTTTTAAGAAGGATCAGGGTCTGAGTCATGGTTCACCACAATAGGGTTGCACATTAATACAGAGATTAGGAAGCTGAGCTTTGAATATCGCAACATATATTTCGAAGTATAGCCACATACTCTCTTCTATGTTTTCTGTCCTGTATTACGTTCTGTCCATGATCCCATTACCTCTAAAAAGCTTTCCTGTCCCTGCTTAAAAAAGGCCTCCCCGTAACATAATGCTGCCAAAACCATGTTTCACCCTGGGAATGGCAGTGTTTGTTCAGTCACAATTTGTTGCATTAAGATGAAAAAAAAATCTAATTTCAGTCTCGTCTGACCAGAGCACCTTCTCCTGCATGCTGTGTCTCTCTCCTACATGGCTCAGGGCCAACTGTAAGCAGGACTTCTTACAGGTTTCTGACCTGTCTGCTTTGTTCCTTTGTCATCTTCGTGATGCTGTTTGTTCACTAATGTCTCTAACAAACCCTCTGATGCCTTCACAGAACAACTGGATTCATACTAAGATTATTTTCATAAATTACCAATTGAAGGTTATTTGTTATGATGGATTTTCTTTAGGAAGTAAAGGGGCCTAAATACTATCAAGGCCAAACTTTTCAGTTTCCTAACTGTAACCGTTTTAATAGGTAGGGGTTGCAACATGACAAAATGTAAAGAAGTCCAAAGGGTGTAAATACTTTTGCCATGCACAAAGATACAATGAGTCCAGGGGCTGACCTTATGTAAGTTTCTTTGCTTTGTTGTAAAGTGAGTCGACCACTTTGCTCATATTCTGAATGGTCTCCAGAGCTGCCTCATATGTCTTGTCCACCACTGGCTCATCGAAGACGATCAGCACACCTTCACCTTGGTCCAAAATACCTGCCAGGCAGGAGGGAACACAGCGTGATTGGAAACAGTGAGAGGAGGTTCATTAAACCTGAGAGAAATTTCTGCAACAGAAAAAGCCTGAAACTTCTTGGAGCATGGAGTATAATTCAATTAGAAGAAGAAAATCATACCATGAAACTTCTGATCCAGAATCATCTGAGATAATTTCCTCTCTACGTCTCCCTGCAAGGCAAACCATCTTATTGTAGTCACATCTCAGCCAAAACCACAAGAACTACATAAACCAGACAGATATCTGGAGATGGAAACCTAAACACTAGTACTGGCCAGCAGGACCAAAGGTTACCTTAGGGAGTTTGATAAGTGAGGAGACATGTGTAATCTGTTAGAGAGAAGACAAAACTCAGAAGCTTGGCAATAATAAATATATTAGAAGGTGTAAATATACATGTTTTAACTGTGCCGTCTGGTTTAGGTGGAAATGAGTACCTGCACCCTGGAGAAAGGCTCAATGACCCTGATGAGGTTCTGCTCGAGCAGGTTGTCATACAGCTTTGTCAGGTGGGTGCTGATGATGGGGTCATCCCTTAACTCTGCTTTGTACTCTGTTAGTGCCTTAAAGGAGAAAAACATTGTCAGAAACAAGGGGAATCATAACAGCAATAATCAATTCAGATTCCATTTTTCCACTGTTAAAAAAACAGGAAAGTCTGAGAAAAGCTTCTAAAAACGAACCTGTTCAAAGTCTGCAAGCGACCGGTTCTTACTGGCTTGTGCCACACATTTCAGGGAGTCTGTCTGTTGGGAAAAAGGAAAGCAATTTACACACAAAGCTGGAACAAAACAAACAGCAGCACACACCGCAGCAAAGCAAGTCCAACTTCTAGATAGAATTCACAAAACAAACCATGAAAGAAAGACGTATGAGTGAAATATCTTTTAATCAAGGCATGTTACATCGTTCTCCAAACATATTCATATTTTGTCACAGAACAAACACTAATTCCAATGTGTTTTGTTGAGTTTGTGACAGACCAACACACACCTGGGTAAAAATTAGGAAGTGAAAGGAAATTCATATTCATTTTTAATCTGAAAGCCATATGAATTTGCACTGAGCATCTTTTACCCTTACATCCTGAAATAAAATCCAACGCAGTTGATTCCCTTCAGAAATCACTTAATCAGAAGGCAGAGTTCACTTGTTTCATTTACGTATAAATCAAGCTGGTCTGTCAAGCCTCAACAGGTTTGCTAGAGAACATTCATCAACTATGGACATCTCAGAGAGCCGCTTTGCTGACAGGACAAGTATGAGCTAGGCACGCCATGAACCTGGTCTTCATGGAAGCGCGGTGAGAATAAATACACTGTTAAAGTCCTGGAAAAATATGCTCTGGTCAGATCACACCAGAATTAAGCTTTTTGGCGTACATTCAACACACTGTGTAACATTAATCACTGCACATCACTCTCAGTCTTGGTGGTGGCAGCATCATGCTGTTGGGATGCTTTTCCTGCAGCAGTGACACGGAACCTGGTCGAGGATGTTGGGGAAAATGAATGGAGCTAAATTCAGGGCAAAGCTGGAAGAAAACCATTTAGAGGCTGAAAAAGAGTTAAAACTGGGGTGGCATTCACCTTCCAGCAGGACAACCACCATAATGATACACCCAGTGCTACAAGGGAAGGGTGTACATACATAAAACCCCTTCAAACACTGTAAAAACAGTTGGGAAAAGGTTTTTATGAATGTTTAAATTGTTAAATAAACTCTTTGAAATGAGTCCTACCTGTCTGCCAGCGTACCTCAGAGCCAGCTTGCCACTGACAAGGGCCTGGACGTCCTCTGGGCTAAAAGAAAAGACACATTATTTAGAATACATTTTCTTTTCCAGTAAAACCTAGTCTCAGGCTTTCATTAGAGTTATATAACAGATGAAAAGTCATTATATTTGAGGAAGTTATATTCCCTCTGCTATGAGGAGTAGCACTCACGCATTGAGCATGATTTTGCAGAGCAGCATGTATTTGAGTGCTGTGATGGCTCGGGGGCTGTCAATCGAGTCGTAGCCCTCAAAGGCCTCATAAAAGTACGAATACGCCGTCTTCCAGTCTTTCTCCTCTGCTGCATGAATGATCCCTGGAATCAAGACAAAAATATACATATTAGGCTATTTAATTGACAGCAAATGCCTGTTCCATTAGAAACTTTGTAGGTGTTTCACAGAGTACCTGACTGCATGTCTAAAGCTGCTTGGAGTTTGGGTGGGCAGTAGATGGCATTGGCAGTTGTCCTGGCAGAGGTGAGGGCAGCACGGGCCTTTGGCAGGTTACTGAGCGCGTGGTACGTCTTGCTCTCCAGCAGCTGAACCTCCACCAGCAGGGCCTTGTCATCCATCTTCTTGAGCTCCTGTAGCAACTGGGAGCCTGTAGACCATGAGAGAACCAGAAGCAAAACACGGAGGTCAGATTTGTCTTTTCTAAAGTGACTCTTTCCTGAAATAAGGACCTGACAGAAAAGGGATTCGGAATTTCAGACTCAAAGCTTAGGAGCAAGTTTGTGCCTTAAACTTTATACACAGGTTTTCCTTTGTCCTCTAAATATATACTAAAGGTGTCAAACAACACAGACTGATGTGGTACTCACCAAGTTGTAGAGCTTCCTGGTAGCACTTTGTGTCGAAATAGAGAGAGATAAGTCGAGCCTGAGGAGTGAGGAGATGAAATTAATTTTTATCTGTGTTTTGTTGAGAGGTCACCTTAAAACTTGGTGATGTCTTCAGAAAATTCAGTTCAATGCCTTCTGTTTAAATAAAACTGACAGTAGAAAGAGTAATTCACAGATGTAAACAGTAGTACCACCATGCTGTTGCTACAACGTACTCGCTTTAGTTATTAATGCACAACTACTGTACATTCTGGCATTAACCTGGCCCTCAAAAACCATATTTTCTTTGGGATCCCAGAATGCATCACACCAGCGCTACCACATCACACCAGCAACAACACTCCTCAGAGTGGACGCTTAAAACTCAGAAATGTACAAAGATATTTTAAAAGGAAACTATTTTGTTGACACATGTTTGCAGTTTATTAAGACCCAGAAAAATCAGGACTTTCACCAGAAAACAGAAAGGATGAACACATTACAGCATAATTGCTCTGTTTTATCCTTTTCAGCATTTGACATCTGTTTGTTATGGAACATGCTGGATTTGGAAATGCTGGCAGCCTTTTTAAAATATCATAGTTATGGTAAGGATCATGTTGCCTAAGGCAATCTTTCTGAAGTAGTAGATCTGTGAACCCTAAAGTGGTTCACAGATCCCTTTATAGTGGGTTATGGGACTCTGTGAAAAAAAAAAAAATCCAAGATAGAGGAGAAAAAGCCATGGGAGTCCTGTCTATGAACAATCCTTAAAGTAAGTGACGATGATGCCCCGTGATGCGAACAGGGACCCATCGTTTTACACCATAAAAGAGGACACAAAGTTTGTTTGCATAAGCTAACCAAGCATCACAAAACGCAGGCTGTAGAAGATACCATTTCCCTGAGCAACAAAGTGTGACCAGCTCAGAATCAACACAGAAATCCTCATTGCCAAGCAACGAAGAGCATCACTGGTGGGCCCAATCATGTAATCGTACGCTAAAATTCACAGTAAACTTCTTTATGTTCTAGAGGTGCACTGTGATGAGCGAGAATCCTTCCTTTTCTACTAAGAAACTTAATATAATAGATCAAACGGTTGCTTAATCTATTATGACCCCAGACTTTGAGGCTCCTATTAGGAGAAAAAAAACACGCACAGATCTCCCGTTAATTCCTGCAAATTCAGGTTTGTGATGTCGGTGTTAAATGCAAAGTGCTGCTTAAGCTTTTTACTATTTATCTAGTGAAAGGTAGTGAGAAGAGAACGTAATTTTGTAAACTTGAATGCTTTGATCTCTTCGGTTTGTGGATAAAAAAAACTGTGACTGAAGAAACGCTGTTTTTCCTGTGGTGCCTTTTTGGTTATAGTTTCAGTGGGAGCATTCTCATCCAAAGCTACATAATTTGAGTTTAAAAGAAATCTTATTGGTAGTTGCACTTTATGTCAGGTGTTTGGCATAAAAACAACCTCAGAGTGTTAAAAATGGTTGTCACTGGCTGCTGTGATTGTTATGTCAGTTTTATGATTAATGTTTGACTAAGTAGACTGGTAGGCATAAGACTTTTCAGAGTTGAGCCTTTTCTAAGTAAATCAAATTAGAGAACAGCCTTCTCCAAATTTTGAGCTAACATTTTAGAATTAATGTTTGAAACAGCAATAAAAACATGCAACCTGTGTGATGATTTCATTCCTGAAGTTTGCTCAATTGTAACATTTTGGTTTTGCATAATTCCAACACGTAAAATAAGGGACCAAGAACATAATAAAAAGACCTATAATTATGTATCTAAACAAATCAGCTGGAGTAGGAGAGCACCAAGCCTCACCTCGAGTGCCTGTCGGAGGAAGGTCCTCTTCTCAGCCTTGGCCCACTCAATGCACTCCAGACAAAGCTCTACCTCCTGACCTGTGGCTGCTTCCATATCCAGGAACAAGTCCAACAGGGAGCGGACCAGCCGGGCTGCTTTTGCCTTGGAGATGGAGTTGAGGAAAGGGCGCACATACTTCAGGAGGCCTCCGAGCTCTGGAAAGACAATTAGCAACGAAAAACTCTGTCACAATGGTGTAATTAGTGAGTTACATGTCTACATGGGTTCCTACACATATTTTGCAGGTTCTATGTTCTTTTTAGGCAAATCTTACAGAAGTCTTGTCAGGATGGATGGATAACAAGCAAATGGACAAATTAATTGATAGACAGACAGAAGGGCGGGCAGATGGATGACAAACAAATGGACAGACGGACAGATGAATGGGTGACTTGGTAAATAGATGGACAGATGGGTGTATGATCAGATTGACAGATAGATTTCAAACAGGCTGACAGATGGATGGAAGATGAACAGATACATGGATGGATGAACTGACTGAAAAATGACTACAAATTGTAGATAATGGGACAGGACAACACCTGCAAATCCAAATATGTTTTAAAACTATTCTCTATTTCCTTACTGGATGAATACAAATTCTATACTTTCCCAGGCTGCTTTGTGGAAGGATGAGTTAATGAATGCGACTGTTATGTAGTGTGTAACATTACGGGCACATCGTCCAGAGAATGCCTCTGAAAAGCCAAATTCTTGGAATCATGTACGCCTATTTTTACACCATTCTGAGAGTTCGTCTCATTGTGTTTATTTGTGTTGACGTAACTAAACTAAAACGCTGAATTCTAATCGTTTTGGGCAAACTGAAACTAAACACCTGGTGTTCTGGTTGAACTGTAATCAAAACAGCCAAACAGAATAAGCCAGGTATTTAACAAAGCCGTTATGCTGATCTTACTTCCTCGGCGTGACTATATAGGAAAGTGTTTTGGAATATGACCAGCATGCTCCGGTTACCTGCTGCTTGCCCGGTCTTCGCCAGCAGCCCGCCCAGCTCCAAGATGCTCTGCTCCTTAACACGAACCGCTTCCTCATCGCTGTCCTGGATGTCCCGTTTCACTAAAACACACACACACACATAAACATACATGAACACAGCAATGGCATAATGTGTTCTGTTTCAACATAAAACACCAATGTGTCCCAACGCCGGGTTAGATTTGTAATACACCAGTGTAAAATGAAAGCATTCTATTCTGGACTGACTGGGATATATGGCAAAGAGCCAGACGGCTAACAAAACTGCGAAGTACCACAGGAGCCAAATTAGGCAAGAAAACTGTAACCAGAAACGAGATAATAAGCCACACACATTACACTATTATACACAAACAAAACTTGAAAGTCACTTGTTAATGTGATCCTAGAAGGCTGACGAGGAATGTTTGTAATTTCCTTGACGGCCCTGCCATCTGATAGAAACGGGAGAACCAGCTGCTAAACAACATTAGCTGTCAGCTAACCTAACTAGCCAGGTGCCAGCTAATTTCCAGCCAATTCAACGAGACCGGCTAGCTAGCGTTAGCTTCTGCACAAAGCTAGCCGGTATGCTGCTAACCGGGTAGCCAGCTGCTGCTGACTCACTGTCCAAACGGTGCAGAAAGGATGACGGTCTGCACTGAGGTAACTCGTTTAGCTTAGCTGCTAACCAAACAGCTTACGGCAGATGGACAAAAGTATAGATTCAACTTCGAAACATCAAATGGATCTATCCCTACTGCCCGGGAGTGTCCGTTCCATTTACCTATAGAGTGTAAAATATCGATGGAAGCGTTCCGGTCAGTTCCAATAAGAGACCGAGCTCTTTGAAACTCAGCCACAGCCGCGGCTGCCATCTCTCCGTTACCAGCCTCTGTTCTTTCTCTGCACGGTTATCTTCCGGTTCGGTCGGTCACATGTTCGGTACGATGCTACCCCCTAGAGGTGGTTTCGAATATTGTAACCATGGATGCTTGTCATGGTAGAAAGGAAACGAGCTACTTTAACATGCCATTGTTTATTAAAAAATACATTCAAATATAAAGGTTTGTAAAAATCAAAGTCAACACTAGAAAGCTGTTAAATACTATAAAACGTAAGGGGGAGAGGGGTACTTTCTTTTTATCATAACTTTATATTCAGCATTTGTCTAAATGAATTAATCAAAGCAAATCAATTTATTGTTTTTTCATTTTATGCTAAATAGCAAACAATAAAACAAGAAAATGATTTTCTGGGATATATAACATCTTAGTGTGGGGACAAAAATAACCGATTGGACTGGAATTTGGAAATGATTTAAACACACACACACAGGGATTAAAACACCAGCAATAATGTCAACTATTTAAGTGCTCTACTTCTGCAGAGGTTATCTCTGCTATCACTATTAGGATGCTGGTAGGAAAAGGTATTGTTCCCACCACTGTGGTTCCATCTGCAAATTGAATGATAACATTTACAATGGACTGAGCACACAAACTTTTATCTTTCCAGTACAGACTAACCTTGTAGCAGTGGACCTTCAACACAGTCAGAAAGTTTAGATTCCAGTGATGTGCATTTATAGCCTGAGAATCTTATGCTCAAGGTAAAAAGATAGTTTGCTTCAAAACTTTGACTTTAGTTGTGAAACTACTTCCTTTTATTATGGTCACAAATCCTGGGGATAAAAATCTAGACTATCTGCGAAGGCACGACATGACCTTTGCTACCTCATGGTGGGAGTGACTGGCACAACCCGGCCCTCTTCACTGCTTGGGACAAGAGGCCTGGCCATCCCATTGGTGAGAGCAATTCCTGGCTCTCAATAAGTTTAGTTCTCTAAAAAAACTAACTTGCCCAGATTGACTTAGTAAATACTTCGTGCAGGATGGTTAATGTTCCTTTCAACGTGGAATGGTTGTGGCATCAGGATAACTGGTACAGATTGAATGGCTTTGAAAAGAAATTCTGGGCTTTCAACTAATTAAGTCTTCTTTTCTAAGAAACAGACATAAAGAGCAGGCTTCTGTTTGCCTTCTGAACTGCGGATTAGCTTGACTGTGGAATGTGAAGCTGGAGAGCAACATATCTGATGTGACCCATAACACAGCAGCACCACAAGGAACTGTTCCTTCTTCTGTGCCTTTGAATATCGCTCAGTTATGCTACTTACAGAGGTTCTCTAATGGATCTGCAGTGGTATATATGAGATGGACATAGGTCACAGTACAGGCAGCTGGTGCTGAAGTTTCTGGAAGCTTCTGAATGTAACCAAGCTCAATGAGGTGAGGGATATACTATAGGAGGGAAAATAAATCTCAACCACAGCCATTAAAATCTTGGAAGAGGAAGCGGAGCTGATATTCAGGTGTGCACCTGAACATCAGCTTAGACCGAAAGACCCTTGCTAATACTGTGTAGAACGGGATAAGCAGTCTACAGTTTCTTTCTGAGGTTAAAATCCTTCATTGTATTCAGTAAAAATTGTGGTGGATGATGAATAACATTTTCAGAGAGGCCAGCAGACCCCATAAACTCACCAGCAAGGCTGCAGAAATCATCCAATTTACCTACTCCTGTTATGGCTGCAGGTCAAGCTAGAAATGGAACACATCCTGAGCAGATTTTCAGTTTGTCTCCTTGGAGTCCCAGGTTGAACCTTCAGATATTTCTAGATTCCTAACCCTGACAGCTCAGAGACGCTGGCATTGTTTTAAAACACTGCTATAGCATTCCAGCAGGGAGTTAGTGTTAGGTTGCTTACTGTATAACCACCAAATTACAATCTCTAATAGGACATTTGAAATAACCACTCTCACTGCATGTTATAGCAGTTCAGGGACTTCTTGTAGTTGATTAATTTATAATAAATCAATTTAAAAAAAACCTTCACTGATTATGTAATTTGCAGTTTTTCGCTCCACTTCACATTAAGTTCTTACAAGGTGACAAAATGTGCAACGGTTCAAGGGGAAGGAATACTTGCAAGGCAGTGTGGGTAACTAAATTAGTCAAAGCTTCAGAGGACAGCAACACTTAATATAAAATGACTTTATTCCACAAAAAAAATTCAGAGAACAAAAATAAGCTAAAAATTATATGTTAGACAAATGTTTTCCTGACAGCAGATTGCAACTACAAGACAACAGACAAGTAGTCACAAGCCTGAAAGAAGAACAGAAGGAAATTATTTTAATAACATTTGAACACAAACTATACGCATCTAAATTATGCAATCTTTTTTTAAAACAGAAATACTACAATCGTTTGAGCTCTCAGCAGTTTAGTCAAAATAGGTTTATGGAGAATGTGGCGTACCTCGCAGCTTATCAGCAGGGTGGGAGAGCTCTCTGTGCTGGGAGCTACAGAGAAAACAGGGTTGTGCAGACAGTCTTCCATGTGCTCCGACACCCTGGACTCCAGGAGGTCCTGCAGGACATCTGGAGTGATGTTCTGCTTCTAACCAGCAGAGAAAAATGACAGTAAAAATCCACAGTTCATTTCTTTAGCCACATTGGAGTCACAATATCACATGCTAAACAGTGTTTAAAACTACAGATTCCACGAAGCTTTAATAAACAGTCATAGATGAAGGTTTGTGCAGTGAGAGAAATGGCTTTATTTTTAAGTGTGTCTGGATATAAGAAAAAAAAACATAGAAATAAATTTCACAAGTTTAGGCAACTTAGGCAACTTTTGCCAAGAGTCATTCTATAAAAATCCTTCTTCAAAACTTTGCTTATTCTCTCCGAGAAGCTGGACATCATCTTCTAGGCCAGACCTTGACTGTTGCTGACCAACCCTAGTCTTGGGCATTTCCTATATCTATAAATCAGTTTATTCCAGGTTTCAGCACATTTCTCATGTCACACTTCCATACTTTGAGACTCTGATGTTTAGCAAACTTTTAGGATTGATATGAAAATAAAGGAATAAATGGACAATTGATGGATGGGTAGATGAATAGACAGGCTGAAGGATGAATTAGTGGGTGGATTCATGGATGCATCTTGTGGACAGAAGGAACAGGGAATAAAGTCTGGTAATGGACTGACATTTGTTCGTGCTTTTCCACTGCTAGAAAATACTCAGATCAAATCCCAGACTGTAGGAACTCTGGACATCATTTTTGCCCTCCGACACGTTGCTCCATCATGTTGAAAAATCCACAGATCCTTACCAAACTGTGCCTGGATTGTTGGAAGAACTTGTTCTCAAGGATGTTTTGATGTCACTCTCTGATCGGAGCAGTATTCATTAACAGAATTTGGAGTAAGCTCACTCCTTTGATTGAGAAGCAACAGGGCACATGTGGATGGGTCACTATTTGATTGAGAGGACTAATGGTAGCTCTCACCTTTGGTTCTGCAGACAAATGATATTTTCCAAATGAGCCAAATCATGAGGAGGAGGACCCATCAGTGATAACTTTGCTCCAATGCTTTCCATTCCTGCACCTTTTCTATCAATGCTTTTGTCCAAAAAAGTCTTGAAACCTTTTTAAGGTGATAAAGCTCCAACAGAAAGTGACTTTTTAGTTTTCCTTTCAATTCCCCTCCTTTTATAACATTTCTGAACACTGAAACCATGCTCAGGTTTGGTTATGAGCTTGGCGTCGCCACAGGATCATAGAGTGACATCCAGCTAAATGGTGCTTGCCATCAGCCGAACAAAAATATCTGAGGTTTCTTAAATGTAACCTTCCATCAGGTATCAGGTCATACATGAGTGGGTCTGTCAGTGAATTATTTTATGTGGTTGGAACCCCATAGTCGTTTATCTTTCTTTTTTATCTGCAGATCTCTGGTATCAGGTGTGTGGGCTGGGGATATGTTGCCGTGCAAAGTAATAAAAATAAATAAAATCTGTTAAATATTTTAGTAAAAAGAGAAAACAGACGTTCCTTTGCAATAAGTTGATACACAC
Organism: Girardinichthys multiradiatus; assembly: GCF_021462225.1. Classification (NCBI taxonomy): domain Eukaryota; kingdom Metazoa; phylum Chordata; class Actinopteri; order Cyprinodontiformes; family Goodeidae; genus Girardinichthys; species Girardinichthys multiradiatus. Next base: position 6,234,851 of record NC_061818.1, read on the forward strand.
ATAAAAGTGAGCGGCACAAACCTTAGTGTTGATGTAAAGTCCACAAGGGCAGGAGATAAAATAGCTGTTGATGGTCAAGTTGTTCCTGTAAGATTAACAAGCTAAAAATGAGCCAAGGCCTTTGCTGCAATGAAAAAAACAACAAAATATCTGAAATCCACACACCAACTGCCTGGCATTAAAACGGGATCATTCAAAAATAGGCACCTATCTTGTGCTGCCAGTTTTCTACCTTTAAAGCTCTCAGACCTACATGTGACATATGGGGCAAATAATATGCATCTCATCCATTCCCTCCACAACAGATGATATGTACTGCTGCTCAAACTGCAGGTTCCTCTCATACTCCTCGATTATAGACATTTCTGCAGCAGAAAGAAAAGCACACACAGCTTTGATCAGGCTTTGACGGCCCAAACTACCAATCTCTCTGATGACTTGTTAAAGTGTGCATTCCCCTAGAACGTTACAACATTTTGTCCTGCTACAGCTACAAACGTTCAAGTATTTTATGATGATTTTAAGGCCAGCACAAAGTAGTTCATAACTCTGAGGGAAAGAAAAAAGGTGCATGGTTTAACATCTTTTTCAGATTAAAATCTAAGGTGCGATTTGCGTTTCTATTCAACCCGATTTACTCCAATACCCCAATAATGAAATTCAGTGCACTGTTCAGTCCATCAAATATTGGAAGAGTAAGGCACAACTGCCAGCCTACTAAGACATGGCTGTCAGCTAAACCTGACAACACAGGCAAGGGGGGCATTAATCAGAGAAGCATCCAAGAAGCCCATGGTAACTCTAGATGGGCTGCAGAGTTCCACAGCTCAGACTGTTCTAGTTAAAACATAGCCTTAAAAAGTCTTGTTTGTGTGGCCAGAAAACGAATGCTGCACATCACCCCCACCCTGAAACATGGCGTCATGCTGTAGGGATGCTTCCTTTTCAGCAAGGACAGGGAAGCTGGTCTGAGCTGATGGGGAGATGGATGGAGTCAAAAACCTATTAGAAGCTACTAAAGACTGAGGCGGAGATTCACCTTCCAGCTGGAGTACAACCCTAAACATACAGCCAAAATTATGCAGAAATGGTCTATATCAAAAGCATATTCATGTGGTAGAATGGGCCAATTAAAGTCCAGATCCAAATCCAACCAAGAATTTGTGGCAAAATTTCAAAATCCTTGTTTACAGAGGCTCTCCATTCAATATGACTTGAGTCTGAGGTACTTTGCAGAGAAAGGGCAAAATTATTAGTCTCTAGATCAGCAAAGCTGATAAATACACACCCCAAAAGACTGTCAGCTTCAACTGCAGCAGAACCATTTATTATCCTTTTCCATCTCATAATTATGAACTACTTCATGTTAGTCTATTGCATACAATTCCAATGAAATACATTATAGTCTATGGTTGTAATGTTACAAAATGTGCAAATGTTTAAAGGGTTTGAATACTGCTCTTAGACACTGTATTAAAAAGGTTAATACACTTATTGTTCAACAGTGTATCATAGATAGATCACCTTGAGACATGAGCTCCTGATGGATTTCCTCCAGCATCGCCAGTTCATCACACTCCTTCATAACACTGAACATCTGGTTGAAAGAACAGAAATCAGAAGATGTTCTTACAGAGATAGTTCAGCAGTATGTTACGGTGCCCGACCTCTGCCATGCCGTCAGGGCCCCACAGTGAGGGCATACTCTGATCCTCTGACTGCAAGACGCTCCACTCCTCCTCCATCACCTCCTGGACGATGATAGAGGCCCCTGAACTCCTCCACGGCTGATCTTCTCCCATCTGCCGGTATCTGTCCAGCAGCTTGGAGCGGCTGTTCTTCAGCCTGTCCACACACCGCTTTTAAAAACAGTCAAAAAATTACAAAACATTCACCCAAACAGCATGTCAACATGCTAACGAGCTATGCTAACTGAAGCTAATGTTAAGAATTTGCTGCAAACCTTTCGGTAAGTTTCCTTCCATGGCGGAGTGGTTCCTTTGTAGAGCGAACGGTGTCTGTCCATGAACAGCTTTATTAGAGATCACACGTCTACATTTTAAGTACGCTGACTTAAAAAACAAACATTTCAGCTTGTTAACCACCTTTCCCGGAAGTAAATGTGCACTACCGCTAAAGACATGATTGGTTATGTAGTTCTTTACACAAACTGCCAGCCGGAAGACGTAAAGGAAGTGTGCGCTCCCAGCGGCGCTATTCAGCCAATCACATGGCAGCATCTCAATTAAAGCTCTAAACAAGCCTAAAAACAGATGAAAAAATAGGAGCAGCATTTATAATTCCAGAATTTAAATTAAAAGTAGGAAAAAAACTTACAGATGGATTATCGATATATTCAGGAGAATTATTAGCCATATTGCCAGCAGTGCAGTAGGTGGAGGATATAAAACCACTGAAAACAATAATTTGTTCAGACTCAAGTTCAGCATTATTAAGTTTAAAACATAATCATTCAGAGGGTAGACCAGACATTTTGTTGGAAATAAAACATACTTTATTTATAATACAAAGGATGGGATTAATATTAGTGTTTTTATGGGTATCAGCACATGTAGGAGTTGGAGGGAATGAGATGGCGGACAGGATAGCAAAGAAGGCAACACAAAACAACATTAGTTTTATAATTAATATTAGTAGTTCAGAGGCAAGAAATATAATTAAACAGAGAATCAGGAAAGAGTGGCAAAAAAGGTGGGATGAAGAAAGGAAAGGAAGATGGTTTTACAGAATCAACAAGATAGTAGGAGAAGTAAGAACTGGAAGAAGGAGCAGAACAGAGGAAAGGTTAATTACAAGATTAAGACTTGGACATACAGGACTTAATTCTACATTGTTTAAAATAAAGAAACATAATACAGGAAAATGTGATCATTGTGGAGAGGAGGAAACAATAGAACATGTAATATTGAAGTGTCAGAAATATGAACAAGAAAGAAAGAACAATTTTGAGGAGAGAATTTGTAGGTATTAAAGAAAATTTTAATTTGATAGATACTTTGCAAAAAAGTTTAGGTAGCAGACATATTCAAATCATAGTTACATTTTTCAAAAAAACCAAATTAATAAATAGAATTTGATTGTTGTAAAAGTAAATAAGATTTAAAACCACGAAGAACCACACTACATATCAGTCGGTGGCGGTAATGCACCCATAAAGTTATTTGCCAACCGCCAAAAATAATACAAGAAGAAGAAGAAGAACACGACAAGCCTATGTCCTAACTGAGCTTTGGAATCGGTTTTTGGAGGGATTTCGCTCTCTCTTAGGACAGAAGTTTGATCTCGGGACCAATTTTTTTTTGGCTTACTGGATAAACTTGCTTTCATATTGGAAACGGCGGAATAAGGCATAAACTGGTATGTGAATGGTTCGGATGGAAGTACAGGCAGGAGAAGGGGAAGATATGGATTTTGAGGGATGGACACCGGTAGGTAGGGGGAGAGGAAGAGGAAGTGGGAATAGGAGGAAGGAGGGATGTTTGAAAGTCAGGGTAACAAGCGAGAGATGGAAGGAAGCAGCTCGGATGAAGAGAGAATAGTTAGAAGTAAAATACTGAAGGAAGAATTTAAAATAATAATAAAATTAAGGAATGAGGAGGAACACAATAACCTGAGCCCGATAGTGATTTCTAGAGAAATAAAAAAGAAAATAGGAGATTTAGAAATGGTGAAAGTATTAAGAGACGGAAACTTATTAGTGACGTGTTAATATGAAGAACAAAAAATGAAGGCTCTACATGTAGAAAGCATTGGAAAGAAAATGGTTGTAGAGAGAAAGATTTTAGGAGAAAATAAATCAATCCGGGGGGTGATTTATGGTATCCCTCAGGATGAAGATTTAGACAAAATAAAAAGAAGCATTACTGGTGCAAATGTGAACTCGCTGAAGAGATGATCAAAAACTGTCAACGGAGAAAGAGTAGGAAGTCTGTCAGTGATGATTGAATTTGCAGAAACAATCTTGCCAGAAAACCTAAAAATAGGATTCTTGAGCTTCCAAGTAAGACCATATATCCCTCCACCATTTAGACGTTATAAATGGCAGAGATATGGACACATACTAGCAGTTTGCAAAGGAAAGCAGAGGTGTGGAGAAGATCACAAGATAGAAGACTGTAAAGAAGTGCAAGAAAAAGGTTGTAACTGTGGAGGTCAACATAGGGTTACATGTGGAGGATGTGTGGTGAGGAAAACAGCAAAGGAAATCCAACAAGTTAAGGTGAGCAAAAAGACAAGTTATGCAGAAGCCGTCAAAAGTGTGAAAGGGCAAGAGAGGTGGAACAAAAAGAGAGAGAAATTCCTCAAAAACTGCAAACAGAGGAGAATTTATTGGTAGAAAAATTAATACTATTCATTGCTTACATATCAATTGCACTGTCAGGGCCAAACATAAAACTGAAAAAATTAAAATAATTGTGAGAGGAGCAGAAAAATTTCTGGGTTTCAAGGAGGGATCTTAGGAAGGACATCAATAAGAGGTTGGAAACAGAGGGGAGACCAGGAACCTCAGCTGATAATATATGATAATACTACAATGCAAGAAGTCTGATAGCTAATGGACAGGGACTGAAAGGATATATTAATAAACTTGAAGAGAAACCAGAGGTGATTTGTGTACAGGAGACATGGTTAAAACCAACATTAGATTTTGTTATTAAAGGGTATGGTAGTATAAGAAGGGATCAACCAGAAGGAAATGGAGGAGGGTGTGCGATATTTATAAAGGACAGAGTACAATATCAAATAGTAGGAAAAAGTAAAGATTTAGAGTATATAGTTGTTGAAATTTGGGAAAAAGAAGGAAAATGTAAGATAATTAATTTTATAATCCATGTAAAACATTATCAATGGAGTGGATGGAGGAGATGTTAGAATATCTGGAGGAGAAAGTAATATGCTGCGGGGACTTTAATGCTAATAGCACAATATGGGGAAAATGTAATGATAAAAACGGACAAGTTATAGAAGAAATAATAGAAACAAAAAATTGAGTATGTCTTAATGATGGAAGGGGTACAAGAATTAATGTAAGAACAGGAACAGAGTCAGCAATTGATTTAACTTTGGTATCAAATTCGTTAGCTGGTGTATGTGAGTGGGATATAGATAAAAATACAACAATAGGTAGTGATCATTATCCCATTAAGATCAGAACAGAACTAACATTAAACATTAAGAATATAAAAATAAATAAATGGAATTTTAATAAGACAGACTGGATTAAATTTCAATATCTCAGTGAAAAGAAGCTAGGAAAAATAGATATGAAAATGGATGTAAATAATATAAATGAATGTGTTTGTAAGATAATTATAGAAGCTGCAGAAAATTCAATAAAAAAAAGGAGAAAGATACCATAAGAGAATGGTACCATGGTGGACAAGTGAATGTAGAGAAGTAATAAAATTAAGAAATAAATCATTTAAAGCACTTAAAAAAAATCCAGTATTTCAGAATCTCATTGAATATAAAAGAAAACAAGCAATGGTGAGGAAAATTATTAGGAATGCAAAAAGAGAATATTAGAGGAATTTTTGTAGCACGATAGGGAGAGAAACACAAATTGATAAAATATGGAAAACAATTAAAAGAATGAATGGTATTAAGAAAGAATATGGATATCCAATATTAAATGTAAAAAACACAACTATAATAAAAGATGAAGAAAAAGCTGAAATACTAGCTAAAACATTTAATAAAATTCATAGCTCAAGTAACATTAGTGATGAGGGAAGGAAAGGGAGGGAAGCCACAAAACTGAAATACAAATATTTACTACAGAACACTGAAGGAACAAATAACTTGATGAATAAACCATTTACAAAAGCAGAACTGAACTCTGTGCTTAGAAAAATTAAGAATACGGCACCTGGTAAAGATCACATTAATTACACAATGATACAACATCTCAGTGAATCCTCCAAAGACGTCATATTAGAGCTTTATAATAAAGTCTGGGAGGAAGGGGAGCTGCCTCAGAGCTGGAAGGAGTCAATCATCAAACCAATAACTAAACCAAGAAAAGATAATACAAAACCAGAAAATTATAGACCCACTGCATTAACTTTAAATATATGCAAAATAATGGAAAAAATGATTCATAATAGATTAACATATTATTTGAATAGCAACAGGTACATTACTAAAGTGCAAAGTGGTTTTAGAAAAGGGAGAAATATTAATGATCCAACGTTGTGTTTAGAACATGAAATCAGAAGAGCGCAAGTTAATAAAGAAAATGTAGTTGCTGTATTTTTTGACATAGAGAAGGCTTATGACATGATGTGGGTTGAAGGATTAATGATTAAATTAAATAAAATGAAAATCAATGGGAAAGTGTTTAACTGGATTCAAAAATTTTTAACAAATAGAACTCTTCAAGTTAAAATAGGTCAAGAAATATCAACAAAATATGCTGTAGACAATGGAACGCCACAAGGTAGTAAAAGCATCAAACAAAAAATTGAAGGAAGAATGGCAGAAAAGGTGGGATGGAGAAAGAAAAGGAAGATGGTTTTATAGGATCAAAAAGGCAGTTGGTGAAAAAAGATCTGGAAGAAGGAGCAGAAAGGAGGAAAGGGTAATGACAAGACTAAGATTAGGACATACAGGACTTAATTATACACTTTTTAAAATACATAAACATAATACAGGACAAGGTGACTACTGTGGGAAGGATGAATTTTATAGAGTGTCAGAAATATGAGCTGGAAAGAAGAGGTATGAAGAGAGAATTTGAAAGGATTAAAGAAAGTGTAGTATAATAGTTTCATTACAAAAGACAATAGGGAGCAAACATATACAAATCCATGATGAAGCACACTCCATACTAGTGGTGGCGGTAATGCACACCTACAGTTTCTTGCCAACCGCCATTAAACACCAGAAGAAGAAGAATTGAGCTTTGTTGGAGAGAAAACAGACGACTTAATTGACTTTGAACGTAGTACGGTTGTTGTCTTGAGTATTTCATAAACTGCTAATCTACTGGGATTTTCACACCATCTCCCATGTTGACAAAGAATGGTCTAAAAACAATAAGCCGGGTTGGAAATGCCCGTCAGTGGAGAATGCTGATTATCGGCAAACGGGATGTCATTGTTGTTATAGCCTGTTACCTTTAAATAATGATGTCATTATTGATTATTATTTAATAAACAGCTTTAGACCCATAACATAAGGTGATTGTATTTACTTGACATGGAAAATAAATACACTATGTGTATGTGTGACGTGTTGAAAGGATGACGAAGATTTATTGCACAAACAGCCGGTTTATTATAGAGCACGAGCGGCTATTCTGAATTATCACTCACAGAAAATTATAAATAAATGCTTAAAAACACGCTGGATGTCCCAGGCCATAAGGCTGCTATGAGGGCGCCAGAGGATGCCATGAGGGCGCCAGAGGATGCCACAGGGTGCCAGGGGCTGCCACAGGGTGCCAGGGGCTGCCACAGGGTGCCAGAGGATGTCACGCGGGTCACTGTTGTATATTTACTTTGGCTATACTCTTTAGTGTCCACAAAGACTTACTAGACACCCTACACACTGGCATGGGGGCCGTTGTCTAGGGTGCATCATGTGTTCTTAGTACATTATTAACTGCAGCAAGTTTTTGCTACAGAGTGCCAGAGGATGCCACAGGGTGCCAGAAGATGCCACAGGGTGCCAGGGCATGGATGCCACAGAGTGCCAGGGGATGTCACAGAGTGCCAGGGGATGCCACAGGGTGACAGAGCATGCCACAGGGCGCCAGAGGATGTCACAGGGTGCCAGATCATACCACAGGGTGCCAGAGGATGTCACAGGGTGCCAGGGGATGCCACAGGGTGCCAGAGAATGCCACAGGGTGCCAGAGCATGCCACAGGGTGCCAGAGGATGTCACAGGGTGCCAGAGGATGCCACAGGGTGCCAGAGGATGCCACAGAGTGCCAGGGGATGTCACAGAGTGCAAGGGATGCCACAGGGTGTCAGAGCATGTCACAGGGTGCCAGAGGATGCCACAGAGTGCCAGGGAATGTCACAGAGGGCCAGGGGATGCCACCGGGTGCCAGAGCATGTCACAGGGTGCCAGAGGATGCCACAGAGTGCCAGAGCATGTCACAGAGTGCCAGGGGATGCCACAGGGTGCCAGAGGATGCCACAGAGTGCCAGAGGATGCCAGGGGATGTCACAGAGTGCCAGAGGATGCCACAGGGTGACACAGAGTGCCAGGGGATGTCACACAGTGCCAGGGGATGCCACAGGTTGCCAGGGGATGCCACAGGGTGCCAGGGGATGCCACAGGGTGACAGAGCATGCCACAGGGCGCCAGAGGATGTCACAGGGTGCCAGAGCATGCCACAGGGTGCCAGAGGATGCCACAGAGTTCCAGGGCATGTCACAGAGTGCCAGGGGATGCCACAGGGTGCCAGAGCATGTCACAGGGTGCCAGAGGATGCCACAGAGTGCCAGAGGATGCCACAGGGTGCCAGAGGATGCCACAGGGTGCCAGAGGATGCCACAGAGTGCCAGGGAATGTCACAGAGTGCCAGGGGATGCCACCGGGTGCCAGAGCATGTCACAGGGTGCCAGAGGATGCCACAGAGTGCCAGAGCATGTCACAGAGTGCCAGGGGATGCCACAGGGTGCCAGAGGATGCCACAGAGTGCCAGAGGATGCCAGGGGATGTCACAGAGTGCCAGAGGATGCCACAGGGTGACACAGAGTGCCAGGGGATGTCACACAGTGCCAGGGGATGCCACAGGTTGCCAGGGGATGCCACAGGGTGCCAGGGGATGCCACAGGGTGACAGAGCATGCCACAGGGCGCCAGAGGATATCACAGGGTGCCAGAGCATGCCACAGGGTGCCATAGGATGTCACAGGGTGCCAGAGGATGCCACAGAGTTCCAGGGCATGTCACAGAGTGCCAGGGGATGTCACAGGGTGCCAGGGGATGCCACAGGGTGCCAGGGGATGCCACCGGGTGCCAGGGGATGCCACAGAGTGCCAGGGGATGCCACAGGGTGCCAGAGGATGTCACAGGGTGCCAGAGCATGCCACAGGGCGCCAGAGAATGTCACAGGGTGCCAGAAGATGCCACAGGGTGCCAGAGGATGTCACAGGGTGCCAGAGGATGCCACAGAGTGCCAGGGGATGTCACAGAGTGCCAGGGGATGCCACAGGGTGCCAGAGCATGTCACAGAGTGCCAGAGGATGCCACAGGGTGCCACAGAGTGCCAGGGGATGTCACAGGGTGCCAGAGGATGTCACAGGGTGCCAGAGGATGCCACAGAGTGCCAGAGGATGCCACAGGGTGCCACAGAGTGCCAGGGGATGTCACAGGGTGCCAGAGGATGTCACAGGGTGCCAGGGGATGCCACAGAGTGCCAGGGGATGTCACAGAGTGCCAGGGGATGTCACAGGGTGCCAGAGGATGCCACAGGGTGCCAGAGGATGTCACAGGGTGCCAGGGGATGCCACAGAGTGCCAGGGGATGCCACAGGGTGCCAGAGGATGCCACAGGGTGCCAGAGGATGTCACAGGGTGCCAGGGGATGGATGCCACAGAGTGCCAGGGGATGACACACAGTGCCAGGGGATGCCACAGGGTGCCAGGGGATGCCACAGGGTGACAGAGCATGCCACAGGGCGCCAGAGGATGTCACAGGGTGCCAGAGCATGCCACAGGGTGCCAGAGGATGCCACAGAGTGCCAGGGGATGCCACAGGGTGCCAGAGGATGTCACAGAGTGCCAGGGGATGTCACAGGGCGCCAGAGGATGTCACAGGGCGCCAGGGGATGCCACAGAGTGCCAGGGGATGTCACAGAGTGCAAGGGGATGCCACAGGGTGTCAGAGCATGTCACAGGGTGCCAGAGGATGCCACAGAGTGCCAGGGAATGTCACAGAGTGCCAGGGGATGCCACCGGGTGCCAGAGCATGTCACAGGGTGCCAGAGGATGCCACAGGGTGCCAGAGGATGCCACAGAGTGCCAGAGGATGCCAGGGGATGTCACAGAGTGCCAGAGGATGCCACAGGGTGACACAGAGTGCCAGGGGATGTCACACAGTGCCAGGGGATGCCACAGGTTGCCAGGGGATGCCACAGGGTGCCAGGGGATGCCACAGGGTGACAGAGCATGCCACAGGGCGCCAGAGGATGTCACAGGGTGCCAGAGCATGCCACAGGGTGCCATAGGATGTCACAGGGTGCCAGAGGATGCCACAGAGTTCCAGGGCATGTCACAGAGTGCCAGGGGATGTCACAGGGTGCCAGGGGATGCCACAGGGTGCCAGGGGATGCCACCGGGTGCCAGGGGTTGCCACAGAGTGCCAGGGGATGCCACAGGGTGCCAGAGGATGTCACAGGGTGCCAGAGCATGCCACAGGGAGCCAGAGAATGTCACAGGGTGCCAGAAGATGCCACAGGGTGCCAGAGGATGTCACAGGGTGCCAGAGGATGCCACAGAGTGCCAGGGGATGTCACAGAGTGCCAGGGGATGCCACAGGGTGCCAGAGCATGTCACAGGGTGCCAGAGGATGCCACAGGGTGCCACAGAGTGCCAGGGGATTTCACAGGGTGCCAGAGGATGTCACAGGGTGCCAGGGGATGCCACAGAGTGCCAGGGGATGTCACAGAGTGCCAGGGGATGCCACAGGGTGCCAGAGGATGCCACAGGGTGCCAGAGGATGTCACAGGGTGCCAGGGGATGCCACAGAGTGCCAGGGGATGCCACAGGGTGCCAGAGGATGTCACAGGGTGCCAGGGGATGTCACAGAGTGCCAGGGGATGTCACAGAGTGCCAGGGGATGTCACAGAGTGCCAGAGGGTGCCACAAGGTGCCAGAGGATGCCACCGGGTGCCAGAGCATGTCACAGGGTGCCAGAGGATGTCACAGAGTGCCAGGGGATGCCACAGAGTGCCAGGGGATGTCACAGAGTGCCAGAGGATGCCACCGGGTGCCAGAGCATGTCACAGGGTGCCAGAGGATGTCACAGAGTGCCAGGGGATGCCACAGAGTGCCAGGGGATGTCACAGAGTGCCAGGGGATGTCACAGAGTGCCAGGGGATGCCACAGGGTGCCAGGGGATGCCACAGGGTGACAGAGCATGCCACAGGGCGCCAGAGCATGCCACAGGGCGCTAGAGGATGTCACAGGGTGCCAGAGGATGCCACAGGGTGCCAGGGGATGTCACAGAGTGCAAGGGGATGCCACAGGGTGTCAGAGCATGTCACAGGGTGCCAGAGGATGCCACAGAGTGCCAGGGAATGTCACAGAGGGCCAGGGGATGCCACCGGGTGCCAGAGCATGTCACAGGGTGCCAGAGGATGCCACAGAGTGCCAGAGCATGTCACAGAGTGCCAGGGGATGCCACAGGGTGCCAGAGGATGCCACAGAGTGCCAGAGGATGCCAGGGGATGTCACAGAGTGCCAGAGGATGCCACAGGGTGACACAGAGTGCCAGGGGATGTCACACAGTGCCAGGGGATGCCACAGGTTGCCAGGGGATGCCACAGGGTGCCAGGGGCTGCCACAGGGTGCCAGGGGCTGCCACAGGGTGCCAGAGGATGTCACGCGGGTCACTGTTGTATATTTACTTTGGCTATACTCTTTAGTGTCCACAAAGACTTACTAGACACCCTACACACTGGCATGGGGGCCGTTGTCTAGGGTGCATCATGTGTTCTTAGTACATTATTAACTGCAGCAAGTTTTTGCTACAGAGTGCCAGAGGATGCCACAGGGTGCCAGAAGATGCCACAGGGTGCCAGGGCATGGATGCCACAGAGTGCCAGGGGATGTCACAGAGTGCCAGGGGATGCCACAGGGTGACAGAGCATGCCACAGGGCGCCAGAGGATGTCACAGGGTGCCAGATCATACCACAGGGTGCCAGAGGATGTCACAGGGTGCCAGGGGATGCCACAGGGTGCCAGAGAATGCCACAGGGTGCCAGAGCATGCCACAGGGTGCCAGAGGATGTCACAGGGTGCCAGAGGATGTCACAGGGTGCCAGAGCATGCCACAGGGCGCTAGAGGATGTCACAGGGTGCCAGAGGATGCCACAGGGTGCCAGAGGATGCCACAGAGTGCCAGGGGATGTCACAGAGTGCAAGGGGATGCCACAGGGTGTCAGAGCATGTCACAGGGTGCCAGAGGATGCCACAGAGTGCCAGGGAATGTCACAGAGGGCCAGGGGATGCCACCGGGTGCCAGAGCATGTCACAGGGTGCCAGAGGATGCCACAGAGTGCCAGAGCATGTCACAGAGTGCCAGGGGATGCCACAGGGTGCCAGAGGATGCCACAGAGTGCCAGAGGATGCCAGGGGATGTCACAGAGTGCCAGAGGATGCCACAGGGTGACACAGAGTGCCAGGGGATGTCACACAGTGCCAGGGGATGCCACAGGTTGCCAGGGGATGCCACAGGGTGCCAGGGGATGCCACAGGGTGACAGAGCATGCCACAGGGCGCCAGAGGATGTCACAGGGTGCCAGAGCATGCCACAGGGTGCCAGAGGATGCCACAGAGTTCCAGGGCATGTCACAGAGTGCCAGGGGATGCCACAGGGTGCCAGAGCATGTCACAGGGTGCCAGAGGATGCCACAGAGTGCCAGAGGATGCCACAGGGTGCCAGAGGATGCCACAGGGTGCCAGAGGATGCCACAGAGTGCCAGGGAATGTCACAGAGTGCCAGGGGATGCCACCGGGTGCCAGAGCATGTCACAGGGTGCCAGAGGATGCCACAGAGTGCCAGAGCATGTCACAGAGTGCCAGGGGATGCCACAGGGTGCCAGAGGATGCCACAGAGTGCCAGAGGATGCCAGGGGATGTCACAGAGTGCCAGAGGATGCCACAGGGTGACACAGAGTGCCAGGGGATGTCACACAGTGCCAGGGGATGCCACAGGTTGCCAGGGGATGCCACAGGGTGCCAGGGGATGCCACAGGGTGACAGAGCATGCCACAGGGCGCCAGAGGATATCACAGGGTGCCAGAGCATGCCACAGGGTGCCATAGGATGTCACAGGGTGCCAGAGGATGCCACAGAGTTCCAGGGCATGTCACAGAGTGCCAGGGGATGTCACAGGGTGCCAGGGGATGCCACAGGGTGCCAGGGGATGCCACCGGGTGCCAGGGGATGCCACAGAGTGCCAGGGGATGCCACAGGGTGCCAGAGGATGTCACAGGGTGCCAGAGCATGCCACAGGGCGCCAGAGAATGTCACAGGGTGCCAGAAGATGCCACAGGGTGCCAGAGGATGTCACAGGGTGCCAGAGGATGCCACAGAGTGCCAGGGGATGTCACAGAGTGCCAGGGGATGCCACAGGGTGCCAGAGCATGTCACAGAGTGCCAGAGGATGCCACAGGGTGCCACAGAGTGCCAGTGGATGTCACAGGGTGCCAGAGGATGTCACAGGGTGCCAGAGGATGCCACAGAGTGCCAGAGGATGCCACAGGGTGCCACAGAGTGCCAGGGGATGTCACAGGGTGCCAGAGGATGTCACAGGGTGCCAGGGGATGCCACAGAGTGCCAGGGGATGTCACAGAGTGCCAGGGGATGTCACAGGGTGCCAGAGGATGCCACAGGGTGCCAGAGGATGTCACAGGGTGCCAGGGGATGCCACAGAGTGCCAGGGGATGCCACAGGGTGCCAGAGGATGCCACAGGGTGCCAGAGGATGTCACAGGGTGCCAGGGGATGGATGCCACAGAGTGCCAGGGGATGACACACAGTGCCAGGGGATGCCACAGGGTGCCAGGGGATGCCACAGGGTGACAGAGCATGCCACAGGGCGCCAGAGGATGTCACAGGGTGCCAGAGCATGCCACAGGGTGCCAGAGGATGCCACAGAGTGCCAGGGGATGCCACAGGGTGCCAGAGGATGTCACAGAGTGCCAGGGGATGTCACAGGGCGCCAGAGGATGTCACAGGGCGCCAGGGGATGCCACAGAGTGCCAGGGGATGTCACAGAGTGCAAGGGGATGCCACAGGGTGTCAGAGCATGTCACAGGGTGCCAGAGGATGCCACAGAGTGCCAGGGAATGTCACAGAGTGCCAGGGGATGCCACCGGGTGCCAGAGCATGTCACAGGGTGCCAGAGGATGCCACAGGGTGCCAGAGGATGCCACAGAGTGCCAGAGGATGCCAGGGGATGTCACAGAGTGCCAGAGGATGCCACAGGGTGACACAGAGTGCCAGGGGATGTCACACAGTGCCAGGGGATGCCACAGGTTGCCAGGGGATGCCACAGGGTGCCAGGGGATGCCACAGGGTGACAGAGCATGCCACAGGGCGCCAGAGGATGTCACAGGGTGCCAGAGCATGCCACAGGGTGCCATAGGATGTCACAGGGTGCCAGAGGATGCCACAGAGTTCCAGGGCATGTCACAGAGTGCCAGGGGATGTCACAGGGTGCCAGGGGATGCCACAGGGTGCCAGGGGATGCCACCGGGTGCCAGGGGTTGCCACAGAGTGCCAGGGGATGCCACAGGGTGCCAGAGGATGTCACAGGGTGCCAGAGCATGCCACAGGGCGCCAGAGAATGTCACAGGGTGCCAGAAGATGCCACAGGGTGCCAGAGGATGTCACAGGGTGCCAGAGGATGCCACAGAGTGCCAGGGGATGTCACAGAGTGCCAGGGGATGCCACAGGGTGCCAGAGCATGTCACAGGGTGCCAGAGGATGCCACAGGGTGCCACAGAGTGCCAGGGGATTTCACAGGGTGCCAGAGGATGTCACAGGGTGCCAGGGGATGCCACAGAGTGCCAGGGGATGTCACAGAGTGCCAGGGGATGTCACAGGGTGCCAGAGGATGCCACAGGGTGCCAGAGGATGTCACAGGGTGCCAGGGGATGCCACAGAGTGCCAGGGGATGCCACAGGGTGCCAGAGGATGTCACAGGGTGCCAGGGGATGCCACAGAGTGCCAGGGGATGTCACAGAGTGCCAGGGGATGTCACAGAGTGCCAGAGGGTGCCACAAGGTGCCAGAGGATGCCACCGGGTGCCAGAGCATGTCACAGGGTGCCAGAGGATGTCACAGGGTGCCAGGGGATGCCACAGAGTGCCAGGGGATGTCACAGAGTGCCAGAGGATGCCACCGGGTGCCAGAGCATGTCACAGGGTGCCAGAGGATGTCACAGAGTGCCAGGGGATGCCACAGAGTGCCAGGGGATGTCACAGGGTGCCAGGGGATGTCACAGAGTGCCAGGGGATGCCACAGGGTGCCAGGGGATGCCACAGGGTGACAGAGCATGCCACAGGGCGCCAGAGGATGTCACAGGGTGCCAGAGCATGCCACAGGGTGCCAGAGGATGTCACAGGGTGCCAGGGGATGCCACAGGGTGCCAGGGGATGCCACCGGGTGCCAGGGGATGCCACAGAGTGCCAGGGGATGCCACAGGGTGCCAGAGGATGTCACAGGGTGCCAGAGCATGCCACAGGGCGCCAGAGAATGTCACAGGGTGCCAGAAGATGCCACAGGGTGCCAGAGGATGTCACAGGGTGCCAGAGGATGCCACAGAGTGCCAGGGGATGTCACAGAGTGCCAGGGGATGCCACAGGGTGCCAGAGCATGTCACAGGGTGCCAGAGGATGCCACAGGGTGCCACAGAGTGCCAGGGGATGTCACAGGGTGCCAGAGGATGTCACAGGGTGCCAGGGGATGCCACAGAGTGCCAGGGGATGTCACAGAGTGCCAGGGGATGTCACAGGGTGCCAGAGGATGCCACAGGGTGCCAGAGGATGTCACAGGGTGCCAGGGGATGCCACAGAGTGCCAGGGGATGCCACAGGGTGCCAGAGGATGTCACAGGGTGCCAGGGGATGCCACAGAGTGCCAGGGGATGTCACAGAGTGCCAGGGGATGTCACAGAGTGCCAGAGGGTGCCAGAGGATGCCACCGGGTGCCAGAGCATGTCACAGGGTGCCAGAGGATGTCACAGAGTGCCAGGGGATGTCACAGAGTGCCAGAGGATGCCACCGGGTGCCAGAGCATGTCACAGGGTGCCAGAGGATGTCACAGAGTGCCAGGGGATGCCACAGAGTGCCAGGGGATGTCACAGAGTGCCAGGGGATGTCACAGAGTGCCAGGGGATGGATGCCACAGAGTGCCAGGGGATGACACACAGTGCCAGGGGATGCCACAGGGTGCCAGGGGATGCCACAGGGTGACAGAGCCTGCCACAGGGCTCCAGAGGATGTCACAGAGTGCCAGGGGATGCCACAGGGTGCCAGAGGATGTCACAGAGTGCCAGGGGATGTCACAGGGCGCCAGAGGATGCCACAGGGTGCCAGAGGATGCCACAGAGTGCCAGGGGATGCCACAGGGTGCCAGGGGATGTCACAGGGCGCCAGAGGATGTCACAGGGCGCCAGGGGATGCCACAGGGCGCCAGAGGATGTCACAGGGCGCCAGAGGATGCCACAGAGTGCCAGGGCATGTCACAGAGTGCCAGAGCATGTCACCGGGTGCCAGAGGATGCCACAGAGTGCCAGGGGATGCCACAGGGTGCCAGAGGATGTCACAGAGTGCCAGGGGATGTCACAGGGTGCCAGGGGATTGATGCCACAGAGTGACAGAGCATGTCACAGGGTGCCAGAGGATGCCACAGAGTGCCAGGGGATGTCTCAGAGTGCCAGGGGATGCCGCAGAGTGCCAGGGGATGGATGCCACAGAGTGCCAGAGGATGTCACAGGGTGCCAGGGGATGTCACAGAGTGCCAGGGGATGGATGCCACAGAGTGACAGAGCATGCCACAGGGCGCCAGAGGATGTCACAGGGTGCCAGGGGATGCCACAGAGTGCCAGGGGATGTCACAGAGTGCCAGGGGATGTCACAGAGTGCCAGGGGATGCCACAGAGTGCCAGGGGATGCCACACGGTGCCAGAGGATGTCACAGGGTGCCAGGGGATGCCACAGGGTGCCAGAGGATGCCACAGGGTGCCAGAGGATGTCACAGAGTGCCAGAGGGTGCCACAGGGTGCCAGGGGATGCCACCGGGTGCCAGAGCATGTCACAGGGTGCCAGAGGATGCCACAGGGTGCCAGAGGATGTCACAGAGTGCCAGGGGATGTCACAGAGTGCCAGGGGATGCCACAGGGTGCCAGAGCATGTCACAGGGTGCCAGAGGATGCCACAGGGTGCCACAGAGTGCCAGGGGATGTCACAGGGTGCCAGAGGATGTCACAGGGTGCCAGGGGATGCCACAGAGTGCCAGGGGATGTCACAGAGTGCCAGGGGATGTCACAGGGTGCCAGAGGATGCCACAGGGTGCCAGAGGATGTCACAGGGTGCCAGGGGATGCCACAGAGTGCCAGGGGATGCCACAGGGTGCCAGAGGATGTCACAGGGTGCCAGGGGATGCCACAGAGTGCCAGGGGATGTCACAGAGTGCCAGGGGATGTCACAGAGTGCCAGAGGGTGCCACAGGGTGCCACAGGATGCCACCGGGTGCCAGAGCAAGTCACAGGGTGCCAGAGGATGTCACAGAGTGCCAGGGGATGCCACAGAGTGCCAGGGGATGTCACAGAGTGCCAGAGGATGCCACCGGGTGCCAGAGCATGTCACAGGGTGCCAGAGGATGTCACAGAGTGCCAGGGGATGCCACAGAGTGCCAGGGGATGTCACAGAGTGCCAGGGGATGTCACAGAGTGCCAGGGGATGGATGCCACAGAGTGCCAGGGGATGACACACAGTGCCAGGGGATGCCACAGGGTGACAGAGCATGCCACAGGGCGCCAGAGGATGTCACAGGGTGCCAGAGCATGCCACAGGGTGCCAGAGGATGCCACAGAGTGCCAGGGGATGCCACAGGGTGCCAGAGGATGTCACAGAGTGCCAGGGGATGTCACAGGGCGCCAGAGGATGTCACAAGGCGCCAGGGGATGCCACAGGGCGCCAGAGGATGTCACAGGGCGCCAGAGGATGCCACAGAGTGCCAGGGCATGTCACAGAGTGCCAGAGCATGTCACCGGGTGCCAGAGGATGCCACAGAGTGCCAGGGGATGCCACAGGGTGCCAGAGGATGTCACAGAGTGCCAGGGGATGTCACAGGGTGCCAGGGGATGGATGCCACAGAGTGACAGAGCATGTCACAGGGTGCCAGAGGATGCCACAGAGTGCCAGGGGATGTCTCAGAGTGCCAGGGGATGCCGCAGATTGCCAGGGGATGGATGCCACAGAGTGCCAGAGGATGTCACAGGGTGCCAGGGGATGTCACAGAGTGCCAGGGGATGGATGCCACAGAGTGACAGAGCATGCCACAGGGCGCCAGAGGATGTCACAGGGTGCCAGGGGATGTCACAGAGTGCCAGGGGATGCCACAGAGTGCCAGGGGATGCCACAGGGTGCCAGAGGATGTCACAGGGTGCCAGGGGATGCCACAGGGTGCCAGGGGATGCCACAGAGTGCCAGGGGATGTCACAGAGTGCCAGGGGATGTCACAGAGTGCCAGAGGGTGCCACAGGGTGCCAGGGGATGCCACCGGGTGCCAGAGCATGTCACAGGGTGCCAGAGGATGCCACAGAGTGCCAGGGGATGTCACAGAGTGCCAGAGGGTGCCACAGGGTGCCAGAGGATGTCACAGGGTGCCAGGGGATGCCACAGGGTGCCAGAGGATGCCACAGGGTGCCAGAGCATGTCACTGGGTGCCAGAGGATGCCACAGGGTGCCAGAGGGTGCCACAGGGTGCCAGGGGATGCCACAGGGTGCCAGAGGATGTCACAGAGTGCCAGGGGATGTCACAGAGTGCCAGGGGATGCCACAGGGTGCCAGGGGATGTCACAGAGTGCCAGGGGATGTCACAGAGTGCCAGAGGATGCCACAGAGTGCCAGGGGATGCCACAGGGTGCCAGGGGATGCCACAGAGTACCGGAGGATGCCACAGGGCGCCAGAGGATGTCACAGAGTGCCAGGGGATGCCACAGGGTGCCAGAGGATGCCAGAGGGACAAGACTGATAGGTCATTCTCCATGTATTGTTCGAAGCTCTAACCTGTTACTCAGTTGTTAGCTGCAGACAATGATGCAGTTATTGGTTGTTTCTTAACCAACATTCTAACCTAAATTGAAAGTCACTTCTATTTTTAATAGAAAAATATTGACATACTTTTTTGATCTCTTTTGCTCAATGGTCCATAGCTCTGTTTCATTCTGCTTAGTTTGTTTTTGGCACTTGAATTACTTCTTCTCTGCTTGTATTCATGCTTTATGATAGTTTTAGATCAGTTCGCGAAATACAACATAACCCCATAGTTCACGAAAGGATTAATTAACAGTAAGATACAAACTTATCATAGTATCATTTTCTGTATGTCATTTTTGGTCTAGGCTACAAAAACTTGCTGCAGTTAATAATGTACTAAGAACACATGATGCACCCTAGACAACGGCCCCCATGCCAGTGTGTAGGGTGTCTGTAAATTAGGGTGTGCGAGCGCAACTGCAAAACATAGAAACAGATAAAAGATGTTTTTTGACTGACAGAATAAAGTACATTTATTTGGCAAATGAGTTAAGGTTTTATTTCTGGATATGCTGGTGGGATCAATTTGAAATGGTTGCCAGATATGTTTGAATGCTGAATCCTGTTTAAAGTTTCAGTAAAAACTTACTATGCGGTATGATGCTTGTTTACACAAGGGAGGTAAGAAATAGTTGTAATACACACAAAATGTAATATACAATGCTCAGAAAAATAAAGGGAACACTCATAACACATCCTAGATCTGAATGAATGAAATATTCTCATTGAATACTTTGTTCTGTACAAAGTATTCTTTGTAAAGAACAAACTAATTAGACTAATAAGTCTTTGTGGACACTAAAGAGTATAGCCAAAGTAAATATACAACAGTGACCCCCGTGACATCCTCTGGCGCCCTCATGGCAGCCTTATGGCCTGGGACATCCAGCGTGTTTTTAAGCATTTATTTACAATTTTCTGTGAGTGATAATTCAGAATAGCCGCTCGTGCTCTATAATAAACCGGCTGTTTGTGCAATAAATCTTCGTCATCCTTTCAACACGTCACACATACACATAGTGCTATTTATTTTCCATGTCAAGTAAATACAATCACCTTATGTTATGGGTCTAAAGCTGTTTATTAAATAATAATCAATAATGACATCATTATTTAAAGGTAACAGGCTATAACAACAATGACATCCCGTTTGCCGATAATCAGCATCAGCTTCCACAAAAACAGCGGCAACAGCCGTGGCAAGCATTTACGGCCAGTCTGGTACTTTCTGGCATCCTCGAGGAATCCCCTGCCACCCTGCGGCAGGCTGTGGCTAAATTGCTGTCTCTCCTAATTTCTTGTAGAAATGGATGACGACACGCCAGATGAGGTGTTTCCTGACCTCAGGACCAGGCACATTGGAGGTTGGGGTGTTGCACAGATAGCTGCTGGCACTGGGCTTGCTGTCTATGCCATGTGGGTGGGAATCCTTCAGCCTGGCTTCCGAAAAGTGCCATTGAAGTTACAGGTTTGATGTACATCATTAAACTTCACAACTGCAGGACATTTGTTTGTATAGACTCTGAGCATGAAATTCTTCCAGGTCCCCTACATCCCTGCCAGCAAAGGTCAAGTGAAAAATGTGATGACTTTGTTGAGAGGTCGAACGGGAGGTCTGGTCGATTTGGGATCTGGTGATGGTCGTATTGTAAGTACAACTATGTGAACAAAAATCATTTCACCGCACTGATTATTAGTTTTCAGTTGTTTCCTTTAACCGTTCAGGTTTTGGAAGCCTATCAGCAAGGCTTTAATCCTGCTGTTGGCTACGAGCTCAACCCCTGGCTTGTACAGCTAGCACGCTTTCATGCCTGGAGAGCAGGTCAACACGGAAAGGTGTCATACAGACGAGAAGATCTCTGGAAGGTTTGACACTTTTCACTCATATTAATAACTCTACCGAAGCCAGCTGGAAGTATAAACAAAGTTTGCAATTTGCTCCCCCACCCCCCATACAAAATCTAAAAGTTGATGGTACTTGCATATTAGTGAGTATCAAACTAAATGAATTCATGGGCAGATGTGTACAAACTTTTTAACCCATCGCCAGTCTGAAGGTCTTTGCTATGATCTGTGACACATAAGTAAGTATATAGCTTAAGAAGCTTTGAATACAATAAAGCCAATTCAGTGTTGAGTGTGTTTCTTGCTGTATTGCTTCTGCTAAACCTGTTGGTCTATTTACAATCTTTGTGTTCAATCCCAGGTTGACTTGTCAAAATGCAAGAATGTCACAGTGTTTCTGGCTCCCAGTGTGGTATGTATTGTTCAGAACACATAGCTCTTAGTTGGGAGAAGGTGTGGTGCATCCCTTGCAGGCATTACAGAAACTAATTTCTTAAAACTGAAAGTCCTTAGGCAGGTTGACCTATAAAAATGCTTTTAAAACACTTAAGTTGCATCATATGTGAACCATGGCCTACTTTTTGTTAATGAATAGGAAGCTTCTTACCTGCATTTTCTAAAGCTATTTAGCCAATTTAGGTACAGATTTTAACAGGATTGCTGGAAAGATTAACCCTTCACATTTTCCTGTGTTAGAAACCACATAAAGACATTAGAAATCACATAACCCATTGTTGAAACAGACTTTCACGTACATGTAGGTTTAGCGGTAATGCCATATTTTCTTGTTTGTAGCTTTCATTATTAAAGAAAAAGTTGCAGGCCGAGCTTCCCGATGATGCCTTAGTGGTTGCTGGCCGTTTCCCCTTCCCAGACTGGAACCCCTGCAGGATTGAGGGACATGGTGTGGACAGGGCCTGGGCGTACAGCATGCAAGCACAACGACAGCACACCAGTCAGAAAAATGAAAACTTTGGTGCAACAGTGAGTGACACTGAAAATGAACTGGTTCAGGAAAAATGATCCACTTTGAAGATAAATTGATGCTCCAATTCAGAATGGCAAAGACAGACTCAAGGTTAACCATTCTGAAGTAGGAAAGTTTTAAGACTTAATTTGACCTCCTTTTAAATTAAAAAAAGTGAGTACACCCTCTTTATATCCTGAAATGGTAACTGTCACTAAAACATAAAGTGAGTTGATCACTACAAAGTTGCCAAAGTTATCTAAGCATAATCATAATTGCAGGTGAACAACAACACACTAAATATTTCACTGTGTAATGGTTTATTTAAAAGAAACTAAACTCAGTGGCCGATCCGAGTAAAACTTGTGATTAAATGGCTTGTGCATCCACTGTGGGCAGAAATAGCATCGCATCACTGTGCAAGTATTTTGGCTTTGACCTAAATTTGCTGCTATGCTCAGAAACACTTGCCTTAGATTTAACTGTCAGTCGGGGTGTCTTTAGGTAACTTGGTGACTGTTGTTGCACTGTTTGGAATTGTTTCCAGTTCCTGTCGTTGTAAAAAACACTCTAGTAATGAAGCCTCCACCACCATGCTAGCTAGTTTTCACATTTTGTTTCGGGTGTTTGTTTGTTGTTTTGCCACATATGGTTTTAGGGATTATTTCCAAACACTTTGGCTTTTTGGCTTTGTTCATTGTGATTTTAGGACACCAAACGACATCACCTAAGACGTTTTGTGGGTTTTTTGCCATGTAACTGTGTATCGGTGTTAGTCTATTTGTTTTAGAAAATTACAAACCTACATCCCATCATTTCTGAACAGTTTAAAAGAATATTCGTCTCTTATTCAAGGTATAAAACAGATGTTGATGAGAAAAATATTATCCTGACATTAAAAATATATATTTTGTATTTACCTGTACACTTTTTAATCATTGCTGTCTCAGTTGAAGAACCAAACTATGTCATGTCTTTTTCCCATGATGTTTTCATGGCTACCTTCTCTAAATAATTAGCTGTCAGAATTTTCTTTTTTACATGTGAATGATTTATCTCTCTGTATAACCCTTGTTATGGATTGATAATGGACAGCAACCACAGCTTTTCCGACCTCATGTTCTCTTTGGCATGATGACAGACACTTGAATTTTCCAAACCAGCGAACAGTTCATAATTTCACAGAGGTCCTCGCAGTCAGAGATCACTATTAAAAAAGGGGATTTAATCAGCAGCACATGGCTGGAACTTAGCCACTCGATTTTTACGGAATCAGTCAGTCAGACAGGAACTGTTCACGCAGTTTCTGCATCTTAGTATTGGTTGATTAAATAGTAACACAATTCAATACCCGTATATCATGCGTTACTTTTTTATCTGAATTGCTGAATTGTAACGTGTATTAAAGAGAATGCTAAATTGACTTTTATTATTGTAAGTAATTGTAGTATGTCCAAAAAAAGGGTGTACTCGTTTTTTAGAATGACTGTATGATATGATCCTTCTGGCAAACTTAAGTACTTTTATTGTCCTGTGGACCTGGATTTATATTGTTCATTTGTTTATTACCATATTTCATATTTTAACGAGTTTAAAACAAGAACCTGATGTCGGTATGAAATAGTATCTTCGCTCTTGTTTATTTTTTCCTGCACCATGATAACAAACTCTTTGTGTTATACAAGTTCTTGTTCTGCTTTTTAACTTGTATGCCAGATACTGATCATTTATGATGTGGATATGTATCATATTCATGAACAAATAAGATCCAGAGTGTAAAAGTACATTTTAGTTTTAATGTATGTTTGTGTTTTTTATGTATTGTTTTCTGACAGAAATAGCCTTATTTGTGAGGCATATTTACATGCAATTATTTTTCCTAAGCTGTAAGTAAAAAGTGTCGCTCTTATCTGTCTGTGGCTAATAAATGACCCATTAAGGCAAAATCTCAGTGTTTAATCTATTTTGATATCAGCTATGGGTATATTTGTCTGATTCACAGGTTAGGTAAATTATTTAAACCACTGTCTTTGTTTCTGAAGTAAATATAGCCATTTTACATCAAGCTGCATGGGTATTTTTTAAGTCAGTGATTATGTTTTTTGTGGATTTTTTTCATTTAATTTGAACTGTAGCTTCAACAAGCTGTAACATATATATAACAAAATTTTTTACTTGAATATACTTTTAAGAAATATGTTTTGGTTAGGGCTGACAGTGGTTCAGGTGGTAGGGGTTCAACCTGTTACCCTGTTGTCGGTTCAAACCCCAGTTCCATCCATCTTAGCCGTCGTGTCCTTGGGCAAGACACTTCACCAGCCTTGCCTGCTGACTGGTGGTCAGAGGGCCCGGTGGCGCCGATTGTATGGCAGCCCTGAGTCTGTCAATCTGCCCAGCTGTCAGTATGTGAATGTGTGTATGAATGGGTGGATAACTGACTGTAGTGTGAAGTGTTTTGGGGTCCTCAGACTTGATAAAGGGCTATACAAGTGCAGGCCATCATAAATTGTCTATATATGATATGTCAATGTAATAAGGTAACTTGATATTCAGAAAGATATTTATATTAAAGCATCTAATATTTTGCTTTTTAAAATCTTGTGTTAAAATTGTTAGTTTCCCCATATTTAAGATGTTTTTATTTTTGTTTATAAACACCTATAACTGTTGCAGATAAGTAAATAGCAAGAATGACAAACGTTTACAGATTACAGATCCATTAAAGAGATTTTTAAAAAGACACTTTTTTAAGAGTGTTCCCTATCATCCCTAACCCTAGTCGGTTGCAGCAGATGACTGCTGCAGATGCATACTGGCCCTGCTTCTGCTGGAGGTTCCTTTCCACTGTTGTCATATGCTTGCTCAGGATGTTGCACAGTCAGTTGCTGGATGCAATTAGCTGGGCTTCCTTAGATAACTTTTTACTAATTGGCATTGTATAATGAACCTAATTGATTGTATTGTGGATAAAAACTGGGATTGAATTAGACTATGCTATAGCATCTAAATCTGCCTATGTGATTGGAAAAGTATTTACAAATCAAACTGAATTGCAATGAATGAAATTGTATTGAAATTAAATGTACAGGGGTTGGACAATAAAACTGAAACACCTGTCATTTTAGTGTGGGAGGTTTCATGGCTAAATTGGACCAGCCTGGTAGCCAGTCTTCATTGATTCCACATTGCACCAGTAAGAGCAGAGTGTGAAGGTTCAATTATCAGGGTAAGAGCACAGTTTTGCTCAAAGTATTGAAATGCACACAACATTATGGGTGACATACCAGAGTTCAAAAGAGGACAAATTGTTGGTGCATGTCTTGCTGGTGCATCTGTGACCAAGACAGCAAGTCTTTGTGATGTATCAAGAGCCACGGTATCCAGGGTAATGTCAGCATACCACCAAGAAGGACGAACCACATCCAACAGGATTAACTGTGGACGCAAGAGGAAGCTGTCTGAAAGGGATGTTCTGGTGCTAACCCGGATTGTCTCCAAAAAACATAAAACCACGTCTCCCCAAATCACGGCAGAATTAAATGTGCACCTCAACTCTCCTGTTTCCACCAGAACTGTCCGTCAGGAGCTCCACAGGGTCAATATACACGGCCGGGCTGCTATAGCTAAACCTTTGGTCACTCATGCCAATGCCAAACGTCGGTTTCAATGGTGCAAGGAGCTCAAATCTTGGGCTGTGGACAATGTGAAACATGTATTGTTCTCTGATGAGTCCACCTTTACTGTTTTCCCCACATCCGGGAGAGTTACGGTGTGGAGAAGCCCCAAAGAAGCGTACCACCCAGACTGTTGCATGCCCAGAGTGAATGGGGGTGGATCAGTGATGGTTTGGGCTGCCATATCATGGCATTGGCCCAATACTTGTCCTAGATGGGCGCGTCACTGCCAAGGACTACCGAACCATTCTTGAGGACCATGTGCATCCAATGGTTCAAACATTGTATCCTGAAGGCGGTGCCGTGTATCAGGATGACAATGCACCAATACACACAGCAAGACTGGTGAAAGATTGGTTTGATGAACATGAAAGTGAAGTTGAACATCTCCCATGGCCTGCACAGTCACGAGATCTAAATATTATTGAGCCACTTTGGGGTGTTTTGGAGGAGCGAGTCAGGAAACGTTTTCCTCCACCAGTATCACATAGTGACCTGGCCACTATCCTGCAAGAAGAATGGCTTAAAATCCCTCTGACCACTGTGTAGGACTTGTATATGTCATTCCCAAGACGAATTGACGCTGTATTGGCTTCAAAAGGAGGCCCTACACCATACTAATAAATTATTGTGGTCTAAAACCAGGTGTTTCAGTTTCATTGTCCAACCCCTGTATTTCTCTGATCAAAATTACAAAGTACGAATTTAGGTTTCATTGTAAGGATTATAATTTATAAAAATGTAGGGGATTACAGCAAAGAGAACCACTTATTTGGATAGGAATGGCAAAATGTGCTACTTTCTTTGCAACATTAAAAAGTCAACAGTTTATAAATTTAAATCAATCGATTAAATTTAAATATATACACTTAATTTGTTCTCTACAGAAGCCGAGAGGGGACATTTTATAGCTTTATTTTAATTATTAATAAGAAGTAATTTATCTCATAATTTTGCGGTAATTAACTTTGCACTCGTGACATTTAGTGTTTATACACTACGGTTTTAAAGATAAAACCGGATATTGTGTTTTTCGAGCCGTTTTTGGCTTGACGCAAGCTAAGTAGGTTGGTTATGTCAAAAGAGGAAGTTGTGAAGCAGACCCTGACCTCAAGCTAGCCGCCCTAAGCTTTGAAACGGGAAATAACAGGAACAGGCGTGTGTAGAATTATTTGGGTTATTATTGCAGAACTTTAAGACAAATTCCAGATATGAATATAAGTTTGAGCCGAAATTATAAACCGTAAAGATCATCGGTCGTGAGCAGCGGCCACGGAAGCATGTCTGCGGTTGACATTTAAGCTAACAAAAATTATGCCTTCAGCCTTCTAGAAAAGCTAGCTTTAGCCGCATCCGCTGCAGCGGTAGCAACTGGGTGATCAGGCGACGAAATGGCAGATTTTGAATGCTGATTAATGTTTTGTAACTTCAGTGGAATCAGAAGAGGCAACGCTTGCTCTATTTTCGACAAATGCTAGTTGATAATGTCAATCTAACGGTAAATGGCGACATACGACAATGCAGCTAACTTTTAGTTTTGAGATAGACGGTTCAACGTCCAGCCTGTCTAACTCGTAAGGTTTTATTACTGCGAGGTAAATATATTTTCGTACTGTAGGTATTTTAAATAAAAGCCAACTATATTGGTCTTGCTGTGTGCAGAGCACCAATTCAGCAGTTGTACACCATGATTAATACGGTGTGCGGTTACGTTAGCAAGCAACACCTTAGCCTGTTAGCCTAGAATTTACTAGCAACGTACTAATGTTGGCCTATTACGGTCAATTGATCGGCGACTGAATAAACTGAAGGACGCATCTGAGGCAGACTAACATGGTAAGCACAGATCTGTACGTGTTGTTTGTCTGTTTTTGTCTTGTTTGTTGTCTTCGCTCTGAAACGAAACCACTCTTTAGGTAGGTCAATAATTTCCGTACAGCTTGATTGAATGTCCCAAAATTCTCCGGTTGTTGTTGTGCCATCTAACGGTTTGAGGCCAGGCGTTTCCGTGAAATCTGACAGCTTTTCGTGCCATTTCACGGTGAAAGACGCCCATCTAGCAAAATATTTGCTCTGACTACTGATTAGCCTCGGCAAGTTGTGGCTTATTTGAGGAATTCAAACCTTCCTGCCACGGTAATTGCTCTTTAAAGGCTCCTCGGTTTTGCAAGACAGGGCCCAGCTTCTTTTCAAAAAAGCATGATCGCAAAATTACATTTTGGAAAAACAAGACTGTTGGGGGGGGGGGGATCCTCGCACGATTCATGAAAACTGATAAAGTCGACAGACAATTGCGTTTGCAAGTCTGAACATGCAAGGAAGTGAGGTTTCCAGCTTACTAAATGACTCCTCTGAGCTACATTAAGCTATATGCGCTTTATTTGAGTCTTCTCCAAATGACCTAATAAGAAACAGACAAAATGGCCATGCTCAGTATTGTTGAGCATCTTGATCATTTTTCTCTGAGGAGTTTTGTTGGACATGAAAACTCTTCCATGAAGAAGCTTTATCTGGGTTTGGGCATGCAGGCAGATTTGATTTTTAATATTGCCATACCTTTATTCTTAATCTAATCAGATTCCTACCCTATGGCCTGAATGTACTGTTTGCTTTTATCATCACTCAGGCTTCGGATGAATCATCGCTTCGTGCCTTGGAGAACCTGATGACAGAGTTCTTTCATAGCTGCACAACGAATGAGAGGAAACGGGAAATAGGTAAGTTCAAATTTATAAACAAATATATCTACAAAGTAGTGATTAGGGCATGGTCTAGTAAAAGGGTTCCTATTAGGGATAGGCAATTATCATATCAGTGTTGTGCTAAGAATATTGAATCCTGTAAAAATAACCAATTGATGTTTTTCAAACCCCCCAAAACTGTTGTTATTGTTGGGATTGTTATTTTTGCTGTTAAAATTTTTTCACTGTTGGTTTGATCAACAAATGCTGTGTTGACATTAGAGGTGGGCAATATGGAATAACAATTTTATCATGATATTTCATGGGATTTATTGCAATACTGATAAAAGTGATGATAAAAGACTAACTTCTTTGCAGTCTTTTTTTTTTTAGGTAACTGTGTTGCTGTGCCTGTCAAAGCATTCATTGCCCCACAAACACAAATACTACTGTTAAAAAAACAAAAACATTTTTGAATATACTTCTAAAGAACACCACTTACATAAAGAAGTGTAATTTATATCACTAAACTGCACACAGTAACTGATTCAATCATATTTTTGAATTTATTGATGCACTGATGGAACAAACATTGGAGAAAATGGGAAAAATAAAAATTCTGACACCGTCAATTATTGAAGTTTTCAAACATCTTTAATTGATATTTATCGTTCTCTTGAAAAGTCCAAATTCTTATGACATATTTTCCAATAAACTATGCATTAGAGGCCAACCCATTGTTGACATTTTAAAATATAATTGATCTGAATTGTGTACTGTTTAGCATCCCAACTTCGACGCTAAATGTAACTTTATGTGCTGCATTGGTGTATTTGTTAATGGGTACGTTATAATTTTAGGTCAGTGTTTGTTTTTACCAGACTATCAATTCAATTCAATTCAAAGATACTTTATTGCTCCCAATTATTCCTCCATGCATCAGTTTGTCCAATCATCATCTATTCCTCCATCCACCTTTTAATTTAGCTAATTGCCCACCAGGTTCAGGTCTGTTCTTTGTTCCCAATTGGAAACATTTGTATTTATATTATAAAATAGGCAAATAAAACCAAAAATGGCTGGATTTTGATATAAACAGTTTCATACTCTTCTTGTCCTATGGATTTAAGCATGTGAAACTTAAAACCAACCGATGAATTATATCATAAAGTTCTCTGTAGCTCAAATTGGAGATCGATGGACAGCGCATAAAACCGCCTTTCATCTTACTGTCACACAAGGTCGTAATCGTTTAGTTACAGTTAAAACTCGTGATTTTGCCATGTGTTTTTGACTGGCTGGAAGGCTTTTACATGACATAGTAGAGACACCAAAATGTTTAGTTTTAGAAACTGAAAACGCTGTTAAGTTTGAGTGTTTAATCTGATGAATCTTAATGCTAGTCTTGTATCCATTATGATAATAATTTAATAAATGAATAATTGACTGTATTAAGATGTTTAGTATCTCCATAAAGCTTTATCATAATGTCATCAAGAGTCATGCATTTGCTTAGTTGAGGTGTAGTAAATGAAGTCAGTAACATGCCTTTATAAAAGAAGCCAGTATATAGGGTATATCCCGTTTAGATCGTCAGTAACGTTAAAACGTCAGTCGCTTCTAGTTCAAATGTAGGCCATCAGAACCGTTAGTGCCTATAGGTCCCTCCTACTCATTTCCTGTCGCCAACTCCATCATTGTCGTTGAATGAAGCCAAAATCCCTTTTGAGGAAAAAAATATATAAAAAATACTGTTGAAAATGTCATTTTATTGCTTTATTTAAAACATGCATCCTCGGTTTATATAAATGTCAAATGGATCAGGTTTTACTAAGTGATTCAAAATTCAAATTCAAAAATACTTTAGTCACCCCAACGGGAAATTAAATGTTGTTGTAGCTCATATTATGCAGGTTTCTTCAAAGAGCCATTGCTGATGCTCTTCCCTACAGCATGAATCTATCATTAAAAAGTCTGCAACCCCAAATACAATGTGCTGTATACAGAAAATGAACTCCATATGATTCGGAAATACCACTTTTTGAGTAATCTGTTTGCTGTGTGTTATTTTACGCTTCCTGTGTTGCAACATGTTACTTTCAGTTTGTCTATCAGTAAAGCACTACAAAGTCATGTACCTCTCTAAGATCTCACGTTTACTTCCTTCTTTTTCTGCAGAAGAGGTGCTGAATAACTTTGCACAGCAGACCGGAGCATGGCGCCACTGCTTGTTCTTTCTCTCCAATACTCGGAATGAGTATGTGATGATGTACAGTCTCACAGTGTTTGAAGTAAGTCCTGCATGTGGTGGATTATTAAGAGTCTACTTGCCTTTTTAATGTTTTGGAAAGGATATGGTTTTCAGAAAAAAGAAGAAACGGTTTGTACATATCTCAGAAAGGATTTTGACCAGCCTTTCTGTACCAGATCTCTTTTAATCCTTTAGGTTTCTTTGCATCCACTTGACAACTTGAAGCTTCAGCTTCTTGCACAGATTTCCAATAGTTTTTGTAAAAATGTTGCCATCTGTTTTTCAGAATCTGGTGAATAAAATGTGGATTGGATTAGCTTCACAAGACAAGATGGAGATTCGCAGCTGTCTTCCCAAACTCCTACTTGCTCAGCATAAGTCTGTGCCGTATTTTATCCGTAACAAACTCTGCAAAGTCATTGTGGACATTGGTCGTCAAGACTGGCCCATGTTCTACCACGATTTCTTCACAAGCACACTTCAGGTGAGCCCTGGCCAATGGCTGTTCTGCTAATGCAAGGCTTTAAGAGTCAGCAACCGTGTGTTGAATGGCCCTTAAAGGATGCAAGCTGTCCAGTGACAATCCCTGCAAAACCACAGCTTTTCTTTTAATAAACATGTTGTCTCAGGTAATATAAACAGTTACAAAAAGCTGAAATGTTTATCAGTTGCATTTGTAAAATCGGTTCAGAGTGTCATGTTTTTTTTTCTCTGATTATTTTCATAACTGCACAACTGCGTACAGTGCTCCTGTATTTAAAAAAACACATTATTTTACTTTGTTTTGTTCTTTATTACTTTTTTTTATTCTAATGCTTCAACAAATGTTATTGTAATGCAAATAGCAAGAATCAGAAATGTTTGCTGTATCCTTTAGGAACTGTTTTTGAAGCCATAACAGAAGGTGTTCTGTTGGAAATGCACCCACAAAGCTAGAAAAGGGATTGGAATGTGGTTTGGGATCCAACTTGAGCATGCACAAAGCAAAAAATGATTAAAAAAAACAAACTATTAAAATACTGAGTCACATGTAGTAGATGTTGTACCTACTTCGAAACCCTATCCAAACACATTTCAAGTACAGTTCAAGTGTGATAAACGCTTAAGTTGGTGAGCAGAATTTGGTAATCTCTTTCAACTCTTCCAGCTGATCCAGACCCCAGCTCTTGCTCCATTGGGTTTGGTGATGTTGAAAACCACCTCAGAGGAACTCGCTTGTCCTCGAGAAGACCTCAGCGTTGCCAGGAAGGACGAGTTGCGTAAACTGCTGCTTGAGCAGGTACCAACAGTGCTTGGACTGCTGACTGGTAAGAACTACGTTTGAGACTTTGTGCTGCTGCTGCTGTGAACGGACCGGGCACTTATTAGGCCTGAAGAACCACAGAATTATTCTTTGATGTTTCTTTGATAAACTGAGTCCTGTTTCACTATAAAAGGTAATGTTAGGGTGCCTTGCAAAAAGTATTCATACCTTTTAACTGTGGGCTGCACAGAGGCACAGTTGGTAGCCCTGTTGCCTTGCAGCAAGAAGATCCTGGGTTCGACTCCCGGCCGGGGGTCTTTCTGCATGGAGTTTGCATGTTCTCCCTGTGCATGCGTGGGTTCTCACCGGGTACTCCGGCTTCCTCCCACAGTCGAAAGACATGCCTGTTAGGTTAATTAATTTCTCTAAATTGCCCTTAGGTGTATGAATGAGTGTGTGCATGGTTGTTTGTGTGTTGCCCTGCGATGGACTGGCGATCTGTCCAGGGTGAACCCTGCCTCTCGCCCTTAGACTGCTGGAGATAGGCACCAGCTCCCCGCGACCCACTATGGAATAAGCGGTAGAAAATGACTGACTGACCTTCTGTTTCACATTGCAACCACAAACGTCAGTGTTTTTTCTTTTGTGATAGACCATAAATCTGCTCGGTCAAATGAAAATAAAGTTGTGGAGATTTTTAAAGCAGGTTAGGTTATAAAACAATATCTCCAGTCAATCATCTGAAAATACTGGTCCTTCTCAAAATATTAGCATATTGTGATAAAGTTCATTATTTTCCATAATGTCATGATGAAAATGTAACATTCATATATTTTAGATTCATTGCACACTAACTGAAATATTTCAGGTCTTTTATTGTCTTAATACGGATGATTTTGGCATACAGCTCATGAAAACCCAAAATTCCTATCTCACAAAATTAGCATATCATTAAAAGGGTCTCTAAACGAGCTATGAACCTAATCATCTGAATCAACGAGTTAACTCTGAACACCTGCAAAAGATTCCTGAGGCCTTTAAAACTCCCAGCCTGGTTCATCACTCAAAACCCCAATCATGGGTAAGACTGCCGACCTGACTGCTGTCCAGAAGGTCACTATTGACACCCTCAAGCAAGAGGGTAAGACACAGAAAGAAATTTCTGAACGAACAGGCTGTTCCCAGAGTGCTGTATCAAGGCACCTCAGTGGGAAGTCTGTGGGAAGGAAAAAGTGTGGCAGAAAACGCTGCACAACGAGAAGAGGTGACCGGACCCTGAGGAAGATTGTGGAGAAGGGCCGATTCCAGACCTTGGGGGACCTGCGGAAGCAGTGGACTGAGTCTGGAGTAGAAACATCCAGAGCCACCGTGCACAGGTGTGTGCAGGAAATGGGCTACAGGTGCCGCATTCCCCAGACCTGGGCTACAGAGAAGCAGCACTGGACTGTTGCTCAGTGGTCCAAAGTACTTTTTTCGGATGAAAGCAAATTCTGCATGTCATTCAGAAATCAAGGTGCCAGAATCTGGAGGAAGACTGGGGAGAAGGAAATGCCAGAAGTCCAGTGTCAAGTACCCACAGTCAGTGATGGTCTGGGGTGCCGTGTCAGCTGCTGGTGTTGGTCCACTGTGTTTTATCAAGGGCAGGGTCAATGCAGCTAGCTATCAGGAGATTTTGGAGCACTTCATGCTTCCATCTGCTGAAAAGCTTTATGGAGATGAAGATTTCATTTTTCAGCACGACCTGGCACCTGCTCACAGTGCCAAAACCACTGGTAAATGGTTTACTGACCATGGTATCACTGTGCTCAATTGGCCTGCCAACTCTCCTGACCTGAACCCCATAGAGAATCTGTGGGATATTGTGAAGAGAACGTTGAGAGACTCAAGACCCAACACTCTGGATGAGCTAAAGGCCGCTATCGAAGCATCCTGGGCCTCCATAAGACCTCAGCAGTGCCACAGACTGATTGCCTCCATGCCACGCCGCATTGAAGCAGTCATTTCTGCCAAAGGATTCCCGACCAAGTATTGAGTGCATAACTGTACATGATTATTTGAAGGTTGACGTTTTTTGTATTAAAAGCACTTTTCTTTTATTGGTCGGATGAAATATGCTAATTTTGTGAGATAGGAATTTTGAGTTTTCATGAGCTGTATGCCAAAATCATCCGTATTAAGACAATAAAATACCAGAAATATTTCAGTTAGTGTGCAATGAATCTAAAATATATGAATGTTAAATTTTCATCATGACATTATGGAAAATAATGAACTTTATCACAATATGCTAATATTTTGAGAAGGACCTGTATAGTATGGAACAACTGCACACCTACCATGACACAACTGTCTGCCTAAACTGACAGGCTGAGCAATGAGAGCTTTAATCAGAGAAGCAGCCAAGAGACCCATGGTGTCTCTGGAGGAGCTGCAGAGATCCACAGCTCAGGTGGGGGAATCTGTCCTCACTTGTCATGCACTTCACAAGTCAGGGCTTTTTTGGTAAGAGTAGCAAGAAGAAAACCGTACACTGTGTTTGCCACAAACCATGTAGGAGACAGAGATATGGAGTTGGATGGAGGTAAATACAGGAAAAGTGTGAAGGAAACTTATTAGATGCTGCAGAGACTGTAGCGTAGAGATTCACGTTTTAACAGGACATCAACCCAAAATATAGAGCTAGAGTTGAAATGATTTGTCAAGATCAAAACATGGGGATGTTGGAATGGCCCTGTGAAAGTCTAGATCTGAAACCATCTGAGAATCTGTGGTAGGAATTGCAAATTAATGTTCATTTACCAAAAATATGAAGAGCACCTGTGGCCTGAACTTGTAAGGCGCTTTATCAAGTCCCTAGGGACCCCAACGCGCTTTACATTAGAAACAGTCATACACACATTGACAGTGGTAAACTACATTGTAGTCACAGCTGCCCTGGGGCACACTGACAAATATTTTTCTGTTGATGTGTGACATAAAATCCCAGAAAAGCCCACTGTAAGTTTGTGATGTGACAAAATGTGACCAGGTTAAAGTTTCATGAGTACTTGTGTGAGGCACTCTAAATAGCCCAAAGATAAAATTGGTCAAATATTAAAGCACAACTGGTACTTTCAGATAAATGTTTGATAAAAACCTTTTATTGGATGAAAGACCTGCTTGATTTCAACAGGTATTTTGGAGACTTACTGGGACAAACACAGCATCATTGCTTCTACGCCACCTCCATCGCCCACTTCAAGGGAAGGTGGTAAGTGAATTGTCCTTTTTTGTTAGTTTTATATAAAAGCCTAGCACCAATTATGAGTGTATTTTTTTTATTTTTTTTGCTTGTCTTTTAACCTGAGCTGTAACATGTCTTTCATCAAGCAGTTTGTAAGTTAACATTACCAATTTTTGTTTCTTTAATGTATCAGTGGAATTGCTGGGCAGTTTGTTTCAGGGCAGCCAATACTCAAAGCTGCTTTGTCAGCCTATGGCTGCATTGGACAATGAGAGTCATCAGCTCTGTTGTCTTGTTTTGGAGTGCTTGGCTCACCTGTTCAGCTGGATCCCACTTTCCACAAGTATTACACCCACGCTGCTGGCATCCATTTTCCACTTCGCACGTTTTGGTTGTGATCTACGGACAAAGGCCAAGACGGGACCTCTCATCTCCTCCACTTCTAACGGGCAGCTCAACCCAGGGGCAGTGCCAACGTCAAATGGAGAAGGTCGAAACGGGCAGCAGAGTGAGGTTAACAAGGCGGATCGCGCTCGGCTTGGCGTGTTTGCCATGACCTGTGTCAATGAACTAGTGTCAAAGAACTGCGTGCCAATGGACTTTGAGGAGTACCTGCTGCGAATGTTCCAGCAGACGTTCTTTCTTCTGCAAAGGCTGACACGAGAGAACAACGCTCATACGGTCAAGAGCCGCTTACAGGAGCTCGATGAGAGGTATGGCTCAGTCCAGAAGCATTTTATGTCTTTGCATAAAGCGTGAAAAGATTAGTGTGTTTTTACTGATAAGTTGGTTATATTTAGTTTTACTCTAAAACCAACTTGGAAGACTTATGTTTCACTCCTATTTCTTGGTAGTCCATCTATGAAAACCCTTCTTTCTTTATCCTTGTCATTTTCTATGTGGATTCTTTACAGCCCTGTTTCCTTCGTTAACATTACAATTAATTTACACCATTTTGTTTTTTCTTGTCTGAGTTTGGGGGGAATAATTTGGGGACATAGTATGTTTTAATATGATCATTTTGGTTTTATTTCATTATTTAATGTTAATGTTGCCTAATCCCTTTTATTAGAGATGCATACGTTCAACGTAAAAACAAACATTGAGTCAAATAACCAATAAACATGTGATCAGCAACCTTCATATGCTTGTAATTACCTGCAGTCTTTCAGTAGTCCTACTTGGCTGTCTCTTATATCAACAATCTTTGTTTTTCTTCAGCATTGTTTATTAAACCGATTTATATGGGTTTTAACGTGGTTTCTCAGTAATGTATTGCTTTATATTAGCATAAACTAGATGATACTGTGAAGCAACTTATAACCACAAACTAAAGTGCCTTGCAAACACATTCATACCCCTTCATATTTTTAGCATTTGGTCATATTACCATCACAAACATCATTGTACTATAATGGGATTTATGTGATAGACCAGCAGGAAGTAGCGAACAAGTGGAAGAAAAATTAAGCATGGTTCTCAGTATTCTGAACATCTCTTCAGCTGCCTTAGATAAAATTCAGTGCAACCTATTGCGTCCAGACGTTACCAAATTAGTAAATAGAGTTTAACTGTGTAATTTAATCTCCGTATAGAAGCAGCTGTTCTCCGAAGGCCTCGGAGGAGCACAGCAGATAGGCCAGGGATAAAGTTGTGGAGATTTTTATCACTGTGTTGCCTATCACAAAATGGTAACTTAAAAGATTAAGGGTTGTGATTTGACAAAATATCGTCAAGTGGTATGACTACTTCTGCGAAGCACTGTTCATGTATTGACTTCGTCTTGTGTTAATGATGTCTCTCTAATCTTGCAGTTACTTGGAAAAGTTTACAGATTTTCTGCGCCTGTTTGTGAGTGTTCACCTGAGAAGGATTGAGTCAAGTCCCCAGTTTCCAATTGTAGAGTTTCTTGGTCTGCTTTTCAAGTACACCTTCAACCAGGTAATGATGGTTTTAGCAGTAATTTACATGTTTTATTAATTGGTGCAGAGTTTATACAGGCCTGCTTCTCCTTAAATTGACAGCATACACAAGAGGGATACTTTGCTTGTCTGGACATTTGGAGTGTGTTTTTGGATTTTCTGACAACCAAAATAAAAAGCAGACTTGCTGACAGAGAAAGTGTACTTAATAGGTAAGTGTGATTAACTGCTTACAGTACATTGGAGTCAACCATGTGTACAGATCTTTTCATGTCTTTTTAATACTATTAATTGCATGTGATTAAGTACATTCATGTGGGATCTGACAGGTACAAAGATGCCTTAGTTCTTCTGCTAAGGGAAGTTCTCGATCGCATTCAGTTCAGATGCAACCAGGCTCAGTTGGAGGAGCTTGATGATGAGACTCTGGATGATGATGTAAGAAGATTTAACAAATATAAATAAATTGTCATTCTGTACAAACAGATACTTTAGAATGAATAACTATATCATTACTATAGTATTAGCTTGGTAATCTTTGAACTCCTTGACATGTTATAAAAGTATATTTCTCCCTTAGTTCAAAGCTTAAATGGTTTTCTTCATTCCATCACTATAGCAACAGACGGAGTGGCAAAGGTACCTGCGTCAGAGTCTGGAGGTGGTTGCCAAGGTGATGGAACTGCTCCCATCCCATGCATTTTCTACCCTGGTAAGATAGCAGTTGGACTTTATACAGGGTTTAGATTTCATGTTATCACTTTAGCATCCCATTTAACTAAATTACTTTCAGCACCTAGGTTCCTAAGATATAGGAATCCACTATTAATAATGTTTAATAACATCTTGAAGCCGAAAACGTCTCACTCCATGTCAGCATTTGTGCTAACCCACTTGATTAATTCATGTTCTTTAGTAATGCAGTGGGTCAGTTCAGAGTTGTGCATTGTATTTATATTTGAATAAAGATCTTTAGTCTTATGGGGACGGTCAATAGAAAGTCCTAAATTACACCTAAATATATCTTAATTCTGCTCTTAAAATCAAATGTGCTGCTTTTTTTTTTATAAGCTTTTACTTTGAAAGGAAAACCGTGCTTTTTCCCTTGAGTATCTGCATAATAATCGTAATCACGTAATCATGTGTGAACCTGCATAAGTTGAGGAACTTTGGAGATTCTCCGAAATGATAATGTTCAGTATACTTTAGGCATGCATACTGTTGATTTGTACTCTTAAAAACCACTGTAAGAATGGTGCGTTGCTTCTGCAGCTGGAACATTTTGTCCCGTGTACATTCGGCTATTTGCTGAAAGAAGTAATGACCAAGAGGAAATGGATAATGATGCTGTAGGAAAAAACAGGATACAATTGTTCTGAGAGGATTACCCGCTATGCTTCTAATGTTCCTCCTTTGTATTTTTGATTTTCAGTCTAGGGTTTACATTATTTAAACCATTTTTATTTTTTTTTTGGATTTCTCCTCATAAAGGATGTATTGTTTTTTTTTTTCCCCCCCAAACCAAGGGATGTAGTAATACAGTTAGGACCAAAGTGAACTTTTAATGTAAATCATAACCTTTGGATTTCAAATTCAGCTTTTGCAGCTTTTTTTTTTTTCTTTTTTTTTTTTAAGGCAATTTTAAATTTTACCAGCAGGCACATTATCATTTGTAAGTGACTCTTAGAGAATTTGCTTAAAGTGAATAATATGAAAAGAACACAATATTAATATGCTGACCATTTGCTTCGTCCTGTGGCGAACAACTTTGATATCTTTGATACTTTATGCAAATGCACATTGTGTGGGCTCTCTAACTATAAATCAACTTGATGTTAGAATGTGTGAATCTGCAGTAGTGTGAGTTAGACTGTCAGTTTTATTTCAGATTTTCTTTGAACCATTTTTCTTATCATGTTTTGTTTCATTTTGCTAATACGCTATTGCTAATATATCAAGAACTATGTTCTGCGTTGTTTTAGGAATGCATTTATTTGAACATTGAAATAACAATTTCAATTGTAATACATTTTTCTTCCAGAGACTTTTCTTAATTTTCATGCTTAATACATGAAATGTATCCTACCAAATGCTGCATTTAGCAGTCCCTTGCTATTATGTATGCATATAATCCATATTTAAAAGCTGCATGTTCTGTGGTGCGGCTGCTCAATCATCATTGTTTATTTACTTGGCTCAGGACACTGAATTTGAATTGTTTACTGTAAAATGCTTCCTTTTTTAACCCACTTCCTCTTGAGAGACACTTAATTTTGTAATCACTTGTTGAGTCTTTATTCTGTGCTCTTTTCTCACAATTGTAAAATGCCCTTATCTGTTAAGTGCTGGTTTCAATGCATATCTACCCTAAGATGTTGAGACCCTAAATTTTATTTAAAAGAACAAGAATTATTTTGGCATGACTGGTAATTTTATATTTTCATACTTTCTCTGTGTTTCAAGTTTCCAGTCCTACAAGAAAATTTGGATGTATACCTGGGTCTGCGGCAGTTTATCGTCTCCAATGGCTCAAGTATGTAAAGGTTGAAGCTTTTCTGATGTTTATTGATTGAACTTGAGAGCGATAACTTAATAAATGTGGTGTGTATTTTTTTTCTTTTAGGTCGAAGACTGAACATAACAGCGGAGAATGACTGTCGCCGACTCCACTGTTCTCTCAGGGACCTCAGCTCACTGCTACAGGCAGTAGGACGCCTAGCTGAGCACTTTATTGGAGAGGTTTTTGCTGCACGTTTCAGTGATGCTCTGGCTGTGGTGGAGAGGTCCGTGCTTTGTTACATCTTTTTAAGGCGGGGGGCTCAGAGTGCTATTATTGCGAATAAAACTTCCATTTTTTACTTTATGTA
This sequence comes from Girardinichthys multiradiatus, assembly GCF_021462225.1. Classification (NCBI taxonomy): domain Eukaryota; kingdom Metazoa; phylum Chordata; class Actinopteri; order Cyprinodontiformes; family Goodeidae; genus Girardinichthys; species Girardinichthys multiradiatus. Next base: position 6,274,553 of record NC_061818.1, read on the forward strand.
CCAAAGTCACGGTACAGTTGTGCCGACAGAGGCGACTGTTTGTGTGTTCTTTTAAAAATGTTTTTGGTGGTTTTATGAAACATGTGGCATATAATGGCCCATTTGTGTCCTCTTTAGGTTGGTTGAATTAACTTGTTATGGCTCTCAGACCGGCCTTTATGACCTGGAGACAGCTGTGCCTTCTGTTCTCAAACCTGACCTCACTGACGTGTGAGTATCACGTGTCCTGGGCTGCTGGGTTACAAAACACAGCGTTTCCAACCAGCGAGAAGCTGACTGCAAATAGTTAAAGATGCTGGTTTAAATTGAAATGTTGCAAACTGTGAATATAAAAATGCTGAAAAGCCACCCCGGTAACTTGCAGAGTAGTTGGTTCCTGTTCCTACATAATGCAATCATATTTCAGGTTCTGAGTTTTAAAATGTCTTGAATGTTCCTTATGTAGCCCATTCAATCCTAGACTTTAGCACACTCATACTTCACGTGCTTTATCTTGTCTTAAAGGGGATATATCATTGCGTTGTGGTCTATCTAATTTAAAGATATCTACGCAGCACCTGGAGGGACTAAATCCAACTTTTCTGCACTCCTATTGACTCCAAGTACACAATAAAATGTATTTAAGGGCTAACAAAATGCATTATGCATGATATGTCCCCTTTAATGATCAAACAATAAGATTTACTGTTGGTCAATTATGTCAGACCCTATTGGTGACCCTTCCAAAAGTGAGTCATGTTTTATTTGGATTGTGTATTTACAGACATGCGCAGGCTCTTGCTGCTTTGCAAGCCTATTCCCACTGGCTAGCTCAGTTCTACAGTGAAGTCCACAGTCAAAACCAGAGCCAGTTCATCAACCTCATCACTTCTGCAGTAAATGCTGGTAGCCCACTCATCACAACTAAGGTACTTGGCTCGAATTGAATCTTGCTTTCTTTGTATTTCTATGCTGTTGACAGCCGTGGCATTAATCGTGCTTTCCGATTTATAAGTGTGTAAAGATATTTCTTTATCAGTGCTATGTCAGGAATGCCCTAAATGTTTCTCCAGGTTTTACAAATGTTTAATTGGGTATAAAAATTTAAATACAAGTTTTCATTGTCTTTCTAGTTTTAAAAAGATGAGTTTTACTGGGGTAAAATAATTATTTAGAATATTTCTCGCATTTTTCCTTGCAACAATTGACAATTATTCAACAAAAAGGACCTATAATGTGGGTTTTATTCACATTTCAGACATTTGATTGTTGGCTTTTGTCTTGTGATAACCTTAAACTTTGGGCAGTTATGTGGCTCCTCTGCTGGATGGAACATGTATATAATGCAGTCACTTTCTGAAATTAAAGCGTTTTTTGTTTTTAATTATAGTATTGCCTCTATTTGTATAGTTATTATATATAGTAAAATATAATTTATAGTTATTTTGATCAATAGACTCAAGCAAAAATATAGAATAAATACCTGCCAAGTTTAGTAGCTTTAAACCTCTGCAGAATATAGAAGCGGCCAGACTGTTCTGAAACCGAGGGAAAAGTGTAGGAACCTTCTTTTAGCCAGCTGACCGAGAGTGCACAGCAAATGGTGACAAAAAAAATGTTTTCAAATGTCCAGTTATATAAAAAGATGTTTAATCGGCAAGCTAACTGGCGGTGAACATTTAGCTAGCAAAGAAGAGGAAACTGGTGAGTTTAGTTATCACTGAAACACATTCAGCTGGCCAGCCAGGTGCTAGTAACTTAATTTACGTTTTTAATTAGTCATGATTATAGTCAAAAGATGATTTTAATTGAAAATGTGCATCGTCAGCCCTAACGTTTCTGGATCTATTTGAAAAAAATATATTTTATAAGTTAAATGATAATCTCTTTTCTTTTTTATGCATAACTGAAGCTGACTGACACCTGTTTAGAAAAGCAGTTACAGTTTCATGTTGCAATGAAAATATGCGATGAAGTAATATGTAAAAACTGCAACCTGAGCTTTTGACCTTCACTGAAAAAATTCTCTCTTAGGTCTTTTATTCACCTTCTCTCTTCTTATCTCATGTTTATTCTCCTCTTTAGCTCATTCGTTTTGTAAACTTAAGGTTGTAAATCAGGTTCAGTTGTTGTTTTTGGCAACCTTATAACCTAAAGTTGGCCATTCGTAACTCTATTGATCACGAGTGGAAGTGGTAGAGCATATTTCCAGACTTAAAACAATCCCAGTGGATAATAACAGCATTGCAGAGATCATGTTCCAGGGCACATGTGAAACCAGTCACAGCTGCGGGTGAATGTGTGAAATTGTCAAACTTAGCGATGTTTGACATCCAGCTTTTTAGACTGCTGCCTGAGAAGCTGGAAGAGCAACTCACATCAGCAGGTCTAATCTCCAACCTCAGTTTAAAAGAAATAATCTTACTTCCTATGAAAAACCTCTGGGGTGTCTGATTCCTGGGAGCTTTTGTTTTCAAAAGAAGCTGGTTTTCTCCTTTTCTAACTTTCACGATATTGAATCATTTTTTATACTTTAGGTACCTGAAAAGCTGCTTCTCTCAGCAAGCCATCTGCTGGTTTCCATCACTGCTACAGTGAGGCCCGTGTTTTTGGTCACTTTGCCAGCTGTCCAGAACATCTTCAACCGGATTACTACAGAGAATCAGACCCACAGACTTCCCCAAGAGGTAAAGCTAGTTAGCTTTATAGAGCGTTTATGTAATTTTAATGTCATTTACTGATGACACATCTTTACTTTGATGTTTTGGTTTTGCTGTTCATTTTTATTTATAGCAATTGTTTAGAAAATTTTTAAATTGACCATCTCATTCGGCTCCAGATCATAATTGTTTTTGCTTTTTTTTTTTTTTTTCTGGGCTTTTAAAGGTAAAACATTTAGAAATCTTCTCAGTAACTGAAATAATCAATTTGTCTATTTGTGTTTTGTCTAGGCTCACATTCTTGTGTGCAGAGCTTTGTCCAACATGCTGTTGCTTCCATGGCCAAATTTATCCGAGAGTGAGCAGCAATGGCAAACGCGCTCCAGCAGTCATGCCAGCCTAGTGGCTGCTCTCACTCGGGAATATCGTACTTTAAGAGGAACGGTGAACATCAGTCCACGGCAGCCGGGCCTGGATAATGGTCGGTTTAACGTTCTGTTGCTTTTGTTAGATAAGATACCTGCTTTTATCATCAATAATTAACCATCTTTTTGCTGTTTTCTCCCAACATTTGTCTCCTCTCCAGTGAAAGCAGTGATACAGCAGACTCTGCCTGTGCTCAGGGATACAGTCGACAGCATCTCGAGTGAATCCACCAAATCACGTCAGATCTGTTACCAGAGTCTTCAGGAGTCTGTCCAAGTGACTCTCAACCTGTTCCCTGTTTTTATTCAGCAGCCAGGTGTGTTGGTTAAACATAGTTTCATTTAAAGTAGAACTAAACCCGGTGTGAATGCATAACCTCGCCCCGAGACACGTTTTGACAAAATCCACCAAGGTGGGCGGTGACAGGAGACACTGAGGGGCACGGCCAAGTGTGGAGATGAGTGGAGGGGGTTAAGCGGGGGTGTGGTCAGGATGATTGAAGGCAACAGCTAGCTTAATTTTACATTTTGAAACATGAGGAGTGATCCATTTTTTGAGGTGGAGGCTTTTCACCCCCTTCGTCACCAGAGGTTGTGGGAGGCTTTATAGAGCCCAGTGGGCCTGAGCCTCATCAGTTTACAAAACATTAACACTAAAGCTAATTACTATGGAATCTGATGGGTCTAAATCTTCTGAATACATCAATTAAAATGCTATGGTAGCTAATAGGAAATAAAATGCCAACCTGAAAAACGCTTTCATTCAATGCTCGCAATTCCAACTCGCGATTTGCTACGGGGCCGTGTGTCTGAGCGAGAGGGTTTTATACCCAAACATGAGGCTGTGACGTAGACATGTACCAAGATGTACTGTTTGAACCAATAGGAGAATAAAGCTACATTAGCCACCATTTTACGGAACCCCAAAGTGCTCAAAATTAAATAAATAAATGAAACATTATGAAAATAAGTATCTACATCAATAAATAATAGAGAAACATATAATGTGACAATGAAATTTTTAAATCATTGAATGCATCTTAAATTCTCAGCTCATTATTATGAAATATATTTCATTTTCCATTAAAAATCAGCTTTATAACATAAAAGAATTAAGATATAGAATTTTTTACCTAATAACTGAAATTATTTTTGAGGCTATTTTTATATAATTCCAGCAGTAAAGGAAAATGAAATATATTTTATTATAATGAGCTGAGAATTTAATATGCATTCAATTATTTCACTATTTCACATTATATGTTTATTATCTATTGATGTAGATACTTATTTTATAATGTTTCATTTATTTATTTAACTTTGAGCACTTTGGCATTCCATACCATTCAACCCAAAGAGGGCAGTACTAAGACAATTTTAGGACAACTATTGCAGAATGAAACAAATTTGCACAGCAACATAAAGATAGCACCATTAAGGTCCAATTTATACAGTTTATCTGCAAAGAAAAATTGATTTGGAGTTTAGCTAGTCTTTACAGTTCAAGCTATAAATGTGGCCACAGTAGAGGTTATTTTGTTTACTATTTAAAACCTCAGTTTATAGAGCTGCAAATTAAATGCTACCCTAGTCATTTGAATCTGATGTATTTCAGCAGGAACACCTCTAAAATCTGCCTGACAAGGATTTTAATTCCCCTGCATACTCACCCTATGTGATATATGTTTACAACTGGTGGATGCTTCGCTTCTTCCTCATCAGGATGCAGTTTATTATGTGATTTATTTAATCTGTGCCTAAACTGGCTTGTTTTTAGGCTGAAACATTTTGACATTTGTAAACATTTAGTTAAGATTCACAGAAAAATGCTGTCATGCAACGTTGTGTAAAGTAAATGTCTGCTAAGTATAAGCAGTGTTGTGCCAGATCACCCTTACAGACAGCTGGTTCAACGTTAAGTTCACTCAGGTTTAAAGGAGTTAATGTTTATGGTTCACCTGAAGATTATGAACCTATTTCAGTTTAAATATGAACTAGTCCTTATATAAATAATCATTGGCTAACGTTTATTACAAAAAAAATTGTACTTACCTCTAAGGCTTTGTGATTTCTGTTTTTGTGATCATTACTTTTCTGCTGCAGATGTGACAGATGAGATGCTGGCCTTCTTCTTGACACTGTTCCAAGCACTGCGAGTCCAAATGGGTGTTGCTTTCACAGGGCAGATCATTCACACTTTCCTCAGCATGTTCACGAGGTAAAAATTAAACTTTACATTACTTCCTATTCTGAACACTTGTCAGTTTTGCCAGCGAGTGTTACTGCAATCCTGTCCTGATAGGAAATTTTGCGTAATGTGTGATGTTTCAGGGAGCAGCTGGCTGCCAGTATTTTACAAGAAGGCAGCGCCGGATGCAGGGTGGTGCAGAAGTTCCTGAAAATTCTGCAGGTGGTGGTGCAAGAACCTGGTCAAGCTTTCAAGCCCTTCCTGCCCAGCATCCTCTCACTGTGCATGGAGCAGGTCTACCCAGTTGTGGCTGAGGTCAGTTAGTGTTTATGCAGGATAGTTGAAAAACGTCCTTCTTGATTTTTACTCTTCCTTTTTGTTGCATAGAACAGTGTTGGACAGTTATGTCTCATTTTACGTTGCAGGAAGGGTGTTAACAGTCACATCATGTGTTTGGTTGCCATGACACAGACACACAGCTTGCATGCATTCACACTGCATTACTGTTAACTAGCAAACTTTTATCTAGGCTAAATGATTAGCAACCAAAAGTGAAGCCATGATATTGCAGAGTTAAGACCGAAATTAAGACTAGGACCACAAGAGGGCGTCACTTTTACCTTGTTTTAGAGGAGGCTTAATAATGGCAAACATGACACTTAATGAGGCTGAATTCTGCCTCTTTCCGATTGTTTTATAACGTTTTACTAGAATAAAGCTTGAGCAGCTAAAATAGTAAAATAATTAGTAAAATATATTTTTTATTATACACCCAGTGGCCTCTTTATTAGCTACACCTTGCTAATACTGGGTTGGACCCATTTTGCCTTTAGAACTGCCTTAATTCTTTTTCATAACCTATCTGCTTGATGTTTCGATTTGTTGTGAGTCCAGAGATGATGTTATGCACACCTTGGTTGTAAGGTGTAGTTGGCAACTGTTTTCTTTCTGTCATCTCAGACCATCCCACCCATTCTCCTCTTACCTCTGATATCTAAGAGGCAGTTTCTGTTCATGCATGCCAGATATTTTCTCTTTTTGGGATCATTCACTGTAATCTTGAGAAATGATTTTTCCATCAAACAGCTCCAGAGTTACTTACATCCCCTTCTTTCCCATTTGATGCTCAGTTTAAACTTGCTGTCATGTGATTGGCTAACTCTTCTTTTGTTAACAAGCAGTTGAACAGGTGTATCTAATAAAGTTGCTAGTGACGGTAGCCTACTGTTTCTATCAGATTTGGCTACAAAAGTGACTAGAACTAATCCTATCAAATTTGTAAAATATTGATCAAAATAATAAACTTGTTTATTCCAATTATCTATTATTCAATTATTCAGCGTTTTTGTTATCCATCAATCAATCCATCAATTCTATGTGCTACAACCTGTTTGCTATTGCAGTTCACAACTGTTAACTGTACGACTGAGCATGCAGCATTTTGTTGTGTTGTTCTTAGGGCTGCAAATGACTCCCTCTGCTGGGTTTTATGTTACCCATGTGTTATGCTGCAAATATCCCCATATTAAAGGGATTTAAGAGGGCGGTTTTAAGAAAACGCCTAAAATATCAACCACAACGGTTCAGAATGAGAGTTGCAGGGTTGAAAGCCTGAAGCAATTGGTTAGTTGAAATTACTCAGAATGTAAGAGAAAAAAATGCCACATTGTATTACACCAAGTAATGCAACAACACCGTAGTCGATTTTCTTTGAAATCCTGACGAATGTACAAAGTTGTTTACTTGACATGAAAGTAAATGTATAATAATCAGATTTCATGAATGATTTCTCTTGAACAGCGGTCCTCACCGGATGTCAAGACAGAAATGTTCGAGTTGCTATACCAAATACTTCACCATAACTGGAGGTACTTCTTCAAAACCTCGGTCTTAACGAGTGTCCAAAGAGGAGGCGTTGACGACACCATAGAGAACGAGGCCCAGTTCACAGCAGCCATGCAGGTGTGTTTATTCACATGTATATTTATCAATATAACGATTAAAAGAATAGATGCCATTTTAGTTATTTGCGTTTTGCACTCGTTCAGCTTCATTTCCTGTTCTTTGTTGTAATATCTTTTTCAGGCATTTGGGCAGTCCTTTCTGCAAACTGATCTCCACATCTTCAAGCAGAATCTGTCCTATCTGGAGTCACTAAACAGCAAGCACAAGTTGTATCACAGAGTACGTTTAGCTTTTCTTCCAATATCTTTTAATTTTAGAGGTTTTAACTAATACATTTTTTGAGGGGTGAAACAACTTTTGAGTGATTATGGGTGTAAGAGTGAATAATATTTAGAGTTGACTATGCTATTAGATCTCAGAGTTGAATTATTCCTTTCCTTCATCCCTCTCTCTGTTCCTCTGTTCTCAGTCAACTACAATAAATATTAAAGGGTTAGCAAGTTTTGCATTTTTAAGTAATACAAGAAAGAATGTGCCTCAGCACATTTAGAATCTGACTAAAATAAGTAAAACTGGAATAATATGCACACAGTGTGAGCTGCAGTCTGTTATAACTCATCCTCCAACTGTATTTTGTTTTTTCTTTTATTCTGATTCTTCAGAAGCTTTTCCGAACCTCGATGCTCTTCCACTTCATCAACGTGCTCCTGCAGGTCCTTCTGCACAAAAGTCACGACCTCCTTCAGGAGGAAATAACCCTTGCCATTTACAACATGGCGTCTGTTGACTTCGATGCCTTCTACTCGGTTTTCATGCCAGAGTTTCTGAACGGCTGTCAAGGTGTGGACACCAGTCAGCGGGACGTTCTCGCGCGCAACTTCAAGCTAGAGCAGGTAAGGTTTTTTCCCAGACCCATCAAGTAACTGTGATGTTTTTTTTGGGTTGTTTTTTTTTCCCCACATTGTTTTTACACTTTCTGTGTAAGATAAAATCACTTGTTTAACATATTGCTCTGAATTTAGCTCCATCCATCCAATGGATACCTTGTTTAATTTTGTACAGGAAAATAATTCATGAAATGCATATGGTGAGAAAACATTTTCTAGGATTTCTATCTTGTTTCATACCTTTTTCTGCTGTTCTTGCTTTAGTTTAGCAAGGTCAGTTATTAAAACGCAGTACAGGTGAGAACTGCACCTATATACCTTTGCTGCTTTTCTTTGCATAAAGCCAAAGTAAATAAGGCACTAATTAAATAGCACTTTGTCACCTCAGGGGATCATATTTTCACACTTTTGAGTCTGTAGCTCCTCCTGTGTTATTCACAGTCAGCAGGATTCTTATTGAAAACACTAATTTACATAAAGCCATTGTTTTTCATTCTTCGTTTACACAAGGATATGTTGAATATTGCATTGCACTTTTGAAAGGTAAAGCACATAACACTTGATTTAATAAATGTGCTTTGTATCCCAGAAGCATTATCCATAACACTTCAACATGACTCTATCTATAAATTAACTTATTGTTTCCCACCTTAATTCCAGGACCTGCCGTCATTCACTCAAAGCGTGCAGAGACTGGTGAACGACCTTCGCTACTATAGACTGTGTAACAGTAGTTTGCCCACTGGCACCATCAAGCTATAGCAAATCGACAGCTTGAACCACTCCACAAGTCAGCTGTGATCTTCAAAGACTGCCTGTGCTGACCACTCTGCCCAACACTCCTTCACTTCGGCTTCGCTCCACTCACAGCAACGGCACGGAGCAGCACACGTAGTTTAGTAGAGTAATGGGAGGGTGAGCATGCTGCTGATAACGTTCTTTAGTTTCTACTGTAAAACGTTGACACATTGGTATTTTGTTTTAGAGCAGTGTCCTCCTTGTGTCTTGCCAATGAACATTTGGTGAGGAAATGTATACCTGGTCTGCAGTTGGCATCTGTCCAGACCTGGAGCTGTCTGAGCCAGGCCTTCTCTCCCGTTCTCCCACAACAAAGCTGGGCTGGGACTGAGCACTTTCAACTCATTTTGAGTTATTTTTAATGTCTGCTTTTATTCGTTTTGCCTTTTTTTTTCATCTCCAAAGGAGATCAAAATTCAACTTAAGATCTTTCATATCATTCCATTCTGAAAACGTGAAAACTGCTTGATTTAATAAATTGCTTTTTTTTTACTTTTTTGGTTTTTTTGGCTGTGATTTGACATTTCAGTGGCACTGTTACTATGAAACTGAATAATAGTAGTTTTCTTACAAAGTATCAATATTATATACACTATTACTATTATCAGGTGATAACTTTTAAACCAAGGTGAACTCAAAACGTAACCTCATTAGGAGCAGAATTGTCACACTCACCTGGATGAAATTGATTCTCAGTCTTTTAAGAAATGTTACTACTGATGAAATTCAAGCAGTGCAATACTATAGAATATTTACATTTTTTCAGCTAATAATAAAAAACCAGTTTCTGAGACACTTTTTCATATCTACCGTCTGTCTCGGGGATGTGCGAAAACAGCACCACTTTCTCAAACATCTGACTTGGCATCCCCTATCTCTACCTCAGCTGTGAGACAGCATACAGCTGTGTTTAAAATAGCAATAGCAATCCAACTTTAGTAACCAGATCATTGGCTGTTTTGGTAAAAATTATATTTCCACATGGCTAATCATTTACTAGTAGGATAGTGTAAAATCAGCAGACATGACATGCATGCTGCTGATTCTTTGCTGTTGAATCGCTGATTTAAAGGGGGGCATATTTAGACTAATAGCTGTGTGAGTTTCCATCTGTGAGGTCTCTGATTCAATGAACAAACTGCTGTAAAACAGGAGAAAGGCTGGTTACATTGCAGTCCTTTGAAATCAGTGGCCTGGGATGTTCCAGATATTGTTCAGAAGACTTGATTTAAAAAGTTGATCGGAGAAAGGAAAACATGGAAGTGCAGAAATATACAGGTTTCTGAACTAAAATAATCTCAAAGACTATGAAATGCAAAATAAAACCAGAAAAATGTGGAACACCACAGAAAACCCAATTTGAATGTATTGAAACATAGCCTGAAAGGTTTGGACTCAGACTATGATCAGCTCCAGGGTGATCAAAGAGGGTCTAGAGCAGGGGGTGTTGGGACCCCCGGGGGGTCGCGAGATGATTTTCAAAATCATGATGTGGCTGCTGTACAGATGTATAGAGGGCCAAAAAGGACACAATTAAATAAATGAAAAAAATAAATTTACTTTGAAATGTCTCATTAAATAATATATGATGAAATTAAAAAGTCATTTTTTTACATAAGATAATTTAATAGCAATTTCAGTCCACATTTAGTAAATACATAGAGTTAAAAAAAATGGGTATTTTTAGAAGGTCGCCGGTCTTTGGCACTGTTATTTTGGTGGTCACAAGCTATAAGGTTGGGAACCTCTGGTCTAGTTACCTGTGAATAATGTAACAATTAAAGATACCTCTGTCGACCCTAAATATCAGCAAAAAGCCCCTGCAGTCCCATTGTCAAAAAGCAAGCCATATAAGTCAGTTTGTCAAAGAACACAAAGCCTAGACAGTTTTCATGGGGAAACCTGTGATATAATGGGAAAAGTAACGCCCCCCATCCTGACGCTGTAGAACAATTTGTTCCCAATACAAACACACACTATACAAAACAGGGGCACAGCAGAAACAACCCACAAAAACTAAAGAGAAGCAATTCACATACTTTAGGGGTGACAGGACTTGCTGTTTAGGGAAATCTGCTCAACATTTGGTGCGTGATGAGAAACTGACATCAGCTCAGCTCTATTTATATAGCAGCTTTCAATCAAGAATACATTTAAAGGTGCTATACAAAACAAACACAAGAACACAAACAAGAATTAACCGTATATTTAAGAAAGGTTAAGATATGTAAACAAAAACGATTACTATTAACCATTGTTAAACAGATGGTCTTTAAAACAAACCTGAGTTTTAAGTTTTGGATTAAAAAGGAATGTACATTTTGAATAATGGCAGCGAGCTGGTTCCACAGGACGGACTCTGCCTTTAGTTCTGGACCAGGAAGTTCTTGGAAAAATGAAGAAAATTGTCTCTTGAAAACAAAGATTTCTTGTGAAATTTTAGAGGATAGGATCTTCATGATAAGCAGAAGCAGTGAAGATAATAGCTTTATGTGTGATGAGGGTAATTTAAAATTCTTAATTTAGTTACAAATAAAGGCAAAATAACACAGGTATCTTTTACAAACAATTATCAGGTTGTAGTTCAATTCAACTGCTGAATATCATCACCTATTTAGAGAACCACTGCTCTTATCTGGAAAATCCTACTGGGTGTTTTAGGTGATTATTGGTCTCTACAGGTGACAACCTCTTTATAAAAGACTATGGTTCTAACTGACCCAAGGTTTATTAAAACGGTGAAACATGTTGGGCTCAACTCCAGATGTGACTTGATTGGTTATTCTACTTTAAATGGACCCTTTCAGATTAGATTTTATTTGCATAAGGGCTCTAGACCTTCATATGGAGCCTCCTGAAGTGCAAGATCAATGATTGATTCAAAGTTATCGGAGATTGGATTGACTTTAAATAGATTTTTAATCTTTAAAAAGCTGTTTCTCTCGCTTAACTTCATAAAATACAGGTCCTTCTCAAAATATTAGCATATTGTGATAAAGTTCATTATTTTCCATAATGTCATGATGAAAATTTAACATTCATATATTTTAGATTCATTGCACACTAACTGAAATATTTCAGGTCTTTTATTGTCTTAATACGGATGATTTTGGCATACAGCTCATGAAAACCCAAAATTCCTATCTCACAAAATTAGCATATCATTAAAAGGGTCTCTAAACGAGCTATGAACCTAATCATCTGAATCAACGAGTTAACTCTAAACACCTGCAAAAGATTCCTGAGGCCTTTAAAACTCCCAGCCTGGTTCATCACTCAAAACCCCAATCATGGGTAAGACTGCCGACCTGACTGCTGTCCAGAAGGCCACTATTGACACCCTCAAGCAAGAGGGTAAGACACAGAAAGACATTTCTGAACGAATAGGCTGTTCCCAGAGTGCTGTATCAAGGCACCTCAGTGGGAAGTCTGTGGGAAGGAAAAGTGTGGCAGAAAACGCTGCACAACGAGAAGAGGTGACCGGACCCTGAGGAAGATTGTGGAGAAGGGCCGATTCCAGACCTTGGGGGACCTGCGGAAGCAGTGGACTGAGTCTGGAGTAGAAACATCCAGAGCCACCGTGCACAGGCGTGTGCAGGAAATGGGCTACAGGTGCCGCATTCCCCAGGCCAAGCCACTTTTGAACCAGAAACAGCGGCAGAAGCGCTTGACCTGGGCTACAGAGAAGCAGCACTGGACTGTTGCTCAGTGGTCCAAAGTACTTTTTTCGGATGAAAGCAAATTCTGCATGTCATTCGGAAATCAAGGTGCCAGAGTCTGGAGGAAGACTGGGGAGAAGGAAATGCCAAAATGCCAGAAGTCCAGTGTCAAGTACCCACAGTCAGTGATGGTCTGGGGTGCCATGTCAGCTGCTGGTGTTGGTCCACTGTGTTTTATCAAGGACAGGGTCAATGCAGCTAGCTATCAGGAGATTTTGGAGCACTTCATGCTTCCATCTGCTGAAAAGCTTTATGGAGATGAAGATTTCATTTTTCAGTACGACCTGGCACCTGCTCACAGAGCCAAAACCACTGGTAAATGGTTTACTGACCGTGGTATCACTGTGCTCAATTGGCCTGCCAACTCTCCTGACCTGAACCCCATAGAGAATCTGTGGGATATTGTGAAGAGAATGTTGAGAGACTCAAGACCCAACACTCTGGATGAGCTAAAGGCCGCTATCGAAGCATCCTGGGCCTCCATAAGACCTCAGCAGTGCCACAGGCTGATTGCCTCCATGCCACGCCGCATTGAAGCAGTCATTTCTGCCAAATGATTCCCGACCAAGTATTGAGTGCATAACTGTACATGATTATTTGAAGGTTGACGTCTTTTGTATTAAAAACACTTTTCTTTTATTGGTCGGATGAAATTTGCTAATTTTGTGAGATAGGAATTTTGGGTTTTCATGAGCTGTATGCCACAATCATCCGTATTAAGACAATGAAAGACCTGAAATATTTCAGTTAGTGTGCAATGAATCTAAAATATATGAATGTTAAATTTTCATCATGACATTATGGAAAATAATGAACTTTATCACAATATGCTAATATTTTGAGAAGGACCTGTATACCGAATTTTCTGCAAATACTTCAAAACTGAGAAGGAAGAGGGACCTGGCATGAGTGGAGTTAAATATTCAGGAGTGAGTGTCAATGAGTGGAGCCGGAGGGGGGGGGGGGACTCGTGAGTTTTTATTGAGGAGGGTTGACTTCACTCTAGAGTCTGACAAAAACACGCGTGGAACGCACAGTCATGTTGCAGCGCAGCATTTTCCACACAGCTCTTAAACACTTTTTCACAGGGGGTCCAGAGACCCGCAGAAGTCTGCCATGCGGGCTCCTCTGTGCGTTTCGGTGGGGACCCGGGCTCTTCTGGCACAGGAGCAAATCAAGTAAGTGAAGAGTTTTAACTAATCGTCCATTTCCGTAAGTGTATTCTGCGTGTTTTTTCCTCATTAGTGGTGCTTAGAGTCAATCTTTCATTCAGTGCTTACCTGAACAACTCTGCTCTGGAAATCGGGTTTTACATTTGAATGAAAGACGCTGATCTCTGGGCAGAGTTCACTGGAGTCGGAGACTTTAACCCCGAAGCGCAACGTTTCCCCCCAAACCCAAAGAAAAATATTTGACAACAAACTCGCACGCCAGAAGCATGGGGTCATAAGTGTCGTAAAGGTTCATGGCTGGGACGTGTGTGGCAACAAAAAGCTCGGAGGTGCGCGGTTTCCGTCTGAAACTGCACGTCGTCTGCGTTTTTTTGGCGAATGTAGAGCACCGTCGCCTATACCCGAACTTTTATGGACCCGAACTTGCAACCAGTCCACTAATACGTCATTGTTCACGTCTTGCATGACGCCGGCCTACCACCACTCAGCTGCTCCCGTGGCGGGTCTCGTGTGTTTTAATGGATCACATGCAGTCATTCATGCGCTCCTGGTGTTGTGGCCCCTATCAGTAGTTGTGGAGTACAACTAAACTGGTTTAAAACATGTTCTAACGTGTAAACATGCATGGAGAATGAACGGTTTATATTGTTTATTAACTGAAAAAAGAAAAAATCGGACTTCATCTATAGGCTACTGTGTAAAATGTTTTGCTCCCTTACAGATTTCTTCTTTTGTTTTCTTTTTTGTCACATTTAAATGTTTCATATCATAAAACGAATTCTAATACTAGACAAAGATATGTCTGAAGTGTTATCCAAACCAACCTGACCATGTTTGAAAAAGTAATTGCCTCCTGAACCTAATTACTGGCTGCAGTACCATTTAACAAAACAGCAGCTATCAGGTGTTTGTGTAACAAAGAGTATTTTTTGCAACCCTGTGAAGGATTTATGGCCCACTCTTCTTTGCAGAATTTAGAGGAAGATTTTCGAACATGCCCCAAGCATCTAAATCCAATTTCAGTGCTCTGGAAAAAAATTAATAAGCCAGCCTGAGAAGGTTCACAATTTTCCATACTTTCTCCATTTGTGGACAGTGCGTCTCACTGGGGTTCACAGCAACCCCAAAGCTTTAGAAATATCTTCGTAACCATTTTCAGACAAAAATGTTAGTGACTTTTTCTCACCTGTTTCTTGTAACCTCCTTCATGTTGTCATACAGGTTCTGTTTAAGCAATATATTGATTCTACAGGCAAGACATGAATCAGGCCTGAGTGTGGCTTGTAAACTTTAACTCAGCTGTCCAAAAAAAATGGGTTAATGACAGTTAATTTGTGATTTAACAAGTAGGGGGCCTATATTTTCGCATAGTGCCAGGTCAGTTTGGATAGTTTTTTTTTTCCAAGCACATTTTATATTTACCCAGGTTATCTGTCTGGTATTGAACTTTTTTGAAAATCCTAAAAATCAAAGTGTGGCAAAGAACAAAAGCCAAAGAAATGCACCATAGTTACAGAAAATACACAGTATAAAATAAATGAAAAATCACATGCAGAATTTGAGGAGGACTGTTCTACTTGTTCTCAGTATAGTTTAACATTTTTAATTTGTGAAGAAAGTGTTTCATATGTGAAGACACCCTTACTTTTCAACAACATAGCTTCTGTAGCCCCACTGGCCACCTGGCAGTTGATGCTTTGGTTATTTTAGCAAGACTATCAAAAATCTCTATCTGTTGCCTAGAGCATTGTATGCCTGCACTGTAAACAGGTAAGGGAGTTAAAGTTACTTGTGCACTTCAGAGTGATCATTTAACAAAAAAATCTAGAATAAGACAAGGCCATGCAATGCATTTTAAATGGCTTGCTGTGCACTGTTATAAGGTGACAACCATGGTTGCTTATAAGATTGCACTAGGAGATGTGTTTCCTTGCTCCAAGATATTGAGTTTCGATAATCATTAGTCTTCCCTGTGGATAACCAATACTTCCACCAATATGTATGCATTTGAGCTGTATATTAACTCCTGCGTTCCCTCTCTTGTCACAGCAGGTCTCCCAGATGTAAGGGAGCGGACTCTCGTTGCCATAAAGCCAGACGGAGTTCAGCGTCGTCTTGTTGGACAGATAATCCAGCGGTTCGAGCAGCGAGGTTTCAAGTTGGTGGGCCTGAAGATGCTGCAGGTACATTAGCTCTGTGCATTGACACTGTGTGAAGAGAACGCCATCTTTTTAATTGCTAACTGTAGCTTTGTTTGATGTGAAGGCATCTCAGGATGTCCTGTCTGAGCACTACTGTAACCTGAGGACGAAGCCTTTTTATAACAGTCTAGTGCGTTACATGACCTCAGGACCTCTGGTTGTGATGGTGAGGGCTTCCCTTTTTTCTGCTGGTTTTGGGCTCCTTTCAGTTTTTACATTTCGTTTGCTTTATCTCGTCCTTGCTTATCAGTTCGCTGCAATGTATGTGTGTTGCTTTATCTGTGTTTAGGTATGGGAAGGGCACAATGTTGTTCAGACATCGCGGACTATGGTGGGACACACTAATCCAGCTCAGGCCCAGGCAGGGACTGTCAGAGGGGATTTCAGCATTCATGTCAGCAGGTAGCCTCATGTTATTTCATATTTACAGCACCTTGCAAAATAATTATTGCAGCTTCATTTATTTGTATTTGTTTAAGATTTTGGGCTATTTATATGAGAGATCAACACCAAGCAGTTCGCAATGGGGAAATGGGAGGGAAATTAATGATTTTCAACTTTTTTCCAAAGAAGAAAGTGTACAGTGTATACACAGCCCCCTTTACTCTGATACCCCTAAATTAAATCCAGTCCAAGTGTGGATTGTTTAATATCAGTGTAGCAGTGTACAGCTGTCCTGTGAAGGCATTTTACAAGCAGCACATTGAAACCCAAGAAAAGCCAAGCTCTAATCATCTCACAGAGTACTGTTCAATCCCTCATCTGAATATGAAAGAGTTTGGCCCAACTGCAAACCTAGCAAGACAAGTCTGTCCACCTAAATTGACTGGCCAGGGAAGAAGAAGACCGTGCAAGCACTTCTCTACCTGTGGTAACTCTGGAGGAGCCACAAAGCTTCACAGCTCAGGTGGGAATATTGGTCAACATGACAGATATTTATCATGCATTCTGTGAATCTGGCTATTATGGGAGAGAGTGAAGAAGAAAGTTGTTTATTAAAGAATATCCCATTTGCAGTTTTCCACAAACCACAGATGTAACCAAAGCTGAACTTTTTAGTCTAGTGTTAAAAACCATTTGAGAAAACTACTCTGAACATACAGTAATCCTGAATACATTGTTTGGAGTTGATGGGAAGATGGAAGAAATAAAATACAGGATAATTCTGTTTGGAGCTGCAAAAACAGGTAATTGAATGGAATTTTTTAGATCAAAGCATATTCACGTGTTATAATGCCCTAATCAAAGTCCACACCTGAGTACAATAAAGGATCTGTGTCAGAGCTTGAAAACTGATGTTTTGAAATGTTCTACATCCAAGCTGACTGAACTTGAGCTTTTTTTTTTAGAGGAAGTATAAGTTTCCATCCCTTGATGTGAAAAGCTGTCAAAGAAATGACCCAAATGACCTGAAGCTTTAATTGCGACAGAAAATAGTTGTACAACGTCTTGACAAAAACATGCCAATCTTTTTAGATTTTTAGTTGTACAATTTTGGGACAACATGTATATGTTTCCTTTTCTTTTTTTTTTTTTTTTAATAAAAGTAATATCCCACTAAAGAATTTGTGACTATAAGGAGAAAAAGTGAAAAATTCAAGGGGTATGAATACTTTTGCAATTTAATGAAAATTCCCTTTATGATTAAACATTAAGCCTATGAGAAGACAAGTTATGTCTTTGAGATCAAGTAATTAAAAGCATTGCTCATTTAAAGGAACGTGATCCATGCCAGCGATTCAGTGGAGGGTGCTGAGAAGGAGATCCAGCTGTGGTTTCAAGCCAAAGACCTTTTGGACTGGAACTGCTGGGACCAGATTAGCACTGGCGAGCTGTGAATCGAAGGAAGTGACAGTTAGATTTACTGCCTCTTTTCCTGCTGCTCAGTGGTCTGTCACTTCAGATATTGTGACCAAAGGTGACTGAAAAACATGAGCCATATTCAATGATCTATCTCAGTGATTTACCTCAGAAATGCACTCAAACTAAACTGTTGATGTTGTGTAAGATTTTTTACGTGGAACAGCACGTGTTTTAATCATTTGTAATTAACATGTTTCTAACTAATGGTTGAGTTACTTAAAAGTTTAATATGTAAAATAGTAAACCACAAAGACCATGATTATTGTTAATATTATTATATATTTTTTTAAAATGTTGATATTTGAACCTCTCCTCTACACTCTATCATACAAATTCTCTTTGTTAAAGCAAATCTTTTCACACTCTAAAGTTACAACTTTTATGTCCCTATGTCCCATTTAGTGTGTTGATGTGTATTTGGCAAGTTATTTGGGAAAAAGCAATTGAACTGCAGCCCACTTACAAAATGCCCAATACTGCTTTGTTTTTTGAGCATGCCACTAATGTCACAAGAATGTCGCATTTTAACCACTTTTTATACATCTGGCAAGATTTGTTTTGAAGCCATCATTATGTCATGCACTAAACTTTAGTAATAACAGAGAAAAAAAAAGGATTGAAATTAAACCAGAAGTATGTTGTAATATCTACCGGCAATGATCAGAATCTTCTTCCTTTAGTTTTTTTCCACACAAAATGAATGTCTAAGCTACTGCCATAGGCATTTGACCTTTTGCTTTATTTTTCGTTATTTCTGTCTTCTCATTTAGAAGGTGACATATTTGTTCATTATAGGGGGTAGGACACATTAATCCAAAAATATAACCATGCTAGTGTTTTTTTTTTATTCCTGCCAAAAATGTTGTCAGGACATTTTTTCACATACTGATCCCTGCAAAATAAGACGTGGAGAAATTGTTGTATTTAGTGCTGAAGGCAAGTAAAACAAATAAAACCTTAAAAATTACTTTTGCATAGCAGGGGTCGATGAGGTTGAAAAGTTGCAATTAGATGAAATAATCTGCGATATGTAAAGTTACAAGCTGTCAGCCGAACATTTCTCCGTAATCATGGCCATTATAGGCCCAATTTTCATTTTTCACCATGTCACCTACTAGCTTAAATCCTCCTTAAGACATCCCCTCCCCCTTCATTTTTTCTTGTATGCATTTGTTTACTTGTCGTTCTATGACCTCTCTGATATAGATAACTGCAGCGGCACATTTGTAAACATTATGCATCAAAATATCTAAAATGAGTAATAAATACTTAAGGTAGATGCATCTTTCCACCTGTGATGATATTAAGACGCCAAATAAGGACAAGGTTACACAATCTGGATAGAGTAATCTGAAAGGTCATTTGTTGTGTACACAGTAAAATTTGACCTCTAGTGAATGTTATTTGTAAAACTCAGGTGAAGCAACAGTATGTTCACATCATGTTGATTTACCTTCTTCTGTAACTGAATGTGTGTTTTTGCATGTGTTGACATCTGCAGGGTCGCCTCGAATCGGTTATTTCAGATCAAACATGTTTAAGACCTTGTCAGAACTTATACCAATGACTTGGAAGATCATGTTGAACTTAGTTTGAGAAAGTAATGATTTAGAAGATTTGCCATTCTTCAAATAAACATTACAAATATGTTTATTACCTCTGTTGATGGGTACTGATACAAATATTCAGTTTATGTATGTTTCTATGTTGTACACAATAGTAAATGGAGCAAATAATCATTTTTGCTGTCTTGAAAACAAGAGAAAATTAATACTAATGTTTTTTTAATGTGATATGTTTGTACATTTAGACTGAAACATGTGGCTGTACAAAGTGGCATAATAAAAATAAATGGGAAATAAACAAACAGAAAAGTGGATAATCTGTGGCAAACCCAGAGGATTTATCCGTTTTTTTTGTGTTTTACGGACAAATGTAAACATTTTACATTTGTTTGTCTCATTTTTTATTTTGCATTGTTATTGTCCACATATTAGCTTAAAGGATATGAAATAAGACGTTAACTATAACAGAATCAAAACTGTAATTGTGAAAGTTTATTTTAAAAAAACATGAAATTACTTTTTCTTTTTCATGTCAGTGCAATTATTAGTCTGTTTCATTAAAACATTTATGTAACCTTCATGTACAATATGAATAAAGGCTTACTTCTGTTCTGCTGTTTTCAGGATGTGTTTTGGCGTAATAAACATATTGGTTAATACCATATTAGAAAAGGACAAAAAACAGTAAGAACAACGTTAGCAAAATTTCTTTTAAAACATGTAATAACAATAAGAAAAACACAAAAAAATTAAAGAAACTTTTGCGTGGCAGTGCAGATATTACTCTGTTTAATTAATACATTTATGTAACCTTCATGTACAGTAATTTCTTCTCCTATCTCTTAAAGTCATCGTGGATTTCTGCTTCTTTTATTATTTTCTCATCCAGGTCAGTCATCACATTTCACTTCTCCCTCACCGTCTCGAGTTCAGAAACTTTGCGCACATCCTGGCAAGAAGAATATTGAACAAAAAAAAAAATCACTTTTTTATAAGAGTTTTTATCAGAGTTCTTCTGTTTTTGCTTTTTTGTTTGTCACATAAATGTTTCAGATCATCGTTTTAAAAAATTACACAAAGATACCCTATGTAAATACATTTTTAATTATGATTTAATTCATTATAGGAAAAAAAAGTATCCAAACCAACATGGCCCTATGGTAAAACATAATTTCCCTCCTCATTAAATGAGTTAACTGTAATTGGCCACCTTTTTTGGTCCACTGGTCTAATTAATGCTAGAGCTGTAGAATCAAGAACTCACTTTATAATAACTTTTCTGATAACATGAAGTAGGCAAAATATTTCAAAATGCAACACACCATTCCCTGATCTAAAAAAATTAAAGAAAAGATGAGAACCTAAAACTAGTTAAACTTAAAAAAAATTGACATCAATCATTCTGGAAAGGGTTATGAAGCCATCAACCAAACATGAAGAAATCATGGAGCAGGGGTGAACCATTCCAGGAGTCGCCGGTTAACCAAAATTACTCCAGGAACACCTTGGTGACCAATCAAGGAAGTCATAAAAGGAACCAATACAAAATCTAAAGCACTGCGGAGCTCTGTTGCCTTAGTTAAGGCTGGGGTTAATGACTAAACAACACAAAAGAGACTGGAAAAACGTGGCATCCTTGGAGAGATCCACTCAAAAACCACTGCTGACTAATAATACCAACGCCAGGCTGCCTGACACTTGCAGAAATGATCCTACAGACTTGGGATATAATTCTATGGGCTAGAAGGTATGTATCTCTTTATGTCCAATGTATTATTGTATTATTTGTGTATTATATATATCTTTCATTAATTCATATCAGGTTTTAGAGAACTAAAACCTGATATGAATTAAACGCACCGTTCTTACTTTATTGTCCACTATATTTACATTAAAAGATATTTGTCATAAAATCAGACAAGTCCTTTCCCCAACAATGTCTTTTGTCATTTCGGAGAGTTAATGTCTAGTCAGTGTGGTACTGGTTTTTAATGATTTTCAACTTTGTGTGGATCATGGTCTTTAAAACTACAGATGTGAAGTCCTGTTTTGTACCCCGAACCATTTTTTCACATGTGCATATTTAGGGACATACCACTATTTATAGGTCAAAGAGGCTCAAACACTATCATTATCAGTCTTACCTTGCTGAATAAATTACAAATTTAAAGGTTTTAAGGATATATTCAATATAAGTGAAATTATAGCATATTATATGTGGGTTATTAGTTAATGAAAAATCAAAAAGAATTGATTGCTTTGTTGTTCTTGTTCACTTTGAATGCAGGTCAGTTTAGTAACAATTTGGCAAAGTGATGAAAGTCTGTGCATCAGTCAGGGACAAGCAAACAAACGGCTGGAGCCACCTTAACCCGAGCATAACCGTACAAACACAGAGACAAACACATGGGAACATCCAGAACAACACTGTACAAACCTCGAGAAGGGACTTCTGTCCCAGGATCTGCATGTAAACACTTTCTCCTTCTAAGGGGCACACACGGCAGAGCTCCTCATTTTTAAGGGAGAACAGCTGCGCTCCATTCAAAACTCCCAGGCTCTGGACTGTCCTGACAGAAGAATTGCGAAGAGAAGGTTTAGTTTGTTGCTGGCTTTGTGTCAAATTTAAATTAAATATGAAAATATAAGACAGAATGAGAGAGGCTTAAGAGAGAGCAGCCAGTAGTTTAAACTGGAGGAATCTAAAGCTGATTCAAGATCTACCTCTCACATTCACCTTGGAGAACTCTGTATTTAGAGTAATGAAATGTGCATTTGATTGATTATTTATTTGCTGTAACAATGCTTTTTGGCAATAAATCTTATAGCGTTGTAAAACCTTCCTGTATCCTTTAAATTGTGTCATTTGTAAGAAAATGCATTTGTGGACTGAGCAGTAAAGTTGAGTATGCCCCCATGAAAGCTCGCCAAATTGTCTCTGGCAATGTCAAGCATCTTTTTCTTCTTTTTACCTGTGTTTGGTGTCACTTTTGAACGGCTGATTGAAGTCTGAGATATCAAAACATATTACCAATTTAGAAGTGTAATCCTTTACCAAACAATCAGCAAAATGTGGGAGAACTGTCCACAACCACACCACCTCCTCCTCATCATTGTTTCCAGCTTTGTCACCCACTGCTGTGGGATTGCATCCTATTTTTCAACCAGCATCTGCAGCAAGTCAGCCGATGCAGTTGTGTTGGCCACTCTGACCCAAGAAGTGCAGGGAAGCGATTCCATCTTCTCCTCTCCCAAATTCTGGAGGAATTTCTGACAAACCCCGTACTGTGGGAGCGAGCGTTGACATCTTGGAGCATGAGGATCGGTCCTTAATAGTGGAAAAATGGGATTGCCACTGTTTGCAGAATTTCACCTTAACATCACTCTGCGTTGAAATGATTACAAGCTTGTTCTTTGCCTGAAGGACATACTACCCCACACCATCACACTGCCTGCACCGAAAACTGTTAGACAGAGAAGATCTGGATAGTTGACACAATCCAGGAACTCAACTATGCTGCTCAACTCACAAATGCATTTTCCTTACAATTGTGCTCACCATTTAAGGGAAAATAAGTGAGTTTCCAAATGGATTAGGTTTATTACCAAAAACCATTGTTACAACAACAACTTTGTGCTAATTTTAGTTGAAACATACTGTAAGCAACAAGGTTTCACATCAGCTCTAAAAGATAACTGGAGCTGCAGCTATTGATTAGTGTAGTAATCCATTAATCTAGCAATTATTTTTTCGATTAATCAATTAATCTAACAAGAGATACTCTTAGTAAATTATTATAGTTCAATAAACAAGTTTTTTGACCTTAAAAAAACAAACATTTACTGTGCACTTTAAATGGTAAGGTAAGGTAAGTTTATTTATATAGCGCTTTTCAGTAACGAGACACTCAAAGTGTTGTAAATGCATTGTAAATGACATTTAAATGCAAGTCAATGCCCGGAACATAACATTTTAATAATAAAGTCTTTAAATTAAAAAAATAGTGACAATGCATTTAATTGCATTTTGCAAAGTCCATTTGTAAAAACATGAACAATGCTTAGGCTTAGGTGAAGCTAAAGCTTTGCCACTTGAGAAGTCCTGGATAGAGCATAATTACAGACAACGAAGACAATGAAGGTTTTCATCTAAAATATTATATATTTTTTTTACAATTATGGCTTAATTACTGCTCTGAGTGGGTTGTTCTTTCAGCAAAGGCATGTTTCAGAGTCTGTATACTCCAGTTAAAGATTCAATTACTAAATTAGTTGTCAATTATTTCAATAATCGATTAATCTGATTAATTGTTTCAGCCCTACAAATAACCTTTGTTAAACATTACGATTCTTCAAACCAGTTGATCCTCTACATTTTATGTTGTTATGGGTAATAAAAACAGCATAATTTTGCTGAAGTTGTATTCAACACTCACCTCTGACTGAAGCCCTTCGCAATGAGCCAGGCCTTCACCTCAGCACTTGGGGAGTGGTAGTTCAGGGGGACCGAGTTGCCAGCTGTGGAGGGAACCTCCATCTGATCAATCAAGTTCCTTTTTTTAGCCAGCCGCTGCAGAAGCTCATCGTTCATAACCAGGACTGTTTGAAGGGCAAAAAACATTGTCATACAGATGGGGAAGGGAACCAGTCTTCATGGTGTACAGTACACTGATTTTTTCCTCTTGTTTTTTGTCTAGTATAATTTAGGCCCAAGCTAAGTGATGACACAATGTGTTGTTAAAAAAGAACGGACTTTAAATGAAATCAAAAGGAAGGTTTATAAAGATTTTGCAACAGGTTGATTCCTCAAGTGCTATCAACTGAAAGCAAAGAAACTGATGGATGCTGCATTTTTCAGGTTTCTCAGAGGTCTTTGTTGGATTTTGTTCTAGTACTTTAAGATCCTATCATCCATTGCTGTTGGTGTCATAGGCCTGACACTTCACCCATAAAACATTTTTTCATTTTAGATATAAGAACAGGAAAGACAATGAGTAAAAAAGCAGCCAAGGTCATGAGAAAATCTTTGAAAGCCCTTCAAAAAACCTGGCGAACTGGAGTGTGCCAGTAAGTGTGGCTGCTAGTAAGCAAAAAACAAAGAATTTAATGTGGTTATAAACTTCTCACAAGTATGGTAGCTATACACTGGAAAAAACACAGTTTTACTGTTTTAAATGACAGCAGATTTGTTTTCAAAGTGGGATTTAGAAATAAAGAAAATGTTAAAGTAGCTGTGTTTGGTGGAGAAGATGTAGAACAAAGAGCTACGTGTATGTATGGGAATATGTGTATATCAACACAAAATTAAGTAAATTATAAATTAAATGTAGGCATAATGCCAAGAGCCTGATAATATTGATGTCCAGATTTGCAGGAAGTTAACTTTTTTCTTTCATATCTTGAGATCTTCTTTACAGGAGCTCCAACATCATGGGAAGAAGGATGTTGAATTAAAAGATATGAGCTGTCTGTTTTTTTAGGCATTGTTATTTAGGCAGCATTATATTTGCTTAAGAAGTAAAAGTAATGTAAAAAAGATCCACAAATAAACAACTAAATATGGCTGCAGCAAAGTTCCAACAAAGTATCACAAATGAGTCCATTTATCCCAGAGTCCTATTTAGTTATACATTAGATACAGTGACACATAAAATACCAACAGCCCCTGAACCTTTCCACATATTTTCATTTGAAGACCCCAATTTTCAATGTATTTTATTTGGATTTTATATGATAAACCAAGGAAGGGAGGAAAATTATTCACGGTTTCAGTATTTTTTACGAATAAAAATCTGAAAGGTGTGATGTGCTTTTCACCCCTCCTTACTCCGATTTCATGAAATAAAATCCTGTGCCTCCATAATCAACCACTATAAATTTGCCTGAGTGTAATTTAGCTTCGGCATAAGTAGAGCTTTTTTTAGAAAGCCTCTGAGGTTTACTAGGGGACATTAGTGAACATGAAGACCAAGGGATATAGCAGACAGATCAGGGAGAAGGTTGTGGAGTTTAAAGAAGGGTCAAGAAACAATACCTCAAGCTTTAAACATTTCACAGAGAACACTATACAGTCCATTAAACAAAATGGAAACAGTATGGCACAATAGAAAACTTGCTAAGGCATTCTTCTAAACTAACAGGCTGGGCAGTCTAGTGCAGTCAAGAGATTCATAGTAACTTAATGAGCTGCAGAAATCCACTGCCCAGGTGGAACAATTTATGGGTCCTGCAATCCTTATGTTCAATTCAATTCAATTCAAAAATACTTTATTAATCCCAAAGAGAAATTAAATGTTGTTGTAGCTCATTATGAAGGTTTCTTCAAAGAGCTGTTGTAGATGCTGATGGCTGAGGGCAGGAAGGATCTCCTGTAGCGCTCCGATCTGAAGAAGCCTCTGACTGAAGACACTCTGTTGTTGTAGGACAGTCTCATGAAGAGGATGCTCAGGGTTCTCCATAATGTTCTTTATTTTTTGAACAATCCTTCTTTGCACAATGATCTCCAGAGGTTCCAGAGGAGTCCCCAGAACAGAGCCAGCCTTTTTTATCAGCTTGTTGAGGTTTTTAAGTCCCTGGCTCTGATGCTGCTTCCCCAGCAGATGATGGCAGAAGAGATCACACTCTCCACAACAAACTTATAGAAGATATGCAGCATCTTGCTGCAAACACCAAAGGACCTAAGCTTCTTCAAGAAGTACAGTCTGCTCTGTCCCTTCTTGTAGATGGCTTCACAGTTGCATCTCCACTCTAGTCTGTTGTCCAGGTGAACACAGAGGTATTTATACTCCTCTACCACCTCCACTTGTTAATTCATTTCGGAATATTTAATTAATCCCAAAAAGAAATCTTGTTGTGGCTCGAACTGCCAGTGAGTCCCATTTCCAAATGTAAATATCTCATTTATGTTTTTTTTACACTGTTTTCAGTTATATTTCAATTAAATTTAATTTAATTTAAATCCCCCAGTGGGCCCACTACCTGCAGGGGGAACCGTGAGGGACCGGTGCAAAGAGGTTTGGGTGGCGGACGAAGGTGGCGGACGAAGGTGGAGACCTCAGCGGCCCGATCCCCGGATGCTTAGGCTGGCTCTAGGGACGTGGAATGTCACCTCGCTGGGGGGAAAGGAGCCTGAGCTTGTGCGGGAGGTCGAGAGATATCGCCTAGAAATAGTCGGGCTCGCCTCCACGCACAGCGTGGGCTCTGAAACCCATCTCCTTGAGAGGGGTTGGACTCTCTTCTACTCTGGAGTGGCCCACGGGGAGAGGCGGCGGGCTGGTGTGGGTTTTCTTGTTGCCCCCCAGCTCAGCCGTCTCGTGTTGGGGTTTACCCCAGCGGATGAGAGGGTCGTATCCCTGCGCCTTCGGGTTGGAGAGAGGTCTCTGACTGTCGTCTCGGCCTACCAGCCGAGCGGTAGTGCAGAGTACAGAGGCCTCCCCAATCTGAATCCGAGCGGTGTTTTGTTATTGGACTTCTGTGCTAGTCACGGATTGTCCATAATGAACACCGTGTTCAAACATAAGGGTGTCCATCAGTGCACTTGGCACCAGGACACCCTAGGCAGGAGGTCGATGATTGACTTTGTTGTCGTATCATCAGACCTTCGGCTGCATGTTATGCACACTAGGGTGAAGAGAGGGGCTGAGCTGTCCACTGATCACCACCTGGTGGTGAGTTGGATCCGCTGGAGGAGGAGAAAGCCGGACAGACTTGGCAGGCCCAAGCGCATAGTGAGGGTCTGCTGGGAACGCCTGGCGGAGCCCTCGGCCAGGGATGTATTCAACTCCCACCTCCGGGAGAGCTTTGACCAGATCCCGGGGGATGTTGGAGACATAGAGTCGGAGTGGACCATGTTCTCCGCATCTATTGTCGATGCTGCTGCCCGTAGCTGCGGCCATAAGGTCTGCGGTGCCTGTCGCGGCAACAATCCCAGAACCCGGTGGTAGACACCGGCAGTAAGGGATGCTGTCAAGCTGAAGAAGGAGTCCTGTCAGCTGTGGTTGACTTGTGGGACTCCTGAGGCAGCTGACGGGTACCGTGAGGCCAAGCGTGCTGCGGCCCGGGCTGTGGCAGAGGCAAAAACTCGGGCCTGGGAGGAGTTCGGTGAGGCCATGGAGAAGGACTACCGGTTGGCCTCGAAGCGATTCTGGCAAACCGTCCGGTGCCTCAGGAGGGGGAAGCAGTGCTTCGCCAACACTGTTTATAGTGGGGGTGGGATGCTGCTGACCTCGACTCAGGACATTATCAGGCGGTGGAAGGAGTACTTCGAGGATCTCCTCAATCCTGCCATCACGTATTCCGTGGTGGAAACAGAGGCTGGGGACTCAGGGTTGGACTCTTTCATCACCCAGGCTGAACTCACCGAGGTGGCAAGGCTTCGGGGGTGGATGAGATCCGCCCTGAGTACCTCAAATCTCTGGATGTTGTTGGGCTGTCATGGTTGACACGCCTCTTCAACATTGCGTGGCGGTCGGGGACAGTGCCTCTGGACTGGCAGACTGGGGTGGTGGTCCCCCTTCATGGGAAGGGGGACCAGAGGGTGTGTTCCAACTACAGGGGGATCACACTCCTCAGCCTCCTTGGTAAGGCCTATGCCAAGGTATTGGAGAGGAGAGTCCGGCCGATAGTCGAAACTCTGCTTCAGGAGGAGCAGTGTGGTTTTCGTCCTGGCCATGGAACACTGGACCAGCTCTATACCCTCTACAAGGTGCTCGAGGGTTCATGGGAGTTTGCCCAACAGGTTCACATGTGTTTTGTGGACCTGGAAAAGGCATTCGACTGTGTCCCTCGTGAAGCCCTGTGGGGGGTGCTCCAGGACTATGCAATCGGGGGCCCTTTATTAGGGGCCATCCGGTCCCTGTACGAGTGGAGCAGGAGTTTGGTCCGCATTGCCGGCACTAAGTCGGACATGTTCCCGGTGCATGTTGGACTCCGGCAGGGCTGCCCTTTGTCACTGGTCCTGGGAGTTATCCAAGATGGTGCCGCAGATGGTCGCCTCGGCGTGTTGGTGCGCATTGTTTTGTTTTGTTTTTTGCTTTCAAACGGTCTTCTGTGATGGTACCCGGAGCTCTCTCACCAGAGAAGAACTCATGAACATCAGGGCTACTACACCAGAGGAGTTATTTCCAACTTTTCTGCCTACTGCTCTGGAATTTTTGGACATTCTGGTCAAAGGTGCGCTCACCTTTGTTCACGCGGTGAAACGCCGGAAGAGAGGGAAACGGGCTGGGGTGCTGGTACGACTTCGCCAGCGTGGACTACGAACACCGTTACCTGGAATATTTCTCTCTAACGTGCGCTCACTTCCCAACAAAATTGAGGAACTACAACTGCTGTTGGGGAAAAACAGGGACTTTTATTCATCGGCAGTTTTGTGCTTCACGGAGACCTGGCTGTGTGGATTAATACCGGACTCTGCGCTGCTGCTGGCAGGATTCCAGCTCTACAGAGCGGACAGAGACACGGAACTCTCCGGCAAAGCGAAAGGTGGAGGAATCTGTTTTTACCTCAACAGTGGTTGGTGCAACGACGTGACAGTGATTCAGCAGCACTGTTCTCCAGACCTGGAATCCTTCATCATAAACTGTAAGCCTTGCCATTCCCCTCGTGAGTTCGCTTCGTTCATCCTGGTCGGTGTTTACATCCCGCCGCAAGCTAACGTGCAGGTCGCACAGCGCATGCTCGCCGACCAGATACTGAGTGTGGAGCGGACCAACCCGGACTCCTTAGTAATCGTCGCTGGTGACTTTAACAAAGGTAATCTGACCCACGAACTCCCCAAATATAGATAGTTTATAAAATGTCCAACCAGAGAGGACAACATTCTGGATCACTGTTACACCACCATCAGAGACGCTTATCACGCCATCCCACGTGCTGCACTGGGCCAATCCGACCACATCATGGTCCACCTGATTCCTGCATACAGGCAGAAACTAAAGCTCTGCAAACCTGTTGTGAGGACGACAAGGAAGTGGAGCAGTGAGGCTGTGGAGAATCTCCAGGCGTGTTTAGGCTGTACAGACTGGGATGTGTTCAGGACTACTACCAACAGTCTGGACGAGTACACAGAGGCTGTGACTTCCTACATCAGCTTCTGTGAGGACAGCTGTGTACCATCATGCACCAGGGTGAGTTACAACAACGACAAACCCTGGTTCACAGCTAAACTCAGAAGGTTAAGACTGGATAAGGAAAAGGCCTTCAGGAGTGGGGACAAATACATATACAGAGAGGCAAAGTACAAGTTTGGCAAGGCAGTGAAAGAGGCCAAACGACTGTACTCTGAGAAGCTCCAAAACCAGTTCTCAGCCAACGACTCTGCGTCTGTCTGGAAAGGGCTCAAGCAAATCACCAACTACAAGCCGAAAGCCCCCCACTCCATCAACGACCGACGCCTCGCCAACAACCTGAACGAGTTCTACTGCCGCTTTGAAAGACAAAGGGACAGTCCTGCAACCATCCCCCACGACGCCCCCCAACAGCTGCAGCCACAATCCACCACCCCCATCTCTCCAACCTCAAGAGGGGCCTTGGCACTTCCAACCCCCACCCTGAAGTTCCCCCCCACCAGCCCCCTACCCACGCCGAGGATGGCTCTTTCCATCCAGGAGAGGGATGTAAACAAACTCTTCAGGAGACAGAACCCCCGGAAAGCTGCTGGTCCGGATTCTGTCTCACCAGCCAGCCTGAAGCACTGCGCTGATCAGCTGTCTCCAGTCTTCACAGACATTTTTAACACCTCACTGGAGACATGTCATGTGCCAGCCTGCTTCAAGTCCTCCACCATCGTCCCTGTTCCCAAGAAGCCAAGGACCACAGGGCTTAATAACTTCAGACCCGTCGCCCTGACCTCTGTGGTGATGAAGTCCTTTGAGCGCCTTGTGCTCTCACACCTAAAAGACATCACTGACCCCCTCCTGGACCCCCTGCAGTTTGCCTACAGAGCCAACAGGTCTGTAGATGATGCAGTCAACCTAGCCCTTCACTTCATCCTCCGGCACCTGGACTCCACAGGAACCTATGCCAGGATCCTGTTTGTGGATTTCAGCTCTGCCTTCAACACCATCGTCCCAGCTCTGCTCCAGGAGAAGCTCTCCCAGCTGAGTGTGCCCGACTCCACCTGTAGGTGGATAACTGACTTCCTGTCTGACAGGAAGCAGCGCGTGAGGCTAGGGAAGCACGTCTCTGACTCCCTGACCATCAGCACCGGTTCCCCCCAAGGCTGTGTTCTCTCTCCTCTGCTCTTCTCCCTGTACACCAACAGCTGCACCTCCAGTCACCAGTCTGTCAAGCTTCTGAAGTTTGCGGACGACACCACCCTGATCAGACTCATCTCTGATGGTGACGAGTCCGCGTAAAGATGGGAGGTGGACCATCTGTTGGACTGGTGCAGCCAGAACCACCTTGAGCTCAACGCTCTAAAGACAGTGGAGATGGTTGTGGACTTCAGGCAGAACCCAGCCCCACCTGCCCCCATCACCCTCTGTGACTCCACAATTGACACTGTGGAATCTTTCCGCTTCCTGGGAACCATCATCTCCCAGGATCTCAAGTGGGAGCCAAACATCAGCTCCCTCATCAAGAAAGCCCAGCAGAGGATGTTCTTCCTGTGGCAGCTGAAGAAATTCAACCTGCCAAAGACTATGATGGTGCACTTCTACACAGCCATCATTGAGTCCATCCTCACCTCCTCCATCACCATCTGGTACGCCGCTGCTACAGCCAAGGATAAGGGCAGGCTGCAGCATGTCATTCGGTCTGCTGAGAAGGTGATTGGCTGCAGTCTACTGTCGCTCCAGGAACTGTACACCTCCAGGACCCTGAAGCAGGCAGGGAAGATTCTGGCTGATCCCTCCCACCCCGGTCACAGACTCTTTGAAACTCTCCCCTCTGGCAGGAGGCTGCGGTCCATCCGGACCAAAACCTCACGCCACAAGAACAGTTTTTTCCCATCTGCCACCAGCCTTGTTAACAAAGCCTGGAAACCACACTGACACTGACCTTTTTTTTTGCTGACAGGACACCTGTAAACTGTAACTCTATGCGTTACATTAACGCTCAGCTTGGACTCCTGCTTTACTTGCACTGCCATACTTGCACACTGATCATCTGCACTGTTGTATTGCTCTTGCATCGTATACTGCTCTATACTTACTCACTCACTTAAAACTGTGCACATATATTTATATTATATTGTAGATATGTTTATACTGTTTAATTTGTATTGTATTGCACTGACTACGCCAAAACAAATTCCTTGTATGTCCAAAAACGTACTTGGCAATAAAGCTTTTCTGATTCTGATTCATAACTTTTATGGACAGGATTTCTAGACGCAGCCAAGGGCCGGAGGGGGTCTGGTTTGGGGACCAGTGGATTTCGTCTCTTCTTTTTGCAGATGACGTGGTCCTGCTGGCCCCCTCTAGCCAAGACCTACAGCATGCGCTGTGGCGGTTCGCAGCCAAGTGTGAAGTGGCTGGGATGAAGATCAGCTCCTCCAAGTCCGAGGCCATGGTTCTCGACCGGAAAAGGGGGGCCTGTCCTCTTCCGGTTGAAGGGGAGTTCCTGCCTCAAGTGGAGGAGTTTAAGTATCTCGGGGTCTTGTTCACGAGTGAGGGAAGAATGGAGCGGGAGATCGACAGACGGATCGGTGCGGCTGCCACAGTAATGGGGGCGCTGTGCCGGTCCATTGTGGTGAAGAGAGAGCTGAGCCGAAAAGCGAAGCTCTCGATTTACCGGTTGGTCTACGTTCCTACCCTCACCTATGGCCACGAACTTTGGGTCATGACCGAAAGAAGGAGATCCCGGATACAAGCGGCGAAAATGAGCTTCCTCCATAGGGTGGCCGGGCACTCCCTTAGAGATAGGGTGAGGAGCTCGGCCATCCGGGAGGGGCTCGGAGTAGAGCTGCTGCTCCTCCACATCGAGAGGAGCCAGTTGAGGTGGCTCAGGTATCTATACCCGATGCCTCCTGGAAGCCTCCCTCGGGAGGTGTTCCAGGCACGTCCCACCGGGAGGAGGCCCAGGGGACGGCCCAGGACACGCTGGAGGGACTATGTCTCTCGGCTGGCCTGGGAACGCCTTGGGCTCCCCCCGGAGGAGCTGGAGGAGGTGTCTGGGGAGAGGGACGTCTGGGCGTCTCTGCTGAGTCTGCTGACCCCGCGACCCGGTCCCAGATAAGCGGAAGACGACGAGTACGAGTACGAGTAAATCATAGGGCTCTACATACCAATGACTGTAAATATTGAAGCTTTGCTAATGATATGATGAATGATGTTTTATTGTGTTTTTATCTTTAGCTTTACAAATAAAGTTATTAATTATTGTTGTTATATATAAAAATCTAATCATTTTGGGCCTAACTACATGTTTAGCATCAAGGAACAGTGAAGAAGCATGGGGGTTCTCATGTTTTTTTTGTTTAACTGTTCTTTATAATTTTACTGTATTGCATGGTCTGGCGGGTTACCTCGGTCATTTTCTCTTGACATAATGTTAGATGGTAGCATCATGCTCTTAGCTCGATCTGCTGGGCTGGTAGCAGTCCTGCTAAACCCATCTGTCCTCGACGCGGCATAGGAGAAACTCTTTGTCTGGGGGATGAGAGCAACCTTCTGTTGAGAATTAAGCAATAGTTATTCAAAACGAAGGTTGCAGAGCACTTTCAGAAACACAAACAAAGCATGTTTGTACCTTTGACTCTGTTCGAAGCGCTGGATGGTCTCTCTCTGTGTTATTCACAGCGGACAGAGGCTCCAGAATGGTAGAGGGAACAAATCCTATTTCGTGATATGTATTCTGACACTTCCACCATTGCTTTGATGCGTCAAGGACCTAAAGAAAGTTAAGTTAAATCAGTATAGTTCTGCTTCTACGGGTCGGTCCATCATCTTTGAGACCACGTGTAGGTGTGCACAGTACCTCAAGTGTTTCTCCATGCAGCACAGAGAGTTCATGGCTGTTTCTGGCCACAAAGTCATAACTACAGTAATACATTCTCTCGCCGTTTGGTGGAAGCCTATTTTCATTTCTGAAATTACATTAAGAAGTTATGTAACACATACAATGACAATGTTTGTTAAAGTATGGTAAGGTCTAAATAATTTTTGTTCTACTACCTACTTTTGTTTACCCCCCTTCACACCAAGCTGAGTCTTAACCACGTCATTAATATTAGCCTGAATTTGGAAGGTCAGTGTGGTGTAGTAGAGAGGTTTTCTGGGGTCCACAGAGCATGCACTGCCAGCACTGTAATGTAACTCATACTCACCTGCGTTGCTTGGTCATCAGAGAATTTCAGAAAAGATAAGCCAAAATGGCATCATGCCAGCCTACCCTACATCTGGCTAGCAGGGCTCCAGGTAATTTTCTTTTGCCACTTTAGCCATGCAGCTGTCATGCACATCTCCTTCTGCCACTGATCTGGCTGCAGCAAAATGAATTTCATCAAGCAGCTCGCAATAAATGTTCATGGGAAGATCCCAATCTGGTGTGAAGAGGACTTTTATAATAGTCTGACTGAATTTTTATTATAACTACATAGAGTCATATTCCATAAATTAGAATATGCTTTCCAATGAGACTCTGTTGTCATATTAAAAGTATCATTTAAAAGTCAAAACCTTTAAGATAGCATCAGATATACTTTTTATTAAGCCCACATTTGTGTATTATTTATTTTATGATTTGATGTACTTTTCTAGCCTGAAATGTTTTCAAGGCTTTAAAACATTAGTCTGTGTGTACTTAATCAATATGAAAACTTTTCAATAATATTCTAATATTGAATGGGTCTGTAGAGTCACTGGGCGTAAATGTCATAATTTCTCATGTTCCATCAGCCATGTTTTTCCAGACTAAACTCTTACACATTTTCTGTCCCTTCTCCGTGGTTCTTGGCTGCAGGATGAGCATGTTCCTGTTGACTTTGCTTTTGTCTGCTTTCATTGAAATCATCCTCTTTGTGCTGTAACTGGATGGGATCTTCTATTAGCTGGGAGGCTGAGTCATAAGCCTGTGGCTGCCACCCATCCAGGAAGACAGGTGAATATGGAGGAGCAGAAACAGTCCGCTCCAAACTTAGGAAAAGAGAAGGGTCTTGTTACAACAGTGATGCTGTAAATGGAACCAGAGATTGGTACAAAGAGAAACACACAGACCTGTGAGAGGTCCAGTTGGGTCCTAGTGATCTCCACAGCTCCTTTTCCTCTTCAGTCAGGTGCGCTTGGAGCAGAGAAACAGCACCTCTGGTCATAGCTGGACTCTCCACAGATGCACCTAATGTTGGCCCTCCAGTTGTTTTCACCATCTATAAAACAGAGAATGGATACCACTCCAGTTACAGAAAAAGGAAACAAGAGGGGAAACACTTAATCAAATACACACAAACAGTAGGACCTACTAATCTAAGAGGCACAAAGATGTAGTGGAGCAGATCTGGTGCATCTGGCTGCGAGATAGATGACTTCAGGCGATCCTAAATCAGACAGAAATTACTTTTATACATGGTCACTTGCCAGCTCTTTTAACATCCCAGAACTAGTCTGTGGATGCATATATATTACCAGTAAACAGAAGGAGTACTTCATTTTCTGAAAGATGTCCACAAATTCCAGCTCTGATGGAGGGATTGCTTTTTTGGTCAACAGGTTGTCTGCAGAACCAGAGAGAGCAATCATAATTACAACTCTAACAGCAGAACAGAGCATGCAGCTAAAAACAGACACGAAGCAAAAACGCGAGGCCACAAACTAAACACCTTTAAGAGATTTTAATAATCTCCTTTTCACCTCTGGCATGTAAAAAAAAACATGGGATTTTATTACGCTGAGCCTTTATTCACAGAATTTTATACACCATAAGGTTTACAGCCATATCCTATTATATCCTATTTTAGAAAATCACTAAATATATTTATGGTTAAAACAGTGTATACAAAGATGCATAACCCTTTTTTCCCCTCACTGTTTAACATTAAATAATTAAAGGGAGTTAAAAAAAAAGAAAATCACCAAGGCATACTGCTAGTGAACCACACCAAGGATTGGCCTCTTGGTCACACTAAGTCTCCATTTGACCTACTTATTTTAAGGGTTTTGCACACCAGGGCTGCCAACATTACTAGTTGCTGTATGTACTGTGTCAATACATGTGTCAAATTCCAGCTGCTCGGTCATCACAGAAGAATGAAGGGAGTCTTTAACCTTTCTGTGATGACTGAGACAACTTCTTTGTTTTATTTCCCAGCCACACAAACTGGATTAATGATTGCGACAAGCCGTCTACGCAAGCTATGTGCTGAAATTAGATTCATTAAACCGGCAAAAATGGATAATGATTTAAGGACTGAATGTAGGTGTGTCACATAGTTGTATTAGATAGAAACAAAAAGCAAAATAGAAATAAGTGAATGATTATAGGGTAAGGTGAGCAACGGTACAGGTTGACCATCCCATTAAGTCATTAAGTAGTCCACTAAGATTGGTTCGTCCTGCCTTCAAGACAAAAGGAGGGGCATCACAACAAATGCAAGAGTTTTCTGAATTACCTTAAAGCGTTTTTCAGCAATCTGCCTGCTGGCTTGTTTTAGTATGTAACAAAATGCTAAAACAGTTTTTCTCTGCCTTAACTTATCTACAGCCTTAACAAATCAAGCCCTGAAGTTATGACCAAAGGTGTCTTAATTCAATACAGTAGATTATGTTACAAAAAGGTTTTCCAGCTTTGTGACCACCAGCATTTCATTAACATGTACCACCTCACCTCCCTTCTCATTTTTGTTGCTTTTTTTGCCACTCTTTTTGGTCCTTTGGTTAAGAATGCTTTGGGCTTCTGCTGTCTGCTGCAAGCGAGTCATGAATCTCTCCATATCGTCAAAGCAGTGATTCATGATTTCCTGAGAAATATTAGTCATGTATTAGATGTTGTAGCCATGAGAATAAGCAACCATTACTTATGACATGTAAAATAATATCTTAAATGTCAAACGTTTCTTACTAGATGTGGCTCTATTACCACATAATAGTTTGCCCTGTCCGCTAAGTACATTGTAACTAAATTTCCTATTCTTCTAAATTACAACTGAGCTTTATCTCTGCTTCCATGTATTTTGGTATTTCATTTTTGAACTTTCCATTCCATCCATTTTCTCTATCCACTTCTTCCGTACAGGGCCACAGTGGAGCTGGTGCCTGACTCCAGCGGTAATTGGGCGAGAGGCAGGGTACACCCTGGACAGGTCACCAGTCATTGCAGGGCAACACAGAGACACACAGGACAAACAAACCACACACATACCCATTCATACCTAAGGGGAATTAATATAGAGATCAATTAATCTAACAGTCATGTTTTTGGACGGATGGGTGGTCTTTGGATAGGAAGAAGTCAGAGCACCCACACATGCACAGGGAGAACATGCAAACTCCTTGCAGAAAGACCCCAGGCTGGGATTCGAACCCAGCGCCTTCTCACTCCAAGGCAACAGTGCTACCAACTGCGCCAAAGTGCAGCCCCATTTTTCATCAATATTAGCGAATAAATTTGTAACTTCATTCATACAGTCTTGATGATTTGTAAGGTTAAATCTGCGGATAAAAGGTGGTTTATTGAGATTAACCTAATAGAGACAAGTATCCAAGGTTTCAGTAAAACTTACAACTTCTCTGTCTGCAGTCATCAGCAGTATGTGGCGTGTCTTCCCACTGATACCATTCTCTGAGCAAACAAAAAAACAGACTAATTTAAGCAAAAGGTGATACACTTTGCAGATGCACTCTGCCCCATGTGTCAGGCTTACTGCATGCAGCAACTCAGGTCATGCGAAGGAAGAAATGTATAAATTGTCATTGTGACCATAAATACCTTTGCCAGCATCTGTGATGATGGGCAGCACACCTGGACGATACTGCTCTTGAAGTGGAGTCAGCACTTTGATACCTGAGGGCTTTCTTGGAATCACTTGAGGAGGTGATGTCGACATTTCTTTGAAGGGAGCAGAGTAAAAGTAATCTTCTAACACAAGTTAGGAGGACTGACTGGCAACAATAGTTGGCTCCTCTGGTAAAGCTGTGTAATAAGCCTTAGTGTTAAAGGTTTTTTGTTTTGTAGTAGCACAATCACATCCCAAAAGGTGTAAAGCAATCTGAACGTTTATTAGTACATTTATTCAGTGGTGGCAAAAAATAAGATCCCAACTTGGAAAATGATTGTTCTGTCATTTACTATTAGCGGCCCTAAAATAATTGTAAATGGAGCAAGTCTTCTTTTATACTATGGTACATTTAGGTTGATCAGTGTATCTAGGAACTTTCATTAATAATAACCCTAAATTTATGCAGTTTGAGGATACAAACATGGCATACTGTGGTGGGAAAAAGTGTTTGCACTCTGCTGATTTCTTATTTTTTGCATGTTACATTTAACTGTTTCAGATCATCAAACAATTTATAATATTAGTCAAAGACAACACAGATAAACACAAAATGCAGTTTTTAAATGAAGGTTTTTATTATTAAGGGCGAAAAATTATCCAAACCTACATAGCCCTGTGTGAAAAAGTGATTGCCCCCTCTGGTAAAACATAACATAACTTGGGTTTATCACACCTGAGTTCACTTTATCTAGCCAAACACAGGACTGATTACTGCCACATCTGTTCTAAGTCAAGAAATCACATAAATATGACATGCCTGACAAAGTGAAGTAGACCAAAATATCCTCAAAAGCTAGACATCATGCCAAGATTTAAAGAAATTCAGGAATAAATGAGAAAGAAAGTAATTGAGATCTGTCCACCTGGAAAAGGTTATAAAGCCATTTCTAAAGCTTTGGGCCTCCAGTGAACCACAGTGAGTGACATTATCCACAAATGACAAAAACATGGGACAGTGGTGAACCTTCCCAGGACTGACCAGGCAACCAAAATTACCTTAAGAGAGATGGGATGGCTCATCCAAGAGGTCACAAAAGACCCCCCAACAACATCAAAAGAACAGCATGTTCATGTCTCCACCATAAGAAAGAGACTGGGCAAAATCGCCTGCATGACAGAGTTTCAAGATGAAAACCACTGCTGAGCCAAAAGAACATTAGGTTTGTCTCAGTTTTCCAGACATCTTGATCTCCAAGACTTTTCGGAAAACACTCGGACTAACGAGACAAAAGTTGAACTTTTTGGATGGTGTGCGTCCCATTAAATCTGGCCTAAAAGTAACACTGCATTAGAGAAAAAGAACATCACACCAATAGTAAAATTTGGCAGTGGTAGTGTGATGGTCTGGGGCTCTTTTGTTGCTTCAGGAACTGGAAGACTTGCTGTGATGAATGGGACCATGAATTCTGTTGTCTACCAAAAAATCTTGAAGGAGAATGGCCGGCCATCTGTTTGTGACCTCAAGCTGAAACGAACTTCGGTTCTGCAGCAGGATCCACAACATACCAGAAAGCCCACCTCTGAATGGCTGAAGAAAAACAAAATAAAGACTTTGGAGTGGGCTGGTCAAAGTTCTCCTCATGCTCGAAAACCCTCCAGTGTGGCTGAATTATAACAATTCTGCAAAGATATGTGGGCAAAAATTTCTCCTCAGCACTGGAAAAGACTCATTGCAAGTTATCAATAAAGTATCTTTGAATTGAATTGAATTGAATTGAATCACAAACGCTTGATTGCAGTTGTTACTGCTAAGGGAGGCCCAAGCAGTTATAAGAGATTTAGAGGGCTATTACTTTTTCACATAGGGCAATGTAGGTTTGGATTTTCTTTCACCCTTACTTATAAAAACATTCATTTAAAAACTGCATTTTGTGTTTACTTATATTGTCTTTGACTAATATTATAATTTGTTTGATGATCTGAAACAGTTAAATGTGACAAACATGCAACAAAATAAGAAATCAGGATGGGCGCAAACATTTTTTCACACCACTGTAACTGATGCCCATTTCTTTTAGTCACTTGCCACCGGGCTGCATAATGACTCATAAATACCACCACACAGTGTGCACAGTTGAATTACAGGAAAAAGGGGTGGCATCTTGGGGTCACTATGTCTCTATAACAATCATCTGATGCACTCTACTTGCCAAGCAGTTTTCTGTCCTACCGTCACAAACATAAACATGTAAAGTGTGCTACAGCTTTTGGAGTTTAACTGAAATCGTGCTCTTTGGTTAACTGAGACAAAGATCAGGGTTTTCTGCTACAAATTACCATATCGGTCTGATGTGAAGCAAAGAACAATTAACTGGTAAAGTGCCTCATGCCTACTTTTAAGTACAGAGGTGGATCTATGATGATGTGGGCTTATTTGTCTTCCAAAGGCTCTGGACATCTTGTTAGAGTGCATGGCACCATAAATTCTTTAAAACACCACGACATTTAAGAAAAATCTGGTGTCTGGTATCTTGTTCTGTGTAAAATAGTTGTAAAACAACTTTAGTAGTTAGTAGTAGCCACCCTGTCCCACCAGCTGTTTTCAGGAAAAGTCGCTTTAGTTTCCTCAAAAGACTTGTTATTGAAGACTTGTTTTATTCCTTACTTTTTCCAAACATCTAAGAAATAATTTGGTTCAGGTGCATTAAAAACACATTTCCCACAGAAAATGATTAGTTTCAAGTCATGTTTTGTTTAATTCCCAGGGACTGCAGAATTTAACATAAATTATTTACTTTTCGATTTTTTTATTACACTTTTTTTTTTTTTTTTACATTTTAACATCTTGCATTGTGTTCAAAATATTAAATTATAAAATTGGTTGATCTCCCTATCTTAGTTTGTTGTTAACAAAGAAATTCTTTTTTTGAGGGTTTTGTCCTGGAAAAATCCTGGGCGTCATCCACAAAAAAATTACGGAGAAGTTAATTCAGGAAAAACCACCATGACCAGGATGACGTATGCCGTCCTGACACAACCATCAGAGAAACT
Organism: Girardinichthys multiradiatus; assembly: GCF_021462225.1. Lineage (NCBI taxonomy): Eukaryota > Metazoa > Chordata > Actinopteri > Cyprinodontiformes > Goodeidae > Girardinichthys > Girardinichthys multiradiatus. The sequence continues at coordinate 6,314,838 of NC_061818.1, forward strand.
TCACTCGTTGAATGAAAAATGACGGGTGGTATAAAGGTATGACTTTGACTTTCTCCAACTTTCTTCCTTCCTTTTGCTGAACTTTTTTAAGCTGTTATTTTTCATGAAATACACAGAAAAACCAATGTCTATGCAATACAAATAAATGAATTATTCTAATGCCACAAGGTTTCAGATTTCCAAAGATACTTGTAATGGAACAAAACAGCTGTGGGTCATTTGACAGTTGCATTTTCATCTTCATTTCTCATTCCCTTCATAAAAAATTAGATTAAAACCAGATTAATTACTGTACCTTTTGCTGAGATGTGAGCTTTCAAGTCCAAGCCACAGTCACTAATCCTCCAGTTTAACTGTATGTGCACCGAGTGTTGGGTGTTTACAAGAAGACGTCCTACCTTCCTGAGAAACAAGAAAAACAAGTCTGGCTTTCCTTCTGCTGTCTCTCTGTGTTGCTTTTGCTCTCCTCTGATTGTGTGATCTACATACGCATTGAATTCTTCCTCCCCCCCTGTCTTTCTCTGTATGATAGTCAGCTTCTTCCTCCTTTTGACAGGTATTTCTGTCACCTGCCTGTGGCTTGTGCCATGAGGTCAGCCAAATGTGCAACAGATGCTATTCCAGGAATGTTTTCATTCTGCTTAAAAACCCTGCCAACCTGCAGTTTCATTCGAAACTATTACAACAAAAACTAAAACAGTCACTATAAGTTCAAAAAAATAAATGAGAGGATTGAATATTAGAGAGCTGAATTCTCTTCATTAAGGGGATTTTTGCAATTTACTGTAAAAAGAACAATAATTTCATCCAACAATCTAATCCAAATAATTCAAATATGGAAGTCTCGCTGTCACAGTTAATTTGCAGGACATAGTTCAGTAGTTGCTGTAAGTATACAGTTTGACAATGTATGTACTGATTACAAGGAATTTCTTTCTCTAAAATAAAAAATATGATCTGCATTATCACAATTAGACTGGAAGCTTCTTTATAGACTTTCAGGATAAAGCTGAAGGTTTGTGATAAGATTACAGAAGCATAATCATTGCAGTCCAAACAGAGCAGACTCCTGGTGTTTAACTGAACAGCAGACTTTGTGAGATGTTGAGGTGAACTGGTTTGTAGGTGAGGAGTGACACCAGCTGGTCGCTGTGTCTACATAACAGGATTGGGTCTTTAAACTGCCTGCATGGTTGCTCGATTTTACAGACAGACAGCAGAATAAAATGGACATAAATAATAACATGATTTCTTCAACCAATTATGTTTCTCCTGCAAATCAAGGCTTGTTTTTGGTTCTTTTTCACAGTGTCGAAGTTAATTAAAAATGTCCTAATTAAAAAAAACCTAAACAGTTCATCCGAAGGAAAAAAAAAACTTGTTCTCGCACTTGTAACTTGACAATATGGTGAATGACTTTAAGAAGAATTTGAGGGATGTTTGTGAAGGTTGGTAAAGTGCTAAATTAACACAGAAGACATCTAAAGAGTTTCAGTCTACCTTTCACCCCTTACACTTTTAACTCTAAGTCACAGTCATATTATAGTAATGTTCTGTTGACAGAAGAAATGGAAGTCAAATGTCTTGAGAATGCAAAGCATCAGCTTGTTTATACAATAGCAACAGGAAGTATGAGAAAGGAAAATAAATCTTTCTATTGTAAAACACAGGTAGTGGTTGCGGAGGTAGTCGCAAAGCTCCATGGTGGCAGGGCACCTGGAGTGGACAATTTGATGTGAGATACAAAATGTTTAGTAGGAGACCAGATCTTTGATCTTTTGGTACTGCTTGGAGGGTCAGGGAAGTTTGGTTGTGCAGTCTACATGTGGATCTCAAACAGAGCCATATAGAGGTTGTCTGGTTTGGAAACCTCAAGATCACATGTTTTTTTAATAGATGTCATGTTCTGCTGACATCTTCAGGCCATCAGCATTTACTGGAGCAGTTCACAGCTGAGTGCAAAGCAGCCAGGATAATCTAAGTCTGAGCCCATGGTTATCGGTTTTCTGGTCTGTCTACATTCCAACCCTCACCTATTGTGATGAGACAAGGATCATGACCGGAAGAATAAAATCCCAGACACAAGCTGCTGAAATGAGCTTCCTCCCTAAAGTGTCTGGGCTCACTTTAGGGAACAGCCTATTCGTTCAGAAATTTCTTTCTGTGTCTTACCCTCTTGCTTGAGGGTGTCAATAGTGGCCTTTTGGACAGCACTCAGGTCGGCAGTCTTACCCATGATTGGGGTTTTGAGTGATGAACCTGGCTGGGAGTTTTAAAGGCCTCAGGAATCTTTTGCAGGTGTTTAGAGTTAACTTGTTGATTCAGATGATTAGGTTCATAGCACGTTTAGAGACCCTTTTAATGATATGCTAATTTTGTGAGATAGGAATTTTGGGTTTTCATGAGTTGTATGCCAAAATCATCCATATTAAGACAATAAGAGACCTGAAATATTTCAGTTAGTGTGCAATGAATCTAAAATATATGAACGTTACATTTTCATCACAACATTATGGAAAATAATGAATTTTATCACAATATGCTAATATTTTGAGAAGGACCTGTATATGGAGCAAGAACCAGGTGAAACGAGGAGACTGAATGCTAGGTGCAGGTGAACCGAATGAAGATGAATGAAGATAGGAGAGAACAAAACGTGGCTGGAGCAAAATAGAGACTCTTGAATATAAACTTAAACACAACTAGTAAACCATGAAACTAAAGCATAACCAGATCCAAAAAACCTAACTTGACAAAACATAAACTGGAAGACAAAAACTAAAGCATGACCAGGAAAATAACAGAAGCATGATTCAAAAACTATCAAGAATAATAATAATAACAATAATAAGAACCCCAAAACACCCACAAATCATGACAGAACCCCCCCTCAAGGGTGGATACCAGACGCCCACAAGAGTTGAGACAAAACCAAAAACAACCCGAACAGGAGGGGGTCTCGGCAGGAGGGCCAGAGACAAAAACCAAAACAAAGTTCAGGCAGGCCCGCAGGACGTCGCCCCGCGCAGGCACAAAGTTCAGGCGGGCGCCCAGGACGTCGCCCCACGCAGGCACAAAGTTCAGGCGGTCGCCCAGGACGTCGCCCCATGCAGGCACAAAGTTCAGGCGGGCGGCAGGACCTGCAACACAGAGTCCTGGACGGTCGGCGGCGAAGGCGTGGAGGCCAGCAGAGGCATAGAGACCGTGGCGGCCAACAGCAGCGGCGAAGACAAGGAGGCCAGCAGAGACGTAGAGACCGTGGCGGCCGGCGATGGCGGCGAAGTCAGAGACTTGGAGGCTGACAGAGACGTAGTGACCGTGGAGGCCAGCGTCAGCGGGAAAGGCAAAGACAAGGAGGCCACCAGAGACGTAGAGACTGTGTAGGCTGGCGTCAGTGGGGAGGGCGAAGACAAGGAGGCCACCAGAGATGTAGAGACCATGTAGGCCGGCGTCAGCGGGGAGGGCGAAGACAAGGAGGCCACCAGAGACGTAGAGACCGTGTAGGCCAGCATCGGCGGGGAAGGCAAAGACAAGGAGGCCAGCAGGGACGTAGAGACCGTGTAGGCCGGCGTCGGCGGGGAAGGCAAAGACAAGGAGGCCGGCAGGATCATAGAGACCGTGTAGGCCGGCGTCAGCGGGGAGGGCGAAGACAAGGAGGCCATCTGATACGTAGAGACTGTGTAGGCCGGCGTCGGCGGGGAAGGTAAAGACAAGGAGGCCAGCAGGGATGCAGGGACCTTGGCGGCCAGCGACGAAGGAACTGACGGTCTGGAGGTTGGCCGAGCAGAGTAGAGGACCCTCAGGACGGCAGATCAGGAGGTCGACCATGGAGCGTAGAGGACCCTCCAGAAACTCGGTGGAACTCCAGAGGCTTGTAGTCAGGCTTGGAGTCAAGCTTGGAGTCAGGCTTGGCCTTCACGGTGCCTGGCGATCACTCAGAGGCTGAAGCAGACCCTGGCGATCACTCATAGGCTGAAGCAGAGCCTAGCGATCCCTCATAGGCTGAAGCAGAGCCTGGCGATTCCTCATAGGCTGAAGCAGAGCCTGGTGATCCTTCATAGGCTGAAGCAGAGCCGATGGGACCCTCAGAGACAGATGCAGAGTCTGGGGGACCCTCGGAGGCCAGAATGAGGACAATGGAGGTGGGTGGCAGTAAAACTGCCTTACTGCTATCTCAAAATCCTCCTCCATCTACCTGATTTTCTCCCTATACTCTGGAGAGGAATATAGGAGACTGGTCCTACTGAAGCTCTTAATCTGGCGAGCATAAAACCTTAAACACTCCTCCAGCTCATCTGGCGTCACCACAGAATCTTGGGCTGGAGAGTGTGAAGACGGCTTGGGCTGAGGTGCAGTGAGCCTGGCAGACAGTGCTCTGGCAGACGAAGACACAGGAATACTCGCTGCAGCCCTCACGTCAGCGGCCATGGGATCCACCTCCTCACCGGCCAAACAACAGGAAGTTGCTCTGCGCCAGCGTTTCCTGCGGCGGGAGGAAGATGTCGGCTTTGCTGCCGAATGAAGAGGAGGAGAAGATGAACGGCGACTAAGGGGACCTCCCCCCTGACATGGAATCGCCAACCTGGATCCATCATAAGCCGACTGCAGCACAGACAGGCCTGCAGAACGGCGCAGCGTCTTCTCTGCCTCCCGAGACAGGAATGTAAAGAGGTCCATGGAGCTTGCTTGACGTTTGTCCGCTAGGTCCATTTTTGGCGGAAACATTCTGTCAGGCTTGGTAAGGCGGAGGACCCCAGAATGCAGACGGACAGGAAGCATCGGTGGTGAGTAATATGATTTAATGAAACAAGACTTACTACAGACGGTGAAGGCAAAAACAGATATGGGCAGACTGGCGACACAGGCTTGACATGATCAAAGGACAAGACACGAACAGAGACGGTGAACCTGTTAGGGTTTGAAAACTTTTATATTGTTTATCACTCATGTCTGCTCTAAGTGCCTTTCCCTCTTTGCATGTCACAGGAAGGGTGATGGGGACAAGAATGAGTTATGCTTTTATTAGCAGCATCTGGGGGCTATTCACCAGGTCTCCACTTCCCACTTCCTCTGTTTGTTTATAATCAAGACAAATGAACCCTAATCTTTCTGAGCCCACACACACACACACCCTGAATGTTTGTTGAACTGTGTGTGAACCAGCATGTATAAATAAAGAAAGAGGGGTGCCAACACTTTGTAGATTTGCACTGCAAAGTGTGAGCTACCCTTGCTGCAAGTACATCTGACTCTGTGTCGTTCCTTACCTCTGAGTTGACTAAATAATACCTAACATTAATTTGGTCCTTCGAGCCGGATATTATAAGAACTAAACTGATCTTATTTTTCTTTGCAGTGACTGGCGGATCTCCGGGAACAGCCTGACGTCGAGTTAAGCGCTGCCGCACAGCCGCACCTAGGCCTGGTGGCTGAAAGTCCCGATGTGTGACATTTGCATCTGGCCGGTGGGTTATTGTCTTGCTCGACGCCGGGTGACCCTGGGGTGTCCGACAGAGTCACCTAGAAGTCAACTCCGAGGTGAGATAGCTTTAAAATACAGTACATGAGATAAGAGTAAGCACTATATAAATAAAAGAAGAAAAGTACTTAAAACTCGTTGGTAGTGTGTCGCCGTAAGGACACTGCATTGGATAGGTTTTGTTTCACCGCAAAGAAATAGCGCTAAATTTAGGTAATGATTTCGCCGTAAGGAGATTAGAAACAACTAAGTGGTTCCACCATAAATGAAACTGGATAATTTGGTTGGTAACATTTCGCCGGAAGGAAATGAAATTAAATGTTGAAAAATAAGGGAGCTCATAAACTAAGCTAGGTCGACCATACATATTGCTGAAGGGACATAAATATGTTAAAATACTAACTGTGTGAGTGCTGTTGTGTGTGTTTGGAAGACTAAGCATTTTGGAAGAATCTTAGCAAGATTCTGCTGGTCTTGTGTTTTCTTTTGCCCAGAATAGAAAGACGTATTGGTGATTCTTGGAGATAAAGGTCGGGTTTAATCCCAGAAAATTAACACTGCTGCGGATTAGTTGCAGTAGAAGGGCGTGTTAATGTCCTCTCCTTGAATCTCATGCCAGTGAACTTCTATCTGGGACATTTATAGTATTGTGAATTAAAATTAAACATCATGGGGAAGAAACAAAGTAAACTAATTAACTTAGAAGGGGATGTAAAGTTTATGGAGAACTATGTAGAAGGAGCAGGTATGATCTGTCATAGATGGAATGAAAAACATGGTTTCTTGGGTAAATTAAATATTAACGATATCTTATAATTACAAGGGGACTTAAAATTAGAAATAATGAAAACCAAGAAACCAACTAAAAAGGAAAAGAGAAAGGTCGAGTATAAATTCTCAGACAAATGGCTGGAACAAAGTAAATTAAGAAACATTCAGAGGCGAGATAAGAAGGAGAAATGAAAGGAGAAGCTGACAGCTGCGGTTTTGGTGCGCCCACATGAGGAAACAGTGGTCGCATCCAGAGAGCGAGGAGTGCAGCCCCCTGCCGGGCAGGAAGCAGGCCAGGAGGCTGCAGCACAACAAATTGGAGGAGAGATAGAAGGAGCTGTAGCCGTTCCTAAAACGCCTAAAAGTAAGCAAGAAAAATTAAGCAATCCTTTTAAAACAGAAGAACAGAGCTCTTCTAGTGAGTCCTGGTCTCCTAATTCCTGGGGGTGCACAGGAGCGCGAACTAGGAGTAAATATAAGAAAACAATTCCCAGCATATACCCAGGCGAAGCCTTAATGGCTCACGAACAGAAATTTCATCCATCTGAAATAAATTTAGAGGAAGACACATTTCCTTTAGTTGAGGTAGCCAATCCAAACATAGGTGACGCTAATCACCAACAGCCGCCAACTATTCTAGTATATAGGCCATGGACACAGGAAGACAGAACTGCTGCTTTAAAAGGTATCCCACCGATACAGGAAGGGGTAGAGGAGTTTTTAGCAGCTATTACAGAACTCAGAGGAAGCTTCCATCTTAATGGCAGAGAAATGCTCCAGTGTTTTACCCAGCTGTTTGGCCACCGCTGGTGTAGAGTAGCAGGAGGTTTCACTGGATGCGATGACAATGGTGACACATTAGCACATAATTCACCGGATTTAAGGGACGCCTTACGCTTACTCTTTGAAAGAATTCAAAGAGTTTATATACAGACAGCAGATTATGGTAAAATCTCACAATGTAAACAGAAGGACGAAGAAGACCCACAAGATTTCTTGGATAGGATGAGACGTGTTTTTAGAGCAAACTCTGCTATACCATATGATGAAGCAGAGGCAGGAGCCTATCAGCAACAGTTGAAGAGAGCCTTTTTGCAAGGCCTTAAAATTGAACTCAGACGGTATATAGATAAACACTGGGTTCATCAAAATACAGGAACTGTTACCCAAGCCTTAGAATATGCGCAGCACGCCCATAAAACACAGCAAGATAGGAAGACAGATACGTTTGGAATGCAAGACAGTTTAATGGCTTTGCATCGCTCAGGGGCAAGCGGGCAAAGAGGACGGAGGGGATTTAGAGGTCACAGAGGAGGAGGAGGAGGGCCACGACACAGCTACACACAGAGCAATGCGTGTCTGCGGTGTGGAAAAATAGGGCATTATGCTAGAGAATGTAGAACAATTTTACAAAACCCTGGCGCAAGAGATGAAAACTGCTGGATCTGCAATGAGCCAGGACATTTTGCAAGAGAATGTAATGAAAAGCGGGTGTATAACCCCAACCCTACCCAGAATTGACAATTACAGCCACAGCCCCCACCTCCTCCCCCACTAACAGAGAAAAACAGTAGTGAAATGGAGGAAGTTGACATACAAGCAGCACTGGAACTCATAGCACTAAGAAGGATGCAAGATTTGCCATATAAAAACATAATAATAAATGGCAAAGCATATAGCTGTTTGTGTGATACAGGGGCATGTAGAACTGTGCTAACTAAACCTCCACCCGGAATAAAATATACTAACACCGCAGTGCATGTTAGATCAGCAGCTGGCACATCAGAGGTACATTACCTAAGTGCACCAGTAACAATAACAGAACCTGAGACAAAACTTACTTGTCAGGGCCCCGTTCTGATAAGTAAATCTGTTGGGAAGAGATCTTATGCAAAAGTTGCATATAAATATAGTATCAACAGAAACAGGTATGAAAGCTGTAGTGGAAGAAGGAGCCCTAGTCCTAAATGAACTCTCACAGCCGCATTATTACTGGTCCCTCAATCTAGGCCCCACATCAACAGCTCAAGAACTGCTGAGGAGAACCAGAGAAAAACAAACCTCCCAGGGGGCACAGTACATGCCAGATACCGAGCTCCATGTAACCATGAGATATAAAAATACTGCAGGGCCAGATTATCAATATGACACTATTTTTCACAGAGAAAACAATCAGACTGTTACCATACAGCACCTGTATGTTGACCCCAAAACAGGGAAATCCTCCACCTCAATCATACTGTCAGGAAGACAGCTTCAACAGTTTAAAGGCAGTACACCTCATCTGTCATTAACTAAACCCGTGGGGGGTCAGTGGAAAGAATTAGAAAGCTTTATACAGCGTGCTGAAAGAGGGAGATATGAGGCATTAACAAGCTCTGACTGGAAAGTAGATCCTAACACAGGAATCTGGAAACTCGCTCTAGGGTGGATAGTCAAAGTCCATCCAAAGACACATTTGGATGAGGCAAAGTGACAAATACAGGGCCTAGCTGAAAGCAAAGAGAACAACAGGCACCCTGCCCTAGCTGCTGTCCCACCTGAACTGTGGTCCCAATCATCGACTGATGTAGGACTTGTAAAGGGGTTTCCACCATATAAGGTTAAATTAATATCTGAAGAACGGCCAGTAGTTCGCCAGTACCCCTTGAAGCCAGAAGCTGAAGAGGGTATTAAGCCAGTAATACAGGACATGCTGAAATCAGGAATATTAAGGGAAGCACCTGATGCTACATGTAACACACCTATCTTTCCAGTACAGAAAGCCAGCACAGGAACGTGGAGGATGGTCCAGGATCTTAGACCAATAAATAAAATTGTGGAACATATGGCTCCAAACGTCCCGAATCCACATACATTACTGCATTCATTAACTCCAGATAAAAAATATTTCTCAGTGGTAGATCTTAGCAATGCTTTTTTTACAGTACCACTGCATGAAGAGTCACAGCATTTATTTGGTTTTCAGTTTAAAGGGAAAAAATACACTTACACCAGACTACCACAAGGCTTCAGTGAAAGCCCACATGTATATACACAAGCCTTAAGATACTCTATGAGCACCTGTGAGGTGCCTGAACATAGCCAAGTCCTGTTGTATGTAGATGATATTCTTATAGCTTCAGACACTCAACAACACTGTGAGGAAGCTACCATAACAGTTCTGAAACATCTCCACCAGACGGGGCACAAAGCCTCTAGGGATAAACTGCAGTTTTGCAAGGAGAAAGTGATTTATTTGGGACATATGTTATCACAGCATGGCCATTCCCTCCTAAGTAGTAGAAAAACAGCCATACAGGAAGCCCCAAAACCATGAACTAAACAACAAATGATGTCCTTTCTGGGACTGTGTAACTTTTGCAGAGAATGGCTACCAGACTATGCAGCCATTGTACAACCCTTGCAATCTATGGCAAAGACATTCCACAGAAAGGACTGGAGCACCCCCTGCTGGAAAGGGCCATATCGTGTTCTCCTGACCACACCGACAGCTCTGAAAATCGCAGAGAGACCATCCTGGATCCACAAGAGCCACTGTAAGCTAATATTGCCGTTATAGGAGCCAAACCAACTGACGGGGTAACAGGGGAAAGACCGGGTACAGAGGGGTTGGAAACCCATATGGCCCAACATCTCAAACCGGCAAAGAAAACAACTGACCTGTGCCCATTTTAGCATGGCTTTTTGTAACGTGTGGACAGGACTGATAAGCCTGAGCTTAATCCTGGTAGCAGGGCTCTTTCTCTGTTTAAGGCAGGATCCACAGGATGCAACATCACACGAGAAGAGATGGACAAGATGGACACTGGACCCAAAAAAAAACAAAACAGATGACTATGATGACATGTTGCAAATGAATATATCTTCAATGCCTGAGTGTATTCATAATTGTACTTCATAAAATGACCTTATAGCAGAAAATTGAAAGACGTTGCTGTTTAAGTTAAATGAGAAAAAGTGCAATAATGATATGAACAAGGCTTGTTTTAATTCTTTTATTTTTTATTACATTTTGTTTTCTTTGTTTTATTATATTGTTTCACTCTGCCATGATTGGTGGTTGCCTAGGGCGAAGGAACCGTGTGAGTGTTTCCCACAATATAATCTGCTTTCCGTCCGTGGGTTTGTGCTCACGCAGAGTGTTTTCTTTTACATGTATTTAATCATGACTTATTCGTGATAAACAAGGGGGACTGGTAGGGTTTGAAATCTTTGGTATTGTTTATCACTCATGTCTGCTCTAAGTCCCTTTCCCTCTTTGCAAGTCACAGGAAGGGAGATGGGGACAAGAATGAGTTATGCTTTTATTAGCAGCATCTGGGGGCTATTCACCAGGTCTCCACTTCCCACTTCCTCTGTTTGTTTATAATCAAGACAAATGAACCCTAATCTTTCTGAGCCCACATACACACACACCCTGAATGTTTGTTGAACTGTGTGTGAACCAGCATGTATAAATAAAGAAAGAGGGGTGCCAACACTTTGTAGATTTGCACTGCAAAGTGTGAGCTATCCTTGCTGCAAGTACATCTGACTCTGTGTCGTTCCTTACCTCTGAGTTGATTAAATAATACCTAACAGAACCAAAATGTTTCCATGAGGAATGAACAGGACAGATGTGTATATATGGTGCAAGAACCAGGTGAAACGAGGAGACTGAATGCTAGGTGCAGGTGAACCGAATGAAGATGATTGAAGACAGGAGAGAACAAAACGTGGCTGGAGCAAAACAGAGACTCTTGAATACAAACTTAAACACAACTAGTAAACCATGAAACTAAAGCATAACCAGATCCAAAAAACCTAACTTGACAAAACATGAACTAGAAGACAAAAACTATAGCATGACCAGGAAAATAACAGAAGCATGATTCAAAACCTATCAAGAATAATAATAATAACAATAATAAGAATCCCAAAACACCCACAAATCATAACATTTATTGACAGTGTTAGAAGTTGGGCTGTGAGTTTCTCTCTGTTTGTCTGTGCCAATAACTAAAACTTCAGTTTTGTCCAGATTTAGCTGAATGAAATTCTGTAATGAAATAATTTAAATTGCTTTTGTCCTTCTGAGGTGAGGACCAAGTCTGAACTGACAGTGGCTTCCACCTTCCTTTCTGCTCCCTCCTGTTGGCCATCCCCACTGCATTTACAAGCTAAAGGGGAATGTTTATCACAGAGCAGTCGAGATGTCTTCGTGAAAGTTAGGTTGATTCTCACCTCTGCTCTTCCTACAGGGGGTGCCAGGCCACAAGGGTTTTTTGCTAAGCTGATATAAGGAGGTCTCAGTCGTTGTCTCATCAGATTTGGTCTCGGCTCTGCTCAGTAACACGTATGATGCTGAAAGACCTGTCTCCCTTATAAGGCTAAATTAATAAAGCTGATTGAATGGTTATCCTCGTTCTCTTTCTTTAGAAAATACAATTTTTCTTCAACAATTCTGTCCCATTTATGACTTAATATCTAAAATACAATTAGAAAGAGCATAAAGGAGACTGCAATATAGAGCTGTGTGTGGTCAACGTAGCTATGAAAATTAATGGTAAGTCTCCTAATGTCATGATTCTTTGGTGTTTGGGTTTTGGCTTGTCTGTATTTCTGATCCCTTTTAAGTTCTTTATTATTGTCATTATGGTCTCTTACTTTGTTAATTTCTTGGTGTTTTATTTTCTTAGTTTATTTCTTGTGTTCTGTCCTCTGTGTATTCAGGGCTAGGCTCTTCTCTGTGGTTTGTAGTTTCCTTTTAGTCTAGTTTAGTTTTATCTGTGTTAATTAGCCCCCTTACTATGCCTGTTTGCTCTCTTACACAGCTGTTCCTAACTGCCTGCTTAACTCACCTATATTTAATGCTGTTCTCCATTCTTCCACTCATTGCTGGATTCTTCCATTACACTGCTTGTGTCACATGGCCTGTTTTCCCTGTGATTTTGTCTCCCGTAGGTTCTCCTTATTTTTTTATCAACCTCTTAGTTTTTCTCAGAAATTACAAACTCTGTTAAAATAATCATTTTTTTGGATACCAAACATGTTTATGTTTAACTAAGGGAACCTTCAGTAATGAAAGTAGAAAAAAAATGTAATTTCTTCCACCAGTACGGGGGCTAGGGTTACTCTGTTACCTCAGTCTATCTCAGCATTTAGGTCCTTCACAACCAAACCATGGCAGCTGATGACGCCACCCAATGGATAGGATGGTGTGGTCAAGAGTATCAAAAGCTGCATTAAGATCCAACAATAATAAACATTTGTTCTGATCTATATATGTAAGGTCCTTTGAAATATTTAGCAGTGCAGTTTCTCTGACTAGTTTACAAGATTAAGAAGAGCATTTTAAAAAGGAGCGGAAAACAATGGTAAAGAAACATATTGCTTCTAAAACACTGCCCTAATTGGGCAACAGCTCTGCTTAACATTTTAGTGTAAATTAGGATAAGACTTTTAAGATTCTCTTTAAGAACCAACAATGAACCTGAAGTAGTACTTCTATGTAGACATTGAGATTAATTATATGCGATATTTTCTTTTTTAACCATGAAATGGGCTGAAAATTCATTCTCACTGATGTTTGTGGGAGAACATTTGTGCTTGTTCACCTGTTTTAAGACTTAAGCCTGAGCACTTGGTTATGCCCCTAATATACTTCTTGGAGGACTCTTGCAATCTTGATAAATATGCCCTAACACTACAGTATTTGGCATAGGGGAGGAGTGGAGTTCTCCAAAACCCTTGCTTCAGATTCTGGGATCTGGTCAGGAATTACTTTGTAACCCTTACATTAAAACTTAAACAGGATCTCTCCATCTCTAATATCTCCTACATCTCTATCCTTGTTGCTTTATATTATTGAGAAGCATTTGCTATGAGCCTGAAAGTGTGCATGACTTCACCAACGTCCATCCATGAAATGAGAGCAGATTCTGCAACCTGAGAAGCCTCAGATGGAAGGAAATGAAAGTAAAACACTTTTGGAAATGCAAAGCATTCAGCTTTTACACAGTGTTAGGTATTATTTAGTCAACTCAGAGGTAAGAACGATACAGTCAGAGTTACTTGTGACAAGGGTAGCCCACTTTGCAGTGAAACTACAAAGTTTTCAACACCCTATCTCTTTATTTATATGCACAGTTCAACAGACAGTTCAGACAGGGTGTGTGTGTGTGAGACGGAAAGGAGGCTGGTTCACACAGAGATAACAATGATCTCACACACACAGGGAGGAAGGCATAGTGCAGGTGCCTTGCAACCCAAGGTTTTTACATGAGTGATAACAAGTTTTTGCACCCATCCAACAGTCCCTCCTTTTATCACAAGTAAAAACATTTAATATAAAAACGAGTAAGAAAAATACTTTGTATGAGCGAAAACCCACGGACGGTAAACAGATTATATTTTGTGGGAAATACTCATACGGCCCCGCCGCCCTCGGCGACCATTAAAAGTTAAATGTTGATTAATACTTGAAATCATAAAAATAAAAGAATAATACTTGAAATCATAAAAATAAAAGAATAATACTTGAAATCATAAAAATAAAAGAATAATAATAATACTTGAAATCATAAAAATAAAAGAATAATACTTGAAATCATAAAAATAAAAGAATTAAAAAATCTGCCCTGTTTATGTCATCATTGTACTTTTTCTCATTTCACTTAAGCAACAACTTCTTTCGATTTTCTGCTGTAAGGTCATTTTATGAAATACAATGTATGAGTACACTCAGGCTTTTGATGTGATTTATTTACAACATGTCATCATAATCGTCCCCTTCATTTTCGTGCATTTCTACCTGGTTCAGTGTTGCATATGCCACCATGAACAATACCAGAAATTCTGTAGGAATGGATATGCGTCATGTTCTTCCGTCAGTGTTCTGAGATGGGTCCCGTCTGATGTCCATCTCTTCTGGTTCGGTATCACCTCCTGTGGATCCTGCTTTAGATAGAGAAAGAGTCCTGCTACCAGAATTAAGCTCAGGCTTATCAGTCCTGTCCACATGTTACAGAGAGCAGAACTGTGGGCGTTGTCAGGAGTATTTGAAACGGCCCTTTCCACCAAGGAGTGCTCCAATCCTTCCGGTGGAGTGTCTTAATCAGGACCAGGTCTCCAGGCCTCATTCTGTGGGATAGGAGCAGAGATTATCGGCAGACCACTGGACATTTGTTCTTCTTTTGTCTGCAACATTTTATTCATCCACTCAGCTAATGAAGGTTCCTGTTGTGCTTTCTCTATTTCATTCATGTCAGAGGGCAGAGAAAACGGTCTGCCATGTACTATTTCTTTGAGAATACAAATTTACATCAGCAACTTGGTGTCACGTGATCTCAGACTCAGAATATAGTGGGTGGAGTTATACAATGATGTACAGTAGGTGGCAAATGGAGCAAGACCAGTTTGATTTGGAGTTATTCTCATCCATAATTTAACCAGGGATAGGCATTCGGGCCATGGCCTCCCTGTTTCTTCCATTGTTTTCCTTAATCTTTAACTGAAACTCTAATGCATTAGAACTTAGTTCTATTAATTTATTTACAAAATGAGTTCCATTATCTGACCTTATAATCTGTGGGATACCATATGTGGGGAAGAAATGTGTCACTAGGTTCATCTATTACAACTAGGCAATATTTATTCCCCCGTGTTTGAAACAAATTATGCATGATCTGCAAAAATGATTTGCATAGTCAGAAATATTTATAGTGTAGCATTAATGCTTTACCAGATGTGACATATTCCCCCCTTGACACATGGGTCTTCCCAATGTGTCACTGTAGCCGCTGTGTTGTATAACTTTTTTGGGAGGATTGGTTTATCTTCTATCTGATAGATGTCATCTTTTCTCTGTGCTCCTCTCTTTAGCCAGGCCTTTATTTCTGTCTTGGGTGCTGACTGTTGGGCGTCTTTCAGTACGTCTGTGTCTATAAATAGCAGATCTGACATTTTCTCTTTAATAGGTTGAAATGAGTTAGTTCTGTCCCTGATGATGTTTTAAAACCTCTATTTTGCCAAATCTTAGCATGGTGATGTACTGATCCGAAAACGTATTGGCTGTCTGTGTATATAGTAAGTATTTGTCCCTCATGTAATTCACATGCTCTTACTACAGCATATAATTCTGCTGTTTGGGCTGAGCATGTATTGGGTAGAGATTTAGCTTCTATTATCCTATCGATGGTTGTTACTGCATAACCAACTCTATTCTTTCCATATTCATCTTTAGATGCTGAGCCATCTACAAACACAACACATGAATCTGGTATAAGGGTTTGAGAAATGTCTTGTCTGTGTTTTGTGTCTTCTTCAACTTTTGCTTTATAAGAATGTGGTTTTCCATCTTCTGCAGTAGGTATTAGAGTACTTGGCTTTAAAGAGCACATCTTTTTAGAGTTATGTTTGGCTGTGATAATAATAGCGATGTCAGTGTGATATGCCTTGCATGTAGCGTCAGGTGCTTCTCTTAATATTTCTGACTTCAACATATCTTGTATTACTGGCTTAGTACCTTCTTCAGCTTCTGGCTTTAAGGGGTATTGGCGGACTGATAGCCTTTTTTCAGATATTAGTTTAACCTTGTATGGTGGGAACCCCTTTATAAGCCCTACATCAGTTGATGATTGGGACCACAGTTCAGGTGGGACAGCAGCTAGGGCAGGATGCATGTTGCTCTCTTTGCTCTCAGCTAAGCCCTGTATTTGTCCCTCTGCCTCATCTAAATGTGTCCTTGGATGGACTTTGACTATCCACGCCAGAATGAGCTTCCAGATTCCTGTATTAGGATCCACTTTTGACAGTGTCAGTGCTGTTCCTGCAGAGGTTTAAAGCCTCTGTTTTTCCAAATTCTTATTATTCTTTTTTATCATATTTTATAAAGTAAGTCCTTATTACATTTCAAAATGAGATCACTATTTTTGGTAGTTGCTATTATTATAAATAATGCTTGGTTTAGTTCTTATTAAGAATAAAAATAAAAACTCACTCACTGATGAACACAAAAAATGAAGGGCATATTATATCTTATAATCTTAGTTTGTTTTACACAGTTTTATAGATACAACATACAGTTTCAGTCAGCTTTGTATTTAGTTCAAGTAACTAAAGTTTGTTTCAATTAACTAAAGTTTTATCTATTTCAGTCCAGTCCAATAATTCTGTTAAGGTTAATTTCATCTTATGTTAAGTTTGAGTCTAATTCAATCATTTTGAACCTGACTGGAAAAAGTCTAAACATCTGTTAAAATCTTTTTGTTTTACCATAGAGAACTGACCTAATATTATTATGGTAATGTTGAGGACTCTAATTTTTACATAACATGAAACAGACATTTATTTCACAAAAACGGAAAGTCAAACACAGACATTTGGCCACATGAAAGTTTAAATAACCTGTTTGTACAAGAATTGTGAAAAATTGAAGACAGATCTATGAACTTTCCTATGGTTATCAGTATTTTCAATACAGGTAGAACCTTTGCCATCTTTATATGATTTTTCGAAAAAGATTCTGGAAACCTTATTAAGATATAAATTTGGCAAAGATCATCAGAACATCAGACCTTTATTAGCGCTTTTAAGGTCCCTCAAAGATGCATTACAATGAAATCAGTCATTCCCATTCACACACATTCACACACTACTTACTTATTTCTCTGTCAGAGTAATTTTTATTTGCAAAGATTTGAACATAATTTGACTTCTATTATTCTTAAAATGCACATTGTTTCCTCATAACCCCTTTTGTTTCCACAAGGTCTGTTTTGAACGCTTCAATTCTTTTTTTTTTTTTATTCACCAAGAATCAATAAGGTGGTCTTAGTGGGTCCACCTTAAAGGTGTTATCTGTTGGGTGTCATGTTATCATTGTCAGGTCAGTGAGGTTCATAAGTCAGTCAGAACCTTGGTCATTTGTTCTGTGCACATAATGTTTCATAGATCCAGCCTATGATTAGTCAGCAAAACTTCCACCTATAGGAGAAAAATTGATTGTTAATGAATGAGCTGCATTTCCTAGGAACACTGTCTTCCTCCTGGATGAGCATCACCTGTTGAAAAACTTTCATCATTGTTTGTTTCACATATTCAATCAGATCTTTATATTATACCAGTAGGTGAAGTTGTTAGTATCTCATGTAGACTGACATATACTGTTGCATTTGGAGAAGATCTCAGATTAAATAAACTTAGTTAGAGCGTCAATCCAGGTTCATTTTGTGTCTGCAGACTTTAGCCAATTTTTCTTTTCTTTCTTTTTTTTTTTATACATAAAGAGCAAGATTCAAAACATTTTCAAAAGGCAGATTGTGGCAGAATGTAGACAAAACTGCTTATTGATTGACAAAATAACATTCAAGCACACAATCACCATATTAAAAGGCTCTACTTCTAGAGAATCACTAAACTTCTGAGGTCCGGTTTTGGCCCGCGGACCTTGAGTTTGACACATGCAGGGTAGAGTTACAATTTTTTTTTTCAGACCTTTCAGCAGAGACAGGCTTAGTTTTATCTTTGTTTTCAGGCAGCTGCATCTCTTTGTCAAGGTCGTTTCACAGAGCTGAAATTTAACTTCTCTCAAAGAGGAAAAATCAAGAATGCACACAATCTGAGCCAAATATGGAATTATTTCCCTGTAAAATGAATCTTTTGCATTTTATCATGATATTGTTAGTAGTATAACACCATAGAATGATTTTTAAAGCACCTGTTTCTCACTAATGCTTGCCTACAAAATCCTTTACTCTCAGATTACTTCTTTAACAACTCTAGTCATTGTTCACTGGGTTGTCGAGTTGGATAGTTTCCATGTTGTCCACATTGTCACCTCCTCTTTTAACTTCTTTTACCACGTCCTCTAAAACCACCTCTTAGTCTTTATAATTTGGGGCTACCTTGGTATTCTAACCTGGGATGGGTGGCAGTCCGCCCCCCTTTATTTGTTTTCAGTTAAGCTGAAAGTTTTTTTTCTGTGCTTTTCTTAAAGCATCAGTATTATGGCTATGTCAGTTAAAAGCTGCTCTTATTGTTGTTTTTTTAATTCATCTTTTTGTTTTAATCTGTTTATCAACTGTGTGCACTCAGGGACTGAAAAGTCCCCTTTGAAATTATAACCTGGCAAGGTTTTTTATTGTCTCTTGAATCTTTTGAATGCATAATCTCCAGTTTAAGATCCCCGTGTAGTTTTAGGATTTCAGTGATAATTAAGTTACCTGAAAATCCGTATTTTTATGCCATCGTGCACATATTTCTGTTAAATCAGAGCTTTTTCTCTGTTCTTCCCCCATTGTTCTTTGTTATTTTTCTCTTTTAGTTTTCATTATTGCTAATTTTAGATCCCCTTGTAATTTTAAGACATCCTTTGTATCTAATTTGCCCAAAAACCCATGTTTTTTATTTTTTATTCCATCTATGACAGATCATACCTGCTCCTTTTACATAGTTCTCCATAAACTTTACCTCCCCTTCTAAGTCAATTAGTTTACTTTGTTTCTTCCCCATTATGTTTTATGTTAGTTTAATTATAGTATAAATGTCCCAGATAAAAGGTCACTGGCATGAGACTTATGGAGAGGACATTAACACGCCCTTCTACTGCAACTAATTCGCAGCGGTGTTAATTTTCTGGAATGAAATCCGACCTGAATCTCCAAAGTCACCAGTACGTAGTTTTAATCTGGGCAAAAGAAAACACAGGACTAGCAGAATCCTGCTATGATTCTATTAAAATGCTTAGTCCTCCATACACACACAACACAGTCACACAGTTAGTTTCAGGTACCTTGTAATTTTTCTAAGTTAACTTGGTGTTATTTTATGAGCTCAATTTACTCCGTTTTTTTTACTTTTATAGCGCTTATTCTATTCCCTCGCAGGGGAATAACCCTTAGTCGTTTTATTTGGCCCCCTTCTTGGCGGGGCCCTACCTTAATTTGTCACTATTCCTTTCACGGTGGAATAAAACCATCCCAATGCAGCGTCCTTACCGGCGACGCACTACCAACGACTTTTAAGTACTTTTCTTCTTTTATTTATATAGCGCTTACTCTATTCCCTCACAGGGGAATAATCCTCAGTCGTTTTCTTTAATCCCCTTCACGGCGGGATTGTACCAAATTTGTCACTATTCCTTTCACGGTGGAATAAAACCATTCGAATGCAGCGTCCTTACCGGCGACGCACTACCAACGACTGTTAAGTACTTTTCCTATGAACTGTATTTTAAAACTGTCTCACCTCGGAGTTGACTTCTTGGTGACTCTTTGGACCCTGTGAGAGTCACCCCGTGCAGAGGAAGGCAATAACCCACTGGCCAGGTGTGAATTCACACACACCGGGACTTTCAGCCACTCCGGCTAAAGGAGGCTGTGCAGCGGTGCTTCGCTCGACGTCAGGCTTCCCCCACGGATCCCAGAGTCACTGTTAAAGCAAAGAGAAATAAGGTTATTGAATTAATCCGGCTTCGAAGGACCAATAAATGTTAGGTATTATTTAGTCAACTCAGAGGTAAGAACGATACAGTCAGAGTTACTTGTGACAAGGGTAGCCCACTTTGCAGTGAAACTACAAAGTTTTCGACACCCTATCTCTTTATTTATATGCACAGTTCAACAGACAGTTCAGACAGGGTGTGTGTGTGTGAGACGGAAAGGAGGCTGGTTCACACAGAGATAACAATGATCTCACACACACAGGGAGGAAGGCATAGTGCAGGTGCCTTGCAACACAAGGTTTTTACATGAGTGATAACAAGTTTTTGCACCCATCCAACACACAGCAACATAAAAAACATGCAAGGAAAAAAAACCTTCTGCAGTGAAAGATGATGGAATGGTGGTTGTATCATGCTATAAGGGCTCTTTGCTGAAACAAAGAGTACAGAAGCAAAGACGTTATCCAGTATCACAACTAAGTCATGTTTGGAGGTAAAATCTTAAGTACTCTGGCAGAACAACAATACAAACAGCCACTGACTGTTTTTGTTGAAATATTTACAGAGATCAAAAGAACACAACACTAACAACCAATTTAGATCATTTTGGCAAGCATTGCTTAATTATCAGAAGGCCATCCTAGTTTGATGCTTTTTTAAATAGTTACAGCATTGACTGTATTCTGTAATAATAAATATTCCTTCCTTACAGCTAAAAGGCTCATTACTGAGATTTACCTTTAAGTTATGTCCACTTCCTTTAGATTTAAAGCCGGGTACCATTTGCAATACGAGTTGAATTGGATCAGATGATGATGTCACACCCAACCTCACCATGTTTCCATTGCAGGTTGAATAACCAGAGGGATTTGATATTGCTAAATGAACAGGCTAACAATGTGGGCAACACAACACCACAACAATGTTTTCTTTGCATTTATGGATTCAAACACCAAAGGAGCACAGTCACAAGTGCATGGATTAATAAAATACCGACAACCAAAAGTGAAAACAAGTTTATTTGTGCAACTCTTCTTATGTTCCATTCACACAGCAGCCACACTGAATTTGAGCTTGAAGCTGCTCTGGAGCCTCTGACGTTCACTGTTAGAATTGTAAATTCAGGAGGCATTCCAGTTTATATTTTGTGATGTGGAACTTGTAAATGTAAACTTTTGTGCAGAAATGGAAAATGATTGTGTTGCGCTAAAGAAGGTACAACCAGCGGTGGAGCGCGCGACCCATGTATAGAGGCTTCAGCCCTTGACACATCTGTCCCCTGGTTCGAGTCCCAGACACAGTGGTGCAGCATCATGTCTTTTCCATCTCTTCTCTCTATTTCTTGTCTACCTACTTACAAAATAAAAACCACTAATGCCACAAAAATAATGAAAAAAAAGGTACAACCACAGTTTTTTTCTTCAACATTTCTTTTTTATTGTAGTTTTTTAGTAGCTCCTTGCTTTTGGTGTTTTTAATCATAATACTGTTTCTTTTTTTCTTATCTTCTGAAGCACTGTGTAAACTTTGTCTTAAAAGGCTATATTAAGGGCACAGCGCTGGTGGTGTAGAGGGTTAAGCGCACAACCCATATAGGCCTTAGTCCTTGATGCGGCTGTCCGGGGCTTGAGTTCCGGCCCCAGCGACATTTGCCGCATGTCTTCCCCTCTCTCTCCGTCCCCATTACCTGTCTATCTACTGTCAAAAAATACTGGGAAAAATAAAGGCCACTAGTGCTGCAAAAAAAACTTAAAAAAAGGTTATAATAATAATAATACTAATACTAATGCTACTAATAATAATAATAATAATACTTACAACAACCATAATAATGATATGCTCAAAGTCAAATTGCAACAATTGGGCCATATGATGTTATGTGTATAGAAATTACCAGAAATTATTTCTTAAAAAATGAAAAATATTCTGAAATAAATAAAAAATGTTTCCATCAAAGGTTTTCAGCACATTTTTACAAGTTAAAAACTAAGTATTTAATCTACAGGAAATCACATGCATAGATTAAATCTTCCGAGGACTGTCTTTGTAGACAGAATATTAATTATCACCACTCATTGTTTTACTAAATTAGTATTTGTCTCGGTAGATTTAAATTCTTTTTCATGGTTCATTTGCAATAAACAGAACGCTGGCCAAGGGCATAACTTTGGGTCTACCATTGGGGGGAGTTAAGCTCTCTGCCTATTCATGTTTTTATTGAATCATTTACATGTATTGAATCATGTATAAAGAGTCAGGCTAATTTGGTGTTCCTGTATTAGAAATGCATGGTCAAGCTTTTACTGTAATTTAATTAACTTTCCTGTTTTCTTTGTGTTTACTCTTTTTCCCACATCAGTTTAACAATTTATAAAAGTTTACTTTGTTTAATTTTTTTTCTAACAGAGTGACAAATCTTTGTACATTTTAGAGCACCTTCAAATTCATTCATTGGGGTGTTTCAGGGGTCTGGAACAGATTAATTGTATTTTAATTCATTTCAATGAGGAAATGGTTCCACATACAGTACAGACCAAAGGTTTGGACACACCTTCTCATTCAAAGAGTTGTCTTTATTAAACTTTTTACAGCCTGAACTAAAGTCCTCAATGTTTCAGCACCCTAAAAACGCCCTGGTGGTACCTCAACTTTATAATTTCATTTGTTCTGTGATGGAGCTCTCAATTGGAATTACAGTACAGACCAAAAGTTTGGACACACCTTCTCATTCAAAGAGTTGTCTTTATTTTCATGACTATGAATATTGTAGCTTCACACTGAAGGCATCAAAACTATGAATTAACACATGTGGAATTATATACTGAACAAAACCGTGTGAAACAACTGAAAATATGTCTTATATTCTAGGTTCTTCAAAGTAGCCACCTTTTGCTTTGATTACTGCTCCGCACACTCTTGGCATTCTGTTGATGGCATTCTTCAAGAGGTAGTCACCTGAAATGGTTTTCACTTCACAGGCCCTGTCAGGTTTAATAAGTGGGATTTCAAGCCTTATAAATGGGGTTGGGACCATCAGTTGAGTTGTGCAGGAGGTGGATACAGTACACAGCTGATAGTCCTACAGATTAGACTGTTAGAATTTGTACTATGGCAAGAAAAAAGCAACTAAGTAAAGAAAAACGAGTGGCACCATTACTTTAAGAAATGAAGGTGAGTCAGTCTGAACCATTGGGAAAACTTTGAAAGTGTCCCCAAGTGCAGTCGCAAAAACCATCAAGGCCTACAAAGACACTGGCTCACATGAGGACCGCCCTAGGAAAGGAAGACCAAGAGTCACCTCTGCTGCGGACAATAAATTCGTCCGAGTCACCAGCCTCAGAAATCGCAGGTTAACAGCATCTCAGATTAGAGAACGGCTATTAAGAGGAGACTGTGTGAATCAGGCCTTCATGGTAAAATAGCTGCTAGGAAACCACTGCTGAGGACAGGCAACAAGCAGACGAGACTTGTTTGGGCTAAAGAACACAATGAATGGACATTAGACCAGTGGAAATCTGTGCTTTGGTCTGATGAGTCCAAGTTTGAGATTTTTGGTTTAAACCACCGTGCCTTTGTGCGGCGCAGAAAAGGTGAACGGATGGACTCTACATGCCTGGTTCCCACCGTGAAGCATGGAGGAGGAGGTGTGATGGTGTGCGGGTGCTTTGCTGGTGACACTGTTGGGGATTTATTCAAAATTGAAGGCATACTGAACCAGCATGGCTACCACAGCATCTTGCAGCAGCATGCTATTCCATCCGGTTTGCGTTTAGTTGGACCATCATTTATTTTTCAACAGAACAATGACCCCAAACACACCTCCAGGCTGTGTAAGGGCTATTTGACCAAGAAGGAGAGTGATGGGGTGCTGCGCCAGATGACCTGGCCTCCACAGTCACCGGACTTGAACCCAATCGAGATGGTTTGGGTTGAGCTGGACCGCGGAGTGAAGGCAAAAGGGCCAACAAGTGCTAAGCATCTCTGGGAACTCCTTCAAGACTGTTGGAAAACCATTTCAGGTGACTACCTCTTGAAGCTCGTCAACAGAATACCAAGAGTGTGCGTAGCAGTAATCAAAGCAAAAGGTGGCTACTTTGAAGAAACTAGAATATAAGACATATTTTCAGTTGTTTCACACTTTTTTGTTCAGTATATAATTCCACATGTGTTAATTCATAGTTTTGATGCCTTCAGGGTGAAGCAACAATATTCATAGTCATGAAAATAAAGACAACTCTTTGAATGAGAGGGTGTGTCCAAACCTTTGGTCTGTACTGTAATTCCAATTGAGAGCTCCATCACAGAACAAATGAAATTATAAAGTTGAGGTACCACCAGGGCGTTTTTTGGGGTGCTGAAACATTGAGGACTTTAGTTCAGGCTGTAAAGAGTTTAATGTTCATAAGACATCAGTCCAGTTTCTAAGTAATTTAAAGTTAAAATAACATAGGACATGTTTTACTAGGTCTCTGCCTTGTCTGGGTTTTTACTGAATGTAAATTATTGTGATTCAAACCAAGAACGTTTACATTTATTTGATTTGGTTTTATTTTTATTTTTTGCTAGTAGCTGAAGTGAAGGATGGAGTTCAGAATTGGAGTTCAGAATTGATGAAAAACATTTTTACTTAAACATATAATGTCTGGATGTTGTTGGGCTGTCATGGTTGACACGCCTCTTCGACATTGCGTGGCGGTCGGGGACAGTGCCTCTGGACTGGCAGACTGGGGTGGTGGTCCCCCTTCATGGGAAGGGGGACCGGAGGGTGTGTTCCAACTACAGGGGGATCACACTCCTCAGCCTCCATGGTAAGGCCTATGCAAGGGTATTGGAGAGGAGAGTCCAGCCGATAGTCGAAACTGCTTCAGAAGGAGCAGTGTGGTTTTCGTCCTGGCCATGGAACACTGGACCAGCTCTATACCCTCTACAAGGTGCTCGAGGGTTCATGGGAGTTTGCCCAACCGGTTCACATGTGTTTTGTGGACCTGGAAAAGGCATTCGACTGTGTCCCTCGTGATGCCCTGTGGGGGGTGCTCCAGGACTATGGAATCGGGGGCCCTTTATTAGGGGCCATCCGGTCCCTGTACGAGCGGAGCAGGAGTTTGGTCCGCATTGCCGGCACTAAGTCGGACCTGTTCCCGGTGCATGTTGGACTCCGGCAGGGCTGCCCTTTGTCACCGGTCCTGTCCATAACTTTTATGGACAGGATTTCTAGACGCAGCCAAGGGGTCTGGTTTGGGGACCAGAGGATTTCGTCTCTTCTTTTTGCAGATGACGTGGTCCTGCTGGCCCCCTCTAGCCAAGACCTACAGCATGCACTGGGGCGGTTCGCAGCCGAGTGTGAAGCGGCTGGGATGAAGATCAGCTCCTCCAAGTCCGAGGCCATGGTTCTCGACCGGAAAAGGGTGGCGGCGAAAATGAGCTTCCTCCATAGGGTGGCCGGGCACTCCCTTAGAGATAGGGTGAGGAGCTCGGCCATCCGGGAGGGGCTCGGAGTAGAGCCGCTACTCCTCCACATCGAGAGGAGCCAGTTGAGGTGGCTCGGGCATCTATACCGGATGCCTCCTGGACGCCTTCCTCGGGAGGTGTTCTAGGCACGTCCCACCGGGAGGAGGCCCAGGACACGCTGGAGGGACTATGTCTCTCGGCTGGCCTGGGAATGCCTTGGGCTCCCCCCGGAGGAGCTGGAGGAGGTGTCTGGGGAGAGGGACGTCTGGGCGTCACTGCTGAGTCTGCTGCCCCCGTGACCCGGTCCCGGATAAAGCGGAAGACGACGAGTACGACGAGTATGACGATATAATGACACGTTTTGTAATATATCTTGAAAAAACCTAATCTGAAATTTTGCTCATTCTGTGTGAGATACACTGTTCTTAAACTCAGAGAAACTATTTTTACTGTGGGTGAAAATGTGCTTCTTTTCTCAAAAGGTCATGTAAATTACCTTTTTAAATGTTACTCTCATAAAATTGTTCAACTCCCGAGGCTCCTTAGTCTTAATTTCTTACATTAAAAAAAAAAAGGAAATTGGTATAAAGTTTATTTTCATAAATGTTAGTCTCTTAGTCAAATGGTAGGATCCTAAAAACACATTTATTTATTTTAATAATGCCGAGAGCTTTCCAAACCTTTGATTCAAATTGATTCTTTAAATGTCCTCCTTCTTTCATGAACCTGTTCTGTTTTACTGCCATCTTTCCAGCTCGTCGTTCCAGTTATGTAGAAACTACTTTCATTTGACCTGCCAAAAATTATAAATAAAACATTTTACAACAGTCTGTTTTTCTCCACTGACCATGTGAGTCTTTACAATTAAACACTTTCTGTATTGATACGGGTTTTTAAAGAATAACATAGAGCGTCACCCTTTCTAGGACTTTCATCTTTTGTCTTGTTATCAGTATTAATATTACAGTTATTAATACCTGTAAACATAAAGTGATATGTATGTATTAAATTGAGTAAAATTGTATCCTTGTTTAATAGGTTTAATATTTAATATTACATGTATTAAAAAAAAATAAAACTGTTTACTAATTAATGGTACACCAGTAATTAATTGCTATGTGTTATTTCTTATTAATTCTGCACCTTTAAACAACCCAGAGCTGTATGTTTAGGATCAGAACATATAAAAGAGAAGAGGGAGGCTTACTGTTGCACTTTCTACTATGTCGGTCTGGCACCAGGTGATATTTTCCTGGTTTATTAGGCAACACTTTTTTCTGTCTAAATGTAGAACTAGACTATAGGACTGGCTGCAAGAATAAGATGCAATGAAGTGACCGAAAGGACATTCAATTTTTTTACTTGGAGTGAAGTAAAGGACCAGATATTTATCACATCACGATGCAAATCCAGCTAGAAGCCCACAGAGAAGGTTCTTACTGTTTTCTATCACACCTAGGCCGTTTAGCTTTAACTGTTGCTCAGGTAAATGTCCCTATGCTCTCTGTTCCTCATCATGACCCTGATGATCCTCATTAGTGAACATCCACCTCATGTCTTGCTGGGTGAATAAGTGATTAGTTGTAGCTTACAATTAGCCCATTCTCACCTTCCACCTGTTCCTGTGTGCACACACCCAGCAGGCTCCCATGCTTCCGTTGGCTCCAAGGCTGCTGTGAAATGAGCTGCCTCCCCTATAGTTGCCCTGTTAGAGGACTTCTCCAGAATAACCATGTTTTTTGTATTCTTTTTCTTTTGACACATTGTCAGGTTAGGTGTGACCGTAATCATATGGAATACAAATAGAAACAAATCTGATGTCATTTTTGGGGCTAAATGCATCTTAGACATGTACTTTTAAATGTTTTCTTTCCTGAGATTTGGGAAATTAGAGGTCCAAGTGATAGGTCTAACAATGTACCTGAATACCACTGTATCTCAAAGCTAGCCTACAGGTGTGTGCGAGCAGCATAGTCAACAAATTATCAGCCAACTTAACAATACATATATATTTACCTCATTATGACTCTTGCTCTTTTTACATGGGGTTGTTGTCGACTAACTGTAAAAAATCGTTGTCTGTCTGCTTTGTTGCGCTATTTCTGTTTTCAGAGAAAAACCACTCTCTCCAGAGACAGCATCAAAAGTACAGCAAACCATGAATGCTGGGTAGAGATAGCAGATTGGGTGATACCAAGATTTTGGGAGGAGGGGAAGGGCCAGAAGGGTGGTTACATTACCAGACGATAAAAACCATCCTATATTGCTGGTAAATAAAAATAAATAAAGAAAACGAAGTTATTTATGCAAGACATTTTTGAAAATAGGAATGACGTAAATTTGGGGGGGGGGGGGGGGGATATATTTTTTTGAAACATTTAAGTCTTTTTTAAACATAAAGTTTTTCTCCTGTCAAATCGCTGATTTTTATTTAAAAATATCCCGTATGACAGAAACGTGCTGTAAGGCAGTAATAGCCCGTTTTAATTTATGTTGCAGAGCAGTAGCAGCGGTAGTTTCCACTCAGCAGCGTCGCCCTGCCCCCCTGCTGCCTTTGGGGGACGGCTCGGCTCGCTCTCCACATTGGCTCAGCTGTAGAAGCCGCTGCTTCGCTTCTTCTACAACAGTTTGTTCCAGCTCACCTGGTGGAACATCTTTCCAGTCAGTAATGTATATGTGCTGCCCTGCTAAAGACTGAACGTAAATAAAGAAAAGGCTTGAGGAAGCATTGTGAGAAGAAGAGCAGAGAAATCCACACCAGCAGCAAGACTCCTGGAAACTCAACTCTAGGGGACCGTGCTCTCACATGGTATGTCCACAACACACCGTTGTTTTGCCTTCACTCAGTACGAACCGGACTTCAGTTTCCTAACTCTCTCTGCAAACCCTTCTGACTTCAGATTTCCAAAGTAAAACGTTTTTGTTGCTTGTTTAACTCACAGTTAATTGATTTTTTTTTTTTTTTGTATCTGTTAAGCTATGGGAGTTGCTGTAAGGCTGTGGTTTACCCCCCTATACAGATAATCGTCTCTGCGCATTTTGTGCAAACAGCAGCGCTACTGCTGAATATGTTGCGCAGCATGTTTAAAGACACGGCTGTCTGCAGCTGCAGCTGCAGCTAAGTCAAATACAGGAAGTCATGCTTAAGCTTTATGTTAAAGCCCTCTATTTACAGCCAACTTTGCAGCATGAACACATTTCTATCTATATACTGCGCTGTTTGCTTAGGGTTTCTCTACTAAGGTTGATGCATGTTATGAAATAACTTAAATGACTTCATGCATATTGATTAGATATGTAAACACCTTGAAATTTAGGCTGACATCTGTTACTAAAACTTCATATTTTATATTTTTAATCAGAGCTAGACATCCAACTGTACTTTTAGACATGTAAAAGGAGGTTAAGTAAACTTTTTTTTAAATTTTTGGTAGTATGTGCAGCAAGTGAGAGTATTTTTCCATAAGCAGCAGTCTAAACTGGGGAATACTATGTGTGAGCAGATTCATGATTGACAGTTGCATTATGCAATGTTCAGAGATTGAGGATCTTACATATATACAGTATGCATAAATACTCTGTCTTTCCTCTGATTTATTACATGCAGGGAATGTTTCATGGAAAGGGTGAGCAAAGATGTCTTATGCGTCACACACCAATCCTAACATACTGTTTACACTAGTATATTAGATTTTATTCTGCACTTTGAAAAACTTTGTTATCTATTTTAAAAGTGTGACAGAGAGTCATTTTGGTATGTTTTGCAACAAACTGATATCAGCATTGGGCACTATTTTGTGTGATGCAATGATTTTATGTTTAGAGAAGCTGAAGTTGCAGATTAGCTTAATGTATACACTATGGTGAGTTAGCTAATGTTCTGACAAATGGGACTGTTTTGTTTATTTTCAACCCACAACAGAAGTTATCAATGCGGACATATGCGTAGGAGAAATAAAATCAATCACCATGACTTTTTATTCATAACATTGACATGGTAAATTGCATGTCATGCCTGGCAAGAGTATTTGTTATTTTATTTTATTTTTTGTATTTTATGTTAAAACAACAAAACTTTAATGTATTTTTTTATTTTATGTAACAGAGCAACACAAAGTCTTTTGTAATTGTGATGTGCAAGTAAAATACGGCAAAATCTTCAAAATTCCTTAGAAATAAAATGAAAAGTGTGTGGTGCATTTGTATTCACTCAGCTTAGATAGCCTGGTGCAACTGCCTTCAGAAGTCCCTGCGTGAGTCCACTTGTATGTAAGTATTTTATATAAATATACAGATGTTCTGTGAAGCCCTAAGAGCCTTGCTAGAAAACATTAATAAACAAACAGCATCATGGAGACGAAGGAACACAACACACTGGTCAGGTCAAGATTTGAAAATTTCAGGGAGCACAATACAAAGCTCAATCCGTTATCTAAAAATGGAAACAGTATGTCAACAGCAAACCTACGAAGACATGTTTGTCCACCTAAACTGACAGACCAGTCAAGAAGAGCATTAATCAGAAAAGCTACCAAGAAGTCTATGTTAACTTTGGAGGTGCTGCACAGATCCACAGCTGAGGTAGAAGAATTTGATCATAGGACTGCGATTAGTTGTGCACTGTACAAATCCTGCATTTATGGAAGAGTGACGAGAAGAAAGCCGTTGTTGAGAGAAAGCTATATAGCTAGTCCTGTTTGCAGTTTGCAGTATCTTTTCCAAGAAACAGGGTGGTGCCAACATGATTTCCTTTAGCAGGGACAGAAAAGCTGGATATTATTGATGGCAAGATTGATCTGAGACAAATACTGGGCACCCTTGGAAGAAAAGCTCTTCAAAGCTGCAAAAGGTTTGAGACGCTGGTGGAGGCTCACCTTCCAGCAACCTAGAAACCCTAAACAGAGCTACAATAGAACGGTTTAGATTAAAGCATTTATATGTGTTGAATGGACAATATGTTGTTGTTGGACCACTTGTTTGCTGAATATTGGACCATTTGCACGTTGCTGGACGCCACTGTTGGGAGTATGATTATTGATTGAATAATCTTGATCAATAATTATAATTACAAATCATAATCTGACAAAATCAATTTCTTAACCATAAATCCTCATTTACGAATCGAAACCAGAGAGGTTTCTGGTGTTGTAATTGTGGCTCGACGCCTCTGACAATTACAACCGTTAAATACTCCGTAATAGTTAATAACTATTGCCGGAGATGTCACTGGTTAATCGACCGTTTCTGCTGAAACGTGTGGAACTTGAACCTTATTTTGACTGACACATCACTTTTTGCACACAATGAAACACCAAACGCTCTCTCTTTATCTATGTGAATATTTATTAATTTTCACCTAATCAACATGCAAAATTCTACATACACAGGGGTAAACAACATCTAAATAAGCAAAATCAACAAACGGTAGTGGGTATGTATTGAGTCAACCAGCAGTTTATGGCACAACAGAGGAAAGGAGAAGATATGAAAAGGGGGGTGTGGTGATGACTGGTGGGGGGTTGGAGCGCAGCTTAGAGTGTCTTTTATGATCTTCTGATCATAAAACTTCCCCCCTTGTTAGGTATTATTTAGTCAACTCAGAGGTAAGAACGATACAGTCATAGTTACTTGTGACAAGGGTAGCCCACTTTGCAGTGAAACTACAAAGTTTTGACACCCTATCTCTTTATTTATATACACAGTTCAACAGACAGTTCAGACAGGGTGTATGTGTGTGAGACGGAAAGGAGGCTGGTTCACACAGAGATAACAATGATCTCACACACACAGGGAGGAAGGCATAGTGCAGGTGCCTTCCAACCCAAGGTTTTTACATGAGTGATAACAAGTTTTTGCACCAATCCAACAGTCCCTCCTTTTATCACAAGTAAAAACATTTAATATAAAAACGAGTAAGAAAAATACTTTGTATGAGCGAAAACCCACGGACGGTAAACAGATTATATTTTGTGGGAAATACTCATACGGCCCCGCCGCCCTCGGCGACCATTAAAAGTTAAATGTTGATTAATACTTAAAATCATAAAAATAAAATAATGATACTTGAAATCATAAAAATAAAATAATGATACTTGAAATCATAAAAATAAAAGAATGATACTTGAAATCATAAAAATAAAAGAATAATACTTGAAATCATAAAAATAAAAGAATAATACTTGAAATCATAAAAATAAAAGAATAATACTTGAAATCATAAAAATAAAAGAATAATACTTGAAATCATAAAAATAAAAGAATAATACTTGAAATCATAAAAATAAAAGAATTAAAAAATCTGCCCTGTTTATGTCATCATTGTACTTTTTCTCATTTCACTTAAGCAACAACTTCTTTCGATTTTCTGCTGTAAGGTTATTTTATGAAATACAATGTATGAGTACACTCAGGCTTTTGATGTGATTTATTTACAACATGTCATCATAATCGTCCCCTTCATTTTCGTGCATTTCTACCTGGTTCAGTGTTGCATATGCCACCATGAACAATACCAGAAATTCTGTAGGAATGGATGTGCGTCATGTTCTTCCGTCAGTGTTCTGAGATGGGTCCCGTCTGATGTCCATCTCTTCTGGTTCGGTATCACCTCCTGTGGATCCTGCTTTAGATAGAGAAAGAGTCCTGCTACCAGAATTAAGCTCAGGCTTATCAGTCCTGTCCACATGTTACAGAGAGCCATTTTATAATTGGGCGCAGATCAGCTGTTTTCTTCACCGGTTTGAGACGCTGGGCCATCTTTGAACCCGGACTTCCTCTGCTACCCCGTCGGTTGGTTTGGCTCCTGTAACGGCAAAACTGGCTTACAGTGGCTTTTATGGATCCAGGAAGGCCTCTCTGCTATTTTCAGAACTGTGGGCGTTGTTAGGAGTATTTGAAACGGCCCTTTCCACCAAGGAGTGCTCCAATCCTTCCGGTGGAGTGTCTTAATCAGGACCAGGTCTCCAGGCCTCATTCTGTGGGATAGGAGCAGAGATTATCGGCAGACCACTGGACATTTGTTCTTCTTTTGTCTGCAACATTTTATTCATCCACTCAGCTAATGAAGGTTCCTGTTGTGCTTTCTCTATTTCATTCATGTCAGAGGGCAGAGAAAACGGTCTGCCATGTACTATTTCTTTGAGAATACAAATTCACATCAGCAACTTGGTGTCACGTGATCTCAGACTCAGAATATAGTGGGTGGAGCCATACAATGATGTACAGTAGGTGGCAAATGGAGTAAGACCAGTTTGATTTGGAGTTATTCTCATCCATAATTAACCAGGGATAGGCATTCGGGCCATGGCCTCCCTGTTTCTTCCATTGTTTTCCTTAATCTTTAACTGAAACCCTAATGCATTAGAACTTAGTTCTATTAATTTATTTACAAAATGAGTTCCATTATCTGACCTTATAATCTGTGGGATACCATATGTGGGGAAGAAATGTGTCACTAGGTTCATCTATTACAACTAGGCAATATTTCTTCCCCCGTGTTTGCAACAAATTATGCATGATCTGCAAAAATGATTTGCATAGTCAGAAATATTTATAGTGTAGCATTAATGCTTTACCAGATGTGACATATTCCCCCCTTGACACGTGGGTCTTCCCAATGTGTCACTGTAGCCGCTGTGTTGTATAAATATTTTGGGAGGATTGGTTTATCTTCTATCTGATTGATGTCATCTTTTCTCTGTGCTCCTCTCTTTAGCCAGGCCTTTATTTCTGTCTTGGTTGCTGACTGTTGGGCGTCTTTCAGCACATCTGTGTCTATAAATAGCAGATCTGACATTTTCTCTTTAATAGGTTGAAATGAGTTAGTTCTGTCCCTGATGATGTTTTAAAACCTCTATTTTGCCAAATCTTAGCATGGTGATGTACTGATCCGAAAACGTATTGGCTGTCTGTGTATATAGTAAGTATTTGTCCCTCATGTAATTCACATGCTCTTACTAAAGCATATAATTCTGCTGTTTGGGCTGAGCATGTATTGGGAAGAGATTTAGCTTCTATTATCCTATCGATGGTTGTTATTGCATAACCAACTCTATTCTTTCCATATTCATCTTTAGATGCTGAGCCATCTACAAACACAACACATGAATCTGGTATAAGGGTTTGAGAAATGTCTTGTCTGGGTTTGGTGTCTTCTTCAACTTTTGCTTTATAAGAATGTGGTTTTCCATCTTCTGCAGTAGGTATTAGAGTACTTGGATTTAAAGGGCACATCTTTTTAGAGTTATGTTTGGCTGTGATAATAATAGTGATGTCAGTGTGATATGTCTTGCATGTAGCGTCAGGTGCTTCTCTTAATATTCCTGACTTCAACATATCTTGTATTACTGGCTTAGTATCTTCTTCAGCTTCTGGCTTTAAGGGGTATTGACGGACTAATGGCCTTTTTTCAGATATTAGTTTAACCTTGTATGGTGGGAACCCCTTTATAAGCCCTACATCAGTTGATGATTGGGACCACAGTTCAGGTGGGACAGCAGATAGGGCAGGATGCATGTTGCTCTCAGCTAAGCCCTGTATTTGTCCCTCTGCCTCATCTAAATGTATCCTTGGATGGACTTTGACTGTCCACGCCAGAATGAGCTTCCAGATTCCTGTATTAGGATCCACTTTTGACAGTGTCAGTGCTGTTCCTGCAGAGGTTTAAAGCCTCTGTTTTTCCAAATTCTTATTATTCTTTTTTATCATATTTTATAAAGTAAGTCCTTATTACATTTAAAAATGAGATCACTATTTTTGGTAGTTGCTATTATTATAAATAATGCTTGGTTTAGTTCTTATTAAAAATAAAAAATAAAAACTCACTCACTGATGAACACAACAAATGAAGGGCATATTATATCTTATAATCTTAGTTTGTTTTACCCAGTTTTATAGATACAACATACAGTTTCAGTCAGCTTTGTATTTAGTTCAAGTAACTAAAGTTTGTTTCAATTAACTAAAGTTTTATCTATTTCAGTCCAGTTCAGTAATTCTGTTAAGGTTAATTTCATCTTATGTTAAGTTTGAGTCTAATTCAATCATTTTGAACCTAACTGGAAAAAGTCTAAACATCTGTTAAAATCTTTTTGTTTTACCATAGAGAACTGACCTAATATTATTATGGTAATGTTGAGGACTCTAATTTTTACATAACATGAATCAGACATTTATTTCACAAAAACAGAAAGTCAAACACAGACATTTGGCCACATGAAAGTTTAAATAACCTGTTTGTAAAAGAATTAGGAAAAATTGAAGACGGGTCTATGAACTTTCTTATGGTTATCAGTATTTTCAATACAGGTAGAACCTTTGCTATCTTTATATGATTTTTCAAAAAAGATTCTGGAAACTTTATTAAGATATAAATTTGGCAAAGATCATCAGAACATCAGACCTTTATTAGCGCTTTTAAAGTCCCTCAAAGATGCATTACAATGAAATCAGTCATTCCCATTCACACACATTCACACACTACTTACTTATTTTTCTGTCAGAGTCATTTTTATTTGCAAAAATTTGAACATAATTTGACTTCTATTATTCTTAAAATGCACATTGTTTCCTCATAACCCCTTTTGTTTCCACAAGGTCTGTTTTGAACGCTTCAATTCTTTTTTTTTATTCACCAAGAATCAATAAGGTGGTCTTAGTGGGTCCACCTTAAAGGTGTTATCTGTTGGGTGTCATGTTATCATTGTCAGGTCAGTGAGGTTCATAAGTCAGTCAGAACCTTGGTCATTTGGTCTGTGCACATAATGTTTCATAGATCCAGCCTATGATTAGTCAGCAAAACTTTCACCTATAGGAGAAAAACTGATTGTTAATGAATGAGCTGCATTTCCTAGGAACACTGTCTTCCTCCTGGATGAGCATCACCTGTTGAAAAACTTTCATCATTGTTTGTTTCACATATTCAATCAGATCTTTATATTATACCAGTAGGTGAAATTGTTAGTATCTCATGTAGACTGACATATACTGTTGCATTTGGAGAAGATCTCAGATTAAATAAACTTAGTTAGAGCTTCAATCCAGGTTCATTTTGTGTCTGCAGACTTTAGCCAATTTTTCTTTTCTTTTTTTTTTTTATACATAAAGAGCAAGATTCAAAACATTTTCAAAAGGCAGATTGTGGCAGAATGTAGACAAAACTGCTTATTGATTGACAAAATAACATTCAAGCACACAATCACCATATTAAAAGGCTCTACTTCTAGAGAATCACTAAACTTCTGGGGTCCGGTTTTGGCCCGCGGACCTTGAGTTTGACACATGCAGAGGTAGAGTTACAATTTTTTTCAGACCTTTCAGCAGAGACAGGCTTCTGCTGTTTGCAGAAGTTTTATCTTTGTTTTCAGGCAGCTGCATCTCTTTGTCAAGGTCGTTTCACAGAGCTGAAATTTAACTTCTCTCAAAGAGGAAAAATCAAGAATGCAAACAATCTGAGCCAAATATGGAATTATTTCCCTGTAAAATGAATCTTTTGCATTTTATCATGATATTGTTGGTAGTATAACACCATAGAATGATTTTTAAAGCACCTGTTTCTCACTAATGCTTGCCTACAAAATCTTTTACTCTCAGATTACTTCTTTAACAACATTCTGTTCTCCCTTCTCTAGTCATTGTTCACTGGGTTGTCCAGTTGGACAGTTTCCATGTTGTCCACATTGTCACCTCCTCTTTTAACTTCTTTTACCACGTCCTCTAAAACCATCTCTTAGTCTTTATAATTTGGGGCTACCTTGGTATTCTAACCTGGGATGGGTGGCAGTCCGCCCTCCCCTTTATTTGTTTTCAGTTAAGCTGAAAGTTTTTTCCTGTGCTTTTCTTAAGGCCTCAGTATTATGGCTATGTCAGTTAAAAGATGCTCTTATTGTTGTTTTTTTAATTCATCTTTTTGTTTTAATCTGTTTATCAACTGTGAGCACTCAGGGACTGAAAAGTCCCCTTTGAAATTATAATCTGGCAAGGTTTTTTATTGTCTCTTGAATCTTTTGAATGCATAATCTCCAGTTTAAGATCCCCGTGTAGTTTTAGGATTTCAGTGATAATTAAGTTACCTGAAAATCCGTATTTTTATGCCATCGTGCACATATTTCTGTTAAATCAGAGCTTTTTCTCTGTTCTTTCCCCATTGTTCTTTGTTATTTTTCTCTTTTTAGTTTTCATTATTGCTAATTTTAGATCCCCTTGTAATTTTAAGACATCCTTTGTATCTAATTTGCCCAAAAACCCATGTTTTTTATTTTTTATTCCATCTATGACAGATCATACCTGCTCCTTTTACATAGTTCTCCATAAACTTTACCTCCCCTTCTAAGTCAATTAGTTTACTTTGTTTCTTCCCCATTATGTTTTATGTTAGTTTAATTGTAGTATAAATGTCCCAGATAAAAGGTCACTGGCATGAGACTTTAAGGAGAGGACATTAACACGGCCTTCTACTGCGACTAATTCGCAGCGGTGTTAATTTTCTGGAATGAAATCCGACCTGAATCTCCAAAGTCACCAGTACGTAGTTTTAATCTGGGCAAAAGAAAACACAGGACTAGCAGAATCCTGCTATGATTCTATTAAAATGCTTAGTCCTCCATACACACACAACACAGTCACACAGTTAGTTTCAGGTACCTTGTAATTTTTCTAAGTTAACTTGGTGTTATTTTATGAGCTCAATTTACTCCGTTCTTTTTACTTGTATAGCGCTTATTCTATTCCCTCGCAGGGGAATAACCCTTAGTCGTTTTATTTGGCCCCCTTCTTGGCGGGGCCCTACCTTAATTTGTCACTATTCCTTTCACGGTGGAATAAAACCATCCCAATGCAGCGTCCTTACCGGCGACGCACTACCAACGACTTTTAAGTACTTTTCTTCTTTTATTTATATAGCGCTTACTCTATTCCCTCACAGGGGAATAATCCTCAGTCGTTTTCTTTAATCCCCTTCACGGCGGGATTGTACCAAATTTGTCACTATTCCTTTCACGGTGGAATAAAACCATTCGAATGCAGCGTCCTTACCGGCGACGCACTACCAACGACTGTTAAGTACTTTTCCTATGAACTGTATTTTAAAACTGTCTCACCTCGGAGTTGACTTCTTGGTGACTCTTTGGACCCTGTGAGAGTCACCCCGCGCAGAGGAAGGCAATAACCCACTGGCCAGGTGTGAATTCACACACACCGGGACTTTCAGCCACTCCGGCTAAAGGAGGCTGTGCAGCGGTGCTTCGCTCGACGTCAGGCTTCCCCCACGGATCCCAGAGTCACCGTTAAAGCAAAGAGAAATAAGGTTATTGAATTAATCCGGCTTCGAAGGACCAATAAATGTTAGGTATTATTTAGTCAACTCAGAGGTAAGAACGATACAGTCATAGTTACTTGTGACAAGGGTAGCCCACTTTGCAGTGAAACTACAAAGTTTTGACACCCTATCTCTTTATTTATATACACAGTTCAACAGACAGTTCAGACAGGGTGTATGTGTGTGAGACGGAAAGGAGGCTGGTTCACACAGAGATAACAATGATCTCACACACACAGGGAGGAAGGCATAGTGCAGGTGCCTTCCAACCCAAGGTTTTTACATGAGTGATAACAAGTTTTTGCACCAATCCAACACCCCTTTACTCCTGAAACAAAGGATTGATAACTTTTGGCGGCAAGCTAGCACAGTGAGATTGAAGACAAAGGTAAAATGGAGAATTTTACCATGAGGTCGTTTTAACAGTCCAGTTTTGCAACGCACCTGCGTTCAGATAGTAAACACAGACAGCTCTGGGGAACACGGCGGATCCCGATATCACATAACACATCAAAGTTTCAAACAAGCAAGGTTACATGCACATATTATTCAGAACACATGAGATCCTAACCAGCGATTCTGATCGCTTCTACAACCTCTGACCCTGCCCAGGACTTGAATAAAGAAATAAAAAAAAAGAAATGGATTTTACTTGTGTCGTCTTCTTCCTGAGCGAGGGAATTCGAGCGAGGAAAAGTGGGGTTAAGTTAATTGTGCGTCCACAATTAACTTCAGGGGAACAGTCAGTCTTTGTCCTTTGGTCTTCTTGACAAAAAGGAAAAATATGATCTGACCATCAAAGTCGACTTGAAAATGAAACACGGTAGCGGTTCGTCTCTCCGAAACTCCGTGTCTCCAGTTACGTGTTAACTCACGTCTGCGATCGGCAAAAGTGAAATCTCTGGCCTTCCTAGTCCAAAAACTTCAGTTATGAATAGTTCGTTGTCCAACGAGAGAGAATGAATGAAACTCTGGACAGAGTTCTTCTCTTAAAGTGACGCGCTTCGATCCCTGGATGTGGGGTTCCAGCTGAAGGCAGTGTTTCAAACATGAGCGCCTCCTATATAGCATCCTGTGACGTCAGACTGGGGACGCCCAGTCATATCAGTCGCAATGCTTGATGGGATATGTAGGAGCGGGCTGTCCTGGGTACAAAATGGCCGATGCCATTGGAGGGGCACAGTGACGTCCAACAACGGGCAGATAATCCAATACTCAGCAAACAAGTGGTCCAACATTCCCCCCTAGGTTCAAAGGGTGAGATGAATCGCAGTCTTTGAAGCTACTGGGACCATTCTGTCCTTTGCTGAGCAATCAGTGATCCGTGGCGAAGCAGAACAAAACAAAATTGTCTCTGTGTTACTCAAAACCTACGACTGGGCAGGATAGAGGTTAGCCTGGGCAGGACTAACTCTGACTAAACTCATCCCTTTCTACATTGTTCAATGAGACAAATACAGGACAATACATTCACATTATCATTACATTCTTTGGTCATCAGCTTTGGTAATCCTGAGACAAAGTGAAACAATAACAGATATCGTACATATATATGTATATATAAGAATAAAAGGAACAAACAAAATC
This sequence comes from Girardinichthys multiradiatus, assembly GCF_021462225.1. Classification (NCBI taxonomy): domain Eukaryota; kingdom Metazoa; phylum Chordata; class Actinopteri; order Cyprinodontiformes; family Goodeidae; genus Girardinichthys; species Girardinichthys multiradiatus. Next base: position 6,353,862 of record NC_061818.1, read on the forward strand.
ATGGTTCATAGCTTATTCATCCAACTTCTATTAGGCACTGGACCCTGGCTGTGTCGTTGGCAAAGGCGGTGCTATGAACCGTGAGGGAATGAATGTGAGGGCATCAATCCTGACCTGTAAACGCTTAACCTGCTGGTATGCGGTGTGTAATCTAAAACGAATGGTTAAAACAGGTTTAGGCTTAAACCATTGGCTCTTCCGGATGATGATGGGTTTTAATAGGACTCCTGTCTCTAAACTATCTAGATGTGGAAAGAGGGAGAAAAGAATAAACGAATTGCAGTATTTAGGCTATAAGCCAGGTGTGTTTGTGGAGGTTGCAAGGTGTCTGTCGTGGTGGACTTAGGATTTCTCTACTAAGTTCAGCAGAACTAGGTCAATGGGTATCTGTGCCTCGGTGGGACTGTCTATAGATGAACCAACCTCCTTTAACACGATTTTGTATGAAATCTCGGGCAGCATGGGTGTGTCCATTACATCATTCTTAAACACTTTTGTGAGGTCTGCTGTGCATACAGTGTTATGGAAAATTATCGTTTCAACTTACAGTTTAAGACTGTGTCCTAGAAGGTAGTTATATGTTTAACTGTTTCTGTTGAAGAAAGTTGTTAGTGATTAGTGCATGTTAGTGTGAGTTAATGAAACATGCACCTATTTAACTAGTCCTACGCACTGGCCTCTCCTTTCCCGGACATTGAGACAAGCTCTGTTCTTGGGGAGGAGAGTTCGATGTAGGACTTCATCTGGTTCAGCTAAAGAGCAGCAGCTGGGATGATGGTGTCAACCTTTTCTGACAAGCATCCAACCCACTTGATGAAGCTGCATGTCGCAGTTAGGAGGAATTTGTTACCTCCTGTTAATTTTGGAGCTGGTTCGACCCAGTTGGTCTGAAGGTGGAACCTAGGTAATGTAACCCCCCTTCGCTGAAGCGGAGGTTTACTGGTTGGCTGGGATGGCTGAAACTGGCAGCAGGTTAAACATCCTTTGATGTAGACCTGGGTGTCGTGAGACCTTGGAGGCCAGTGCGCCATCTGCTGGAGGGTGTGGAGTGTGGCTTTGTAGCTCCTATGGCACCCTACAGGAGAGTAATGGGCGTCGGATAACGTGACCCCCCTTTGGTCTGTTGGAACAATGTCCACAGCATGGGAGAGCTGTTTGATGCCAATCTGCACACTGGCTGTCTTGAGGAGAGGGCGGAGCCCGTCTACTAAAAGGAGTGTGTGGCTGTGTTGTACCTCAGTTACAAAGGGGTCTTTTTGGCACAAACGGTCATACAGCCCTCTAATGGTTGACGGATGTCCCAGCCAGAATGCTAGTAGCACTTCTGGTGTGAACCTGGTTTCCAGGTGTACATCTTCCACCACTTTGGGGTTGTAAGTGTCCACACCTGGGTTCTTTAAAGAGCCAAGCAATGCATGACCGCCTCTGATGGGAGTTTCCTGGATGGCTGGGTGCAGCTGTGTCTCGGAGGTGCACATGACCGGCTCTGATGATGGCCTGAGAGGTCCTTCGGGCTCCTCTAAGCTGCTGACCTGATTGGTCACAATGAATCGTTCGCTGCGTGCACCCCGTGGGTTTTGCACCTCCGCCTGGACCCAGAGTTGGTCCTGGTGGCCGTCAATGAGTGGGGCCAGCCTGTCCAGCAGGTCCTGGCCACCAAGACGAAGGTCTTTGTTTAATGTGCACCTATAGATGGGGTGCACCAGAGCCGTGTCTTCGGGTGTAATGTCCAGCTCCACCCAATTAGTGATGCATGATCGGTTTTGGGTGCAGCTGGTGATACTTACATCACGAAATTCAGCCTGAAGTGGTTTACTGAGGGAGAGCATGGCTCTACTCGCCTCCTCAAACGAGACCGAGAACCACAGGCTGATCTCTGATCCTGTTTTAAAATGGAACCTCAGTTTGACCTGTCCTCCTATACTAGTGAGATAGTGTAGGTAACCTATATGTTCATTCTGGTTCAGTTTACCTAAGAACCTTGGAGCAATGATTTGTGGTGTTTCTCCTGGAGAAGTCCCAAGGGGTTCTTGGAGTTTCCCAGGTTTGTCTCCCCATCCGATCAGGTAGACTCTGATGGCTGTGGAGACTGGGTCCACGCCTAGTCATGCTGACAGGAAGTTTGGGTCTGGTTTAACTAGGTCCGCTTCCTGTTTCAAGGGTTGTGGGGGCATGGTGGCCTGACGCACCGCTTCCCTTACCATCTTACGCAAGGCCTCCTCCATCTCTTTCCCCATAATCCCTTCTGCGTGTGGGTTCCACCCTCTTCCATCAGGTTTACCTTTAGGCTTCACGTGATGGTCAGGTCGTCTGTTTGACCGGAAATGGTCCGGCAACTTTGACTGTGGTTGGTATTCAGTACCACCCCCCCAGTCCAGCTGACCAAACCTATGTTGTTCCCTGAACCTGTTCTTCGCATAGGTTCTGGTTGAAGGCCTTTCCTGACCTTCTAATGCATGGCTGGTTCTTTCAGTCTGGACCTGTAAAACCCTAGCCTCGCTCTCCGATCCCTTGGTCGGGCGAGCACGTGTTTCCCACGCCATCTGAGCATATTTGCGGATCTCTTGCATGCTCATGGCCTTGGTTCTGCAATACATAGTAACCTCGTATCGCACACTTTCATGAAGGTTGTGGAGGAACAGGGATTTAAAAGCATGTTCCTCCTCAATGCCTGGCGCATTGCGTCCTTGGAAGTAAACGGCTCTCAAGCGCCGGTAATACTCCCTGGGTGCTTCGCTTTTCTTTTGCTGGATCGTGAAAGCCCCAAGTGTGGCTGAGGCCCGGTCCGTGTACACAGAATATTCATCCCTTAAAGCTTCGCAAAGGGTTGAATAACGGTCTCGGACTGCGGGTGTCAGGCTCTCCATGAAAACATGGACGCTCCTGGACGTTGTCTTCCAGATGAGCTTCAGTTTCTCCCGTGCTGATGGGCAGTACAAATCTAGAAGACAGCGTTCCACTTCCCTAAGGTAATCATCAATGTTTGATTCTGCCTTATTAGGGTCGAAACGCTCTATGTCTTTAGCAAGGGACTCAAGCTGGCGGGTGCGCAATCCACTTTCAGGGATTGGTCCCGGCCCATCTGAGTCATCATCGGAGAGTTCACTCCGGTTGCACTCAGAGGGTATCGGTGCATCACGCCTCATCCTCGGAGGAGGCAGTGGAGGCTGCTCCCGGTATAACTGTGGGCCCTGTGCTTCCCGGACTCGGGTCCTGGGCAGCGGTTGAGGGCGGTAGGAGCTACCTGAATCCCAGGGGCGGCACTCCTGTCGCCGTGGCGGAGGTGAGGGATCGTAGAGGACCGTACTGCGAGCCACGTTTGACGGCTGCTCGCATCTGAACCGTGAACTATTTACACCTGCTGGGTCCCCAGCTAGGTACCGTTCATGGCTGCTGATTGCAGTGGGGCGGGGCACCGCACCACTGAACCTATTCTGACTACTTATCCCCGTTCTTATCTCGGTGGATGTCTGGGGAACCCCATGAGCCTGGAAAGGTAATCTCTGGAGAGCAGCTTCTACATCCTCCAGATCTGACCTGCAAGTTCTCTCAGGGTTTCGCAGGTGTGGCTCACCTCCAAAGGTTTCAACCTGTGAGGTGGGTTTCGGTTCGTCCCCCCATTCTTCCAGGGGGGGCGGGGTGGCATGGCTACCCTCTATTGCTTCTAATCTATTTCCCACTTCTGTTATTTCCCCTCGAAGGACATCCACCGTCTGCAACGTATCATTCAGCTCGAACTGCAGTTTAACGCGCTGGTCAACTTCCAACATTAACCTTCGCTGATACAACAGAGTGAGCTGTCCTAACACATCTGAGACCCGTCTGTCCTTCGGTGGGTTTCTAATGACTTGGAGCAACTCCTGAATCCTGGCTTCACATTGCTCAATGCCATAATCATTGAGGCCTTTACGCTCCTCGGGGGACAGCAGAATCAATGACCCTATCACCTCTTGTGCCTGCATTCCTATGGGGTCCTCCACCATACACACATCTCCAGCTGCAGTCTGGGATGTTCCCTCCATCTTTGGCCCAAAATGCACAATGCAAACACACAAACTGTTTATTTATGAACCACCACTAAAGAAATTAGCAGCAATTCAACAGGCTAAGCTATTCAGTGATTAGGGATTGCTAAACTTAATTAGCTGCACACAACAGGCTAAGCTGTTCAGTGATTAAGGATTGCTAAACTTAATTAGCTGCACACAACAGGCTAAGCTGTTCAGTGATTAGGGATTGCTAAACTTAATTAGCTGCACACAACAGGCTAAGCTGTTCAGTGATTAAGGATTGCTAAACTTAATTAGCTGCACACAACAGGCTAAGCTGTTCAGTGATTAAGGATTGCTAAACTTAATTAGCTGCACACAACAGGCTAAGCTATTCAGCTAGCTGTCTGATTCATACCTGTCTCTTCCAGGTGTATGGGTTTGCTTAAAATGGGCACACAGGTTTGACCGTTCAAACTGTGGCTTACCCAAGTCTATGCTTTAAAGGGGTTAATCAAGCAAACATGCAAAAAAAAAAAAAGAAAAAGGGAAAGAATTTTTTTTTTTTTGAAATAACCCAGAAACCAAGTTCAAAATAAAATTTTAAAAATGGGAAACGAAACTAAACATTCAATGCTGTTCTTAGCTTCAAATAAATGTTAGTGTTCTCTAATATGAATCACCTACCTTCCTGTTAAACAACTAAGTTAGTTTTATGAGTCAGGTCAAAACATGCTTCACACACTAAAAAACCCAGCAAAAATGCTTAAAATTTTTCAAAAGCGGTAATGAATGATCTGTAATTTCAACTTTCAACTTTAAGTTATGCCCTTTTGATCATAGGTGATGGAATAATCTGCCTGTGTTAATGAATTGAGTGATTTAAAAAAAAAAAATCAACGTAGGAAATGCAATTCGCACTAGTGACCACCAGATGGTACTGAGTGCAGGTCTGCGGTTTGGGAAATCCAGCTGCAATCTGTAATCTATTAAATGGCCACCAGATGTAGGTGTTGTTCTCTAACTGACTGGGAGAATGTTGGTCACAACTGTAATTACGCTCAGTGGCCACTGGGGCAGGTCTGCTGCTTATCAGCGCAGGTTTTTACAGCTGCAGCAGCAGGCTGGCGACTGGAAATAACTTTAACTTTTCCACAAGTTAAACCAACTTTCACCTTGCATCCACAACAAACACCTCTGAAAGCTAATGTTATCCTTTGCAGTAGAACTGAGCACAACCTAATCGAAATCCCCTAATTCACAAACGTTCTGTGCGAAACTCAAGTCTCCCAATAACGTCTAGTTAACGGAGATCACAACTGTTCGTTCATTCTGTGCAACAGTGATTTGATGTCTGTCTTTTTAAGGCCCACGCAGGGACGCCATATGTTGGGAGTATGATTATTGATTGAATAATCTTGATCAATAATTATAATTACAAATCATAATCTGACAAAATCAATTTCTTAACCATAAATCCTCATTTACGAATCGAGACCAGAGAGGTTTCTGGTGTTGTAATTGTGGCTCGACGCCTCTGACAATTACAACCGTTAAATACTCCGTAATAGTTAATAACTATTGCCGGAGATGTCACTGGTTAATCGACCGTTTCTGCCGAAACGTGTGGAACTTGAACCTTATTTTGACTGACACATCACTTTTTGCACACAATGAAACACCAAACGCTCTCTCTTTATCTATGTGAATATTTATTAATTTTCACCTAATCAACATGCAAAATTCTACATACACAGGGGTAAACAACATCTAAATAAGCAAAATCAACAAACGGTAGTGGGTATGTATTGAGTCAACCAGCAGTTTATGGCATAACAGAGGAAAGGAGAAGATATGAAAAGGGGGGTGTGGTGATGACTGGTGGGGGGTTGGAGCGCAGCTTAGAGTGTCTTTTATGATCTTCTGATCATAAAACTTCCCCCCTTTACTCCTGAAACAAAGGATTGATAACTTTTGGCGGCAAGCTAGCACAGTGAGATTGAAGACAAAGGTAAAATGGAGAATTTTACCATGAGGTCGTTTTAACAGTCCAGTTTTGCAACGCACCTGCGTTCAGATAGTAAACACAGACAGCTCTGGGGAACACGGCGGATCCCGATATCACATAACACATCAAAGTTTCAAACAAGCAAGGTTACATGCACATATTATTCAGAACACATGAGATCCTAACCAGCGATTCTGATCGCTTCTACAACCTCTGACCCTGCCCAGGACTTGAATAAAGAAATAAAAAAAAAGAAATGGATTTTACTTGTGTCGTCTTCTTCCTGAGCGAGGGAATTCGAGCGAGGAAAAGTGGGGTTAAGTTAATTGTGCGTCCACAATTAACTTCAGGGGAACAGTCAGTCTTTGTCCTTTGGTCTTCTTGACAAAAAGGAAAAATATGATCTGACCATCAAAGTCGACTTGAAAATGAAACACGGTAGCGGTTCGTCTCTCCGAAACTCCGTGTCTCCAGTTACGTGTTAACTCACGTCTTCGATCGGCAAAAGTGAAATCTCTGGCCTTCCTAGTCCAAAAACTTCAGTTGTGAATAGTTCGTTGTCCAACGAGAGAGAATGAATGAAACTCTGGACAGAGTTCTTCTCTTAAAGTGACGCGCTTCGATCCCTGGATGTGGGGTTCCAGCTGAAGGCAGTGTTTCAAACATGAGCGCCTCCTATATAGCATCCTGTGACGTCAGACTGGGGACGCCCAGTCATATCAGTCGCAATGCTTGATGGGATATGTAGGAGCGGGCTGTCCTGGGTACAAAATGGCCGATGCCATTGGAGGGGCACAGTGACGTCCAACAACGGGCAGATAATCCAATACTCAGCAAACAAGTGGTCCAACACCACTGTGCCTCTCCAACGTCATCGGCCATTTTGTATCCAGGACAGTCCGTTCCTACAAATCCCATCGGACACTACGACTGATATGACGGGGCGTCCCAAGTCTGACGTCACAAGACGCTATATAGGAAGGCGCCCATTTTGAGGGCTCGCCTTCAGCTGGAGACCGTGACGCGGTGACCACGCAACTGAAGCATCATCTGGAGAAGAGTCCCGAGTGGATTTAGTATATTCTCCTTCATTGGCCAACGAAAAATTCATAAAAGAGGTTTCTGGAATAAGAAGGCCAGAAATTTCAGTTTGCCGATCGAAGACGTGAGCTTAACAGGTAACCAAAAAAACCCACAGAGTTTCAAGGAGACGAATCACCACCTTGTTTTGTGTTCTAGTCAACTGCTGATGGTCAGCTCATATTTTTCCTTTTTGCCAAGGAGGACAAAGGAGGAAGATTGACCGCTTCTCCTGAAGTTAACTGTGGATGCACATTAACTTCCAACTTTCCCCTTCCTCTCTCTCAACTCTGCTCAGAAGGAAGACTTTAACAAAGTAAAACACATCCTTTTATTATTATTTTTTTTATTTCTTTATTAGGAATAGCCGGGTAGAGGAGATTTTTAGTGCAATTAGAGTCACCATTTAGAGTCTAATGTGTTTGGAATTGTATGTGCATGCCATTGTTTTGAAACTCGCTGGTACTTTTGGAGACCGCCGTGTCTCGTAAGTGTGTCTTTACCGTGCAAACACCAGGTGCGCTGTGTAACTGGACTGTTATAATAACCTCATGGTGAAATTCACCATTTTCTTTGTCTTCAACCTTACTGCTTACTAGCTTGCCGCCAAAAGTCTTATAACCCTTTGTCTGCTCACCTTGCCCAGCGTTGGGGGATGTTTTATGACTGAGTAGAACTGAGTTACAGTTTGAGCTGCACCCCAACCTCCACTCACCACCACATCCCTTTTGTCATATTATCATTTTTGCCATAACTGATGGTTTGACCCCACTGCTGTTTTGCTTCATTTTGTTTAGTTAGATATTTTACTCCTTCTGTGTAGAACTTTGCATGTTTGAGTAGGCGAAGATTGTCTTGCAAGACACTGCATATAAAAGGATATATTCTGCATATTCTGTGTTTATAGAAGACTTCGGTATCTCCATCCTGAGGCCTATAGTATTACCATAAAAAGACATAAAAACAGAACATGCTGATCTGACACAAAGCTTAAGGACCTATAAGTGACACAACCCTGATCTCTTAAGTCAGATGTTTTCACTTTAAAGGACATACCGTATGTGTCTATGTTCCTCTGAGTCACTTTGTTCTTTGTAATGTGCATCTTTATTTACTGTGTAAATTCAGGGTAGTATGAGGCCTCAGGACAGAGTTCTAATGTTTGATCCCAGCAAGAGATTAGACATGATTAAATTCACCACAGCTTCTCTTCTCAATTTTTTCCCAGCTTCACCTCCTCCATGGCCTTCTCATGCACCTCAGCACCACCCACAGCACCAACCAATGCAAAGCCAACACCTCCCAACAGAGTTTCTTCCTCTCACTCTCACTCACTGAATGGCTGCTCTTTGCCTAGCTTCCCCTCCTCTCTAGTTGGATATGCATATTTCTGTCACAATCTCACTCTCATCTGCCTGTGTGTATTTATTTCTGAACACACCTGCCCTATCTGGCTGTGTGTCTTCAAGAGTCTTTCTGGGTCATATGCCTCTAGTAACTTTCCATTCTGATGGGGTTACACCGCCAAATTGTTCTTCTAAACCATGTGGTGAAACCCCAAAGCCAGTTCCAGTCGTGTTAATCTATTTTGGACCCTGTTCATCTGAGTTGCCTAGAGCTGTGGATTCAGCTGCTTATAAGTGAACTGCTGCATGAGATATTCTTTAAAATTCAGTATATAGGGAGCAATTTTATTTTTTCCCTTTTTGGAAATCTTACCAAATTTCTGTTTCTGCATGTTTTGATAAAAAATACACAGCAAGCTTACAGATCTACAGCCCCGTGTATGTTTTCTGAAGCTTTTTTGAGAGTATAGGTAGCCTGACCTCAACCAAAGCTTCTTAATAGACAAAAATGATTCTCATTCACCAGGGAAAATGTGTTGGTGGTCATTTTCACAGTGTATGAACATAGGATGCGCTAAAACCCCTCACAAGGTTGCATGTCAGTATAGACATTTTGTGAAACAGAGATAATCACGTTACAGCTGTGAACAAATTAAAAACACCATTAAACTGTTCTTTAATGCAAAATGTAATTTTTTCAATTTTTATTCAAATTTTGTATTCTAAAAACAAAGTGATTTAATTTCACTTAAACAACACAAATTAATCTTGTTTTTACTAAATAAAAAACAAACAAAACTGGGTCTTTAACTGAGGAAAAGGTTAGGACACCCTACCCTCTAATAGCAAGTCTTGTCCCCTTTGGTTAAAATAACCTAAAGGAGGCGGGTGGTGTAGCGCTAGAGCATATACGAAAGCTTCAGTCCTTGAGTCAGCGTCTCCTGTGACCTGTGCTGCATGTAATTCCCTTCTCTCCATCTCTCTTCCTGTCTGCTGACTTTCAAAAAACAATCAAAATAAATAAATAAAAGCCACTACTGTTGCAAAGAAAATAATAAATTAATTGAGACTTTTTGTTGCCATCTACTAGTGTCTGACATTGATCTGAGGAAAGTTTGCCCCACCCCTCAATTTTATCTATGAGACATGAGAGGGGTTTCGTGCATGTCACCCCACAACATCTCAACAAGATCAAGACCTGGCGAGATGTCTTGGACTTTCCATGTTTCAGTGTTTAGCCAGTCCTTGGTGGAATGACTGGTGTGTTTTGGGTCATTGTCATTTTGAATGCTTCAATTTCAATTATTCACAGCTGGTTTCTCATTTTCCTGAAAAACCTTCTGATATATAGTCAAGTTCTTGGTGGATTCCATGATGATGAGCTGGCCAGGTCCTGCTGCAGCAAAGCATCCCCAAACCATGACACTTCCAGCTCGATGTTCCTGCGTTGTTGTGAGGCTCTTTTTCTGGAATGTTGTGTTTGGTTAATGCCAAACATGCCCTCATTTCTGGTCTCTTAATATTTCAGTTTAGACTCTGTCCAAAGAAGTCAAGAAGTCCAGGTCTTCTCTGGCATACTTCAGACTACTCTTAATGTGTTTCTTAGAGAGCAAAGGATTCCTCCTTGAAAATGTAAGCTCTCTATATTTGTCATTTTATTTCCCCATAATGACCTTTCATTCTTCTGCTCTAGGTCCCATGGATGAAATCCATTTTTTGGAGACCTCTTTTAGCATCTTGCCATCTGCTTTCAGGGTGAACTTGCTTAGCAGGTGTTTTGTCATGCAGTTATAAACAGTTTTTGGTATAGTTGAATGATGAATCAAATTCTCTTGACACCTTTTTAAACTCTTTAACCAGACTCATAAGCTAAATGGTAAATGAACTGCATTTATATAGCAAAATACAGAGTGATGATGTTATCATTTCGTGCTTCTAATGTTATATGCCTTTGTGTAACCTAAGCCATTTTATGAGGGAATAAATGTGGCAGTTTCCTAATTAATTCTTTGCCAAAAAAGCATTTTGTGTTACATTTGGCAGAGAATTTCTAAAACTTATTTTTCTCAGTTCTTATTGTTTATTTATATTAGAAAAAAACCTTTGGGTATTGTTGAAATTTTAAATATACCTATATAAAAAACCACAGGTGGTTGTAGGACTGTTTAATTTTTTCACTCGACTGTGTATCAGAGACTTATTAGTCCATACTTGGTAAAATAATGCATATTTCAGGCAATATGTTTAATGTGGCTTATATTTGATCAATGATTTTCTTTATCAGTTTATCAGAGATCAGAGGGTGATTGCATAAACATGCCATAAAGCTTTAATACCATATTAAAAGAGATAATATTAAAATGTTACCCTTGCTGCTTTGTGACATAGTGAAGAAAATAGAAAAACCAAAAATATCGAGCCTATGAAATAGTTAATGCTTTTGCAGTGACTGAGTTTAGGACTTCTCAGGAACGTGGGTGTTGCGCCTAACCATTGTAATGTAAATCAACCATAAGAGGCTGGACTGTGTGCAAGTTTTCTTCATTGGGTCCCTTGTTTATTGCATATAATCAGTGGCTGTTCAGACGATATTGTGTTCCAAGGCAGGCCATTCCGAAGTAGAGTGACCTGGTATTCCAAAGCCATCACTTTGCACGTGTACTCCATGCTAAACTTTTTAGAGATGGGGTTCCTGTGGTTAGATTGGAGATGTGTTGATACTCTGACCACTATTCCATTTGAACAGAAGGATCTGCCCTTGTTAAGATGGAGAAATTGGGGTGCAGTTATAGATGTATTTTTTACTGTCCCAAAAAAACTGTACTTTCAATTTAGCTGTCCAGAAACACAACGTTTCAGAAAGTCCTTGGTTCACTGACAAACTCCAATATTATTTTTGGAGGGCTCAAACTTTTTCCTGCACACTTCCCCCACAAGTCAAACATGAGCAGTGTATTTGGGGTTGTGGACTTTGACACGAACAGCCATCAACATTATCTTGAGCTAGGTGCCAGTAATAAATAGCTCCAAATATGTACCACATGGTTTAACTTTATGTTATTAAAATGCAATGATGGCTGGCTTACATGTAACTTATTTTACTGCTGTAAAATAATCTCACTATGAAAACTATAGAACAATTTAACCTTTAATTGAGTACAAGTACTGGCCTTACGTTTCCCTCTCTGCTTCCCACCCCACAGGCGGTCTATAAGGTAAAGGTCTCAGGACTGACATGGCCATGGAAGAAGGTTGATTTTGTGTCTGGAGACCCATTTCTGTATCATCTGCCCCTATATTTTGGATCATTAACCTATTGAAAGACTCAACAGTGTCCAGTTTTTAGTTTTTTGGCAGATTGTTACCTGAAATCTCCTAATATTTCAAAGAATTCATGATACCATGTACTCTAACAAGGTTTCTCAGATGCTGGATAAGCAACAGTCTCACGGTATCACAGGTCCTCCACCATGCTTAACCATGGAAATAAGGCGCTTTAGTGAGTATTTGTTGCTGAAAAAAATCTATTTTATACATGTGTGATGGGTTAAACTCTTGAAAGCTCTGGGAAATCTCCATACATTTATGTTTGCAATGGTAGTACAGAAATGGCTATTTTAACCTGCTTCCGAACAGGTTGGCATTTAGATAGTGTCTAATGATTGTAACTGAGACTCTCAATTTAAAAGGTGAATACTTTTAATTTCATGTGAGAGGATGCCACTGCAAAAAAGAATACATTATTTTAATTATTTTTACCAGAAATCACAAGACATGAGGAGGGTGCTGTTTTTTTGTTAAACTGGACTGGTATCCTAGTATGGAGATTTATCACTCCTCTTTATTTGTTTTTGAATAGATGGAGAAGCCTGCCCTGGATTCCAGTGAGGAGAGAGCCTGGTTGGGAGAAGACCAGTCTGAAATGAAGCTTGCAGCAATCCCTGAAACAGCAGAATCAAATGATGAAGATCGGCCTGCCTGGGATTCTAAAATGCAGTATGTGTTGGCTCAGGTTGGCTTCAGCGTGGGCTTAGGGAATGTCTGGAGGTTTCCATATCTTTGCCACCAAAATGGAGGAGGTGAGGGCCTTTTAAATAAAGAGTTTAATCCTAGAGGGATAGCAAACACATTTCAACGTATAACACATTTGTAAATCTGTCTTTTTTTTTCAATTCTTTCAGGGGCTTTCATGATCTTGTATGTTTTTCTTTTACTGATTGTGGGAGTCCCCCTGTTTTTTATGGAGCTGGCAGCTGGCCAAAGTATTCGACAAGGAAGCATTGGCGTTTGGAAACACATCTCCCCAAAGCTGATAGGGATCGGCTTCTCCAGCTGTGTGGTGAGAATTGCTCTTTTAAGTTGAGGCATTTAAAGCCATGTGGTAGGAAAACAGTAGGACAGTAGGAAAATCCCGTTTACTATACTTGTTTGCACACGTGTCAGTGAAAGGATTACTGATTGTGATAATATTTCTGGCTTTTAAAGGCAGGACAGTGATTGGTCTGTTTAAATGTTCTGCAGATTCGTGTGTTTTCTGCTGCTTAGCCTATGGTGTTTCATTTTTCCCACGTTCTGTAAACTAACCTTCTTTTGATCAGTCACAGCAGCGTGGGTAAACTTAGAGATGGGGGTGACTTTATATCTTGCTGTAACTTGAGAGCAGAGTGGATCGCTGTAGCTCTTTGCTGTCAGTCTGTTATGCAACACTTTTCTATGCAGACAAGACGAGGCAACTTTACAGCCCAAAGAGAATACATAGCAGTACGTCTAATATAAAATAGAAATTATTATCATTTCAGGAACTTTACAAAACTGACAGATCAAACTGATATGCAGAAATTTCCTGTCAACACAGTCTAATTGTATTGACAGAATCAAATTAAATTAGATAGATTTCAATACGATCCTCTTTGTGCACAATGCAGTCAAGTGAAGTTTGAAAGATCATGCCTATACCAACTGAAAGAGACTGCACAAATGTAACTGTTCTCTAAAAAAAACATTATGGCCAGCCTTAAGTTTCCCAGAAAAACAAAGACAAAGATCAAGACTTCTGGAATAATGTTCTTTGGACAGATGAGTTTAAAATTGAGTCATTTGGATACCATAGCAGAGGACATTTTAGGTATAAACTAAATATAAATTGTGTTTTTGTGACAATCATCTGGAACCAAAGTGCTAAAACATCCAGTTTTAAAGTGTTTCTTTGCAAAGTTATTTGTTATTTCTCCAAAACATTGGTTCACCCCTTATATTAGAAGCCTTTTTATGTTAAGTCACTTAAAAACACACACAAAAAGCATTCGTGAAAATTGTCACATACTGAACATCAAGTGAAACAACGAAAAAACTTTCATTAGATTCCTAAAAAAAACCTTTATGACCGTTCTAAAATATTACTAACAGTCTGGCAAATTGAAGGAAAATATACATTTCCCCACAGCAATAATAATTTTCAAGTTCACAGTAAAATAGTCATAACTGAAGGCATTTTTCTCTTTCCTTAGGTCTGCTTTTATGTAGCTCTTTACTACAATGTCATCATTGCATGGAGTCTTTTCTACCTGGGAAATTCCTTCCAGTATCCTTTGCCGTGGGAACAGTGCCCAACTGATGTAACCACCAATGAAACAGGTACTGGCATAAGAGAGAAGTTTAATCAAATATGTCATGGAAGCACCCGACCACGTCTGCACTGTTGTCTGTCTTCAATAAACAGTAAAGGAATGTGCGAGTAGCTCCCCAACGCCATATTTCTGGTTCAGGAAAGCGCTGGACATCACCAATTCCATAGAGGAATCTGGAGAGTTTAACCTCTTCATGACGGGCTGCTTATTGGCTGCTTGGGCGATTGTTTCGCTGGCTATGATCAAGGGCATCAAGTCCTCTGCAAGGGTAAGAAAAAAAACTCTGAGGGACATATTTTCAACAACTGTTATAATTTGTTTGTTTTCTTAGGTTAAACACTTTCCTTGACCAAATGTTTTAAATCTCGCTGCTCTATGGAAAAAAATAATAATCTTGGAAATAAATGATTCTATGTCTCTTCTCATCGTAGGTGATGTACTTTTCTTCAGTTTTTCCCTACGTGGTGCTCTTCATTTTCCTCATCAGAGGGTTGTTATTGGACGGAGCAATAGATGGAATCACATATATGTTTTATCCCAAAGTAAGCAAACCAGAGATGTCTTGCTCTAAACTGCATTTCAGTTCATCTCAAAGGAAAGTCAGTATTTCAAAAAGCTAAGACAGCAGTGTCTCCTAAATCAACAACCCAGTGAGATCTTCTCTTGTTATATTTTTTAGCTGGAAATATGGGGAAACGTTCAGGTGTGGCGACAGGCAGCTACTCAGGTGTTTTTTGCCCTGGGTTTGGGCTACGGCTCCGTTATCGCGTATTCCTCCTATAATCCGTTCCACAACAATTGCCACAGGGACGCCCTGATGGTCTCTTGTATCAACTTTATGACATCTGTGCTGGCCTCACTGGTGGTTTTCGTGGTGCTGGGTTTCCGGGCTAAGACCATTGCCCTACACTGCGTTGCTGAGTATGTATACCTGTTTGTTTGTGGCTGAAACCAAAAGGTGCAACATTTTGATTTCCCTTTCACATTACTATTATTATCTTCCCATAAAAAAACTGCCTTACTAATGTTTTTTGTTTTATCTCATCTTCTTCCAGAAATCTTGGTGTGTTAACTCATATGTCTTCTAATGGATCCAGCCAGTATTGGTGGCCTCCATTCAATGTTACAGATCCGAGCTCCGTGTCACTGCCTGAATACAGACAGTGGTACAATGAGTACGGCTCCATGCTGGGTCCTCAGTTCACTGACTGCAATTTGGAGGAGGAGATGAACAAGGTAACACTGACAGTGAATAACCTCGATTCAGCATATCATTAACAACTAATGACATAAAATATTATAGAAACATAAATGCAGGCAAAACACAAATAAATTTCTGGTTTTGTTAAATGTACTTAAAAGAATGAAGGAGTGATAATAAATGCTTTTTTTTCTTAATTCAGTAAAAATAAGAATTATTGTATTGTTAAATTAAGAAAAACTTATGGATGAATACATCTAAATTAGGAAATAAAAGTGTAGAATAAAGTGAGCCATGGCACACTTAGCTCAGCTCTTTTGTTGGGGGAAAAGCTGTCATTTCAAACAATATCTGCTGTTAAATTTATGTTAAATGTCTGATTTTGCAAAGAATTCACATAAAAAAAGCCATAAATAGGTACAGTGCCTTGCGAAAGTACTCGCCCCCCTTGAACTGGTCAACCTCTTGCCACATTTCAGGCTTCAAACATAAAGATATAAAATTCTATTTTTTGTGAAGAATCAACAACAAGTGGGACACAATCATGAAGTGGAATGAAATTTATTGGATGTGTCAAACGTTTTTAACAAATAAAAAACTGAAAAGTGGGGCGTGCAATATTATTCAGCCCCCTTGTGTTAATACTTTGTAGCGCCACCCTTTGCTGCTATTACAGCGGCAAGTTGCTTGGGGTTTGTCTCTATCAGTTTTGCACATCGAGAGACTGAAATTCTTGCCCATTCTTCCTTGCAAAACAGCTGTAGCTCAGTGAGGTTGGATGGAGAGCGTTCGTGAACAGCAGTCTTCAGCTCTTTCCACAGATTCTCGATTGGATTCAGGTCTGGACTTTGACTTGGCCATTCCAACACCTGGATACGTTTATTTGTGAACCATTCCATTGTAGATTTGGCTTTATGTTTTGGATCATTGTCTTGTTGGAAGATAAATCTCCGTCCCAGTCTCAGGTCTCTTGCAGACTCCAACAGGTTTTGTTCCAGAATGGTCCTGTATTTGGCCCCATCCATCTTCCCATCAATTTTGACCATCTTCCCTGTCCCTCTTGACAAAAAGCAGGCCCAAACCATGATGCTGCCACCACCATGTTTGACAGTGGGATGGTGTGTTCAGGGTGATGAGCTGTGTTGCTTTTACGCCAAACATATCGTTTTGCATTGTGGCCAAACAGTTCGATTTTGGTTTAATCTGACCAGAGCATCTTCTTCCACATGTTTGGTGTGTCTCCCAGGTGGCTTGTGACAAACTTTAAATGTGACTTTTTATGGATATCTTTGAGAAATGGCTTTCTTCTTGCCACTCTTCCATAAAGGCCAGATTTGTGCAGTGTACGACTGATTGTTGTCCTATGAACAGACTCTCCCACCTCAGCTGTAGATCTCTGCAGTTCATCCAGAGTGATCATGGGCCTCTTGGCTGCATCTCTGATCAGTCTTCTCCTTGTTCAAGATGAAAGTTTAGAGGGACAGCCGGGTCTTGGTAGATTTGCAGTGGTCTGATACTCCTTCCATTTCAATATGATTGCTTGCACAGTGCTCCTTGGGATGTTTAAAGCTTGGGAAATTTTTTTGTATCCAAATCCAACTTTAAACTTCTCCACAACAGTATCTTGGACCTGCCTGATGTGTTCCTTGGTCTTCATGATGCTCTCTGCGCTTTGAACAGAACCCTGAGACTATCACAGAGCAGGTGCATTTATACGGAGACTTGATTACACACAGGTGGATTCTATTTATCATCATCAGTCATTTGGGACAACGTTGGATCATTCAGAGATCCTCACTGAACTTCTGGAGTGAGTTTGCTGCACTGAAAGTAAAGGGGCTGAATAATATTGCACGCCCCACTTTTCAGTTTTTTATTTGTTAAACAAGTTTGACACATCCAATAAATTTCATTCCACTTCACGATTGTGTCCCACTTGTTGTTGATTCTTCACAAGAAATTTTATTTTATGTCTTTATATTTGAATCCTGAAATGTGGCAAGAGGTTGAAGAGTTCATGGGGGCCGAGTACTTTCGTAAGGCACTGTATTTTCTCTGGGTTTTGTTGTATTTCTTGTTTTCCTCTGCTCTGGTGAATTACTCCCCCTCCTTCAGCTGCTCTGCCTTCCCTCTGCCACAGCTGCTCCACATCTCCTATAATTGCTCTTCTGGTTTGCTTGCCATTTCTCCTTCCCTGCCTCAGTATATGATGCTCACTGGTTCTCACTGTTCTATGCTGGCCTCTTTCATTGACTTTATGAACTCCGACCTTTCGCAAAGCACTGTATATGTGCACAACTTTCACCCCTCTTTTCCTGTTAGTGCAGTGTATGGTTTTACAGTCTTGATTGGGTGTTATAACAGGAACAGATAAAGATTAAGGTGTAATGAAGTGAAGCTGCACGGCAGTCCTGAAAAGCAGCGGCGGATGCTGGTTTTTCAAGGAGGAGAAGCTCAATTTCAAGATCGCTGATTCGCTCATTTCGCTGTCAATCAAAAAGGGATTCAGCCTCAGACAGATCATCCAATTATCATGTAGAAGCTGAGGGTCCGGGCCAGCCGAGGCCAGCCCACTGCCCCATAGACCCCCAGAGACGCTGAGCGTCTGATGGGCGGGACAAAGCCCAGCATTTTTGCTTCGCTATTGAACTCACTGTTTAAAGCACTGTGAGGCTGCGGGAATGAGTGAGAGGAAAGCCACGTCGTTACCAGTGATAAGAAGCTGATTCTGAACAAAAGTTGAACGCGTTGTAGCGCA